>NC_142032.1:8152500-8461388 GCF_982192425.1 Myodes glareolus
CTTTAGACCTCCATGCGCACATCCCATGTGCCTTTCCCCGCCCCACAAAAAACAAACAAATGAATGAATAGTAAAAACTCATCGGAGGCTAAAACCCACCATGGTCGTGGCAAATAGGATGGGTGCAAGGTGGAAGGGGCAGCTTGCACACCGGAAGAGTCCTGGTTATTGGCTGCACAACAACAGAAGTGTAGACGTGCGATGTACATTTAAAATAGCATGGTAAGTTTTGTGTTCTTTCTAGTTTATAACGTAGTGCGAGAGAATGGATGAGTGATATACTTTGTGCACCATTCCCAAAGTCCGGAGTAGGAGGAGCTCCTCCACGGCAGCTGTGGCTCACAGGTGTGGAGATGAGAGGCAGCAGGACAAAGGTCAGCATCTCAAGGGTGAGCTAAGCTTCTGCTTTCTACATACCAACAGGCATGCGTTTGCATAACACACACACACACACACACAGAGAGACTTTTATTGCATTTTGTTAGTGCACGTAGGCATGCATGTGCCAGGCACTCACGTGGAGGTCAGGAGACAGACTGTTCCTGGAGAGGAGGGAGAGGTCCGTTCTCTTTCCACCAGGTCATTTCAGGATTGAATTCAGACAGTCGGGTTTGATGACAAGAATCCCTTTCCTGGCTGAGCCATGTCCCCCACCCCTTTCCACTGGGGGTGAGGTCACCACTACTAGTCCTTTCTTCACAGTAGTCTAGAGTCAAGACAGGCAGATCGCTGAGTTCAAGGCTAGCCTGATCTACATAGTGGGCTCCTAGACATGGATACACAGTGAGACTCCTGTCTCAAAAAATTATACTTGATTTCTCCCTCCCTCCCTCTCACCTTTCATCTCCCCCCCCCACGCCGCGTGTGTGTGTGTGTGTGTGTGTGTGTGTGTGTGTGTGTGTGTGTTTGGGTACATATGTGTCACAGCCCACATGTGGAGGTCACCTTCAGGAATTAGCACAGCTCTCTCCCTCCACCAGCAGGTCCCAGGTTGTCATGGTGGTGGCAGCATCTTACGCCACAGCCATCCCACTGGTCTACCACCACAAGCCTTAGCCTGTTACTCTGCCTAGGAAAGGGTGGCAGGCTCCTTCCACGACTTGTTATTTCTGCATGCATGCATTCGATATTTTCTGAGTTCCCCCTCTGTTTCGGGCATCTGGCAAGTCCCTGCAGGGCGGCAGTGAAGTGGACAAATGCTTACAAGATTCCTCTTTCTGGCTGAGAGCGGGAATGTCCTAGCAGTGTCTGCATCTCCCAGCACCACCTTCGATCACTCACCAGTGGGAGAAAATGGTCAACCCTAGTGGTGCCAGGGCCAGCTCTGAGGCTCAGTTAATCACCCACTCAGGGTCACCTTTTGACTCCAACAGAACTTCACTGAGTGAATCTCTGAAATCCAAAAGAAGAGGCCCGCCTTGAGAACTCATCCCATAGCCACCTTGCCCTTGTTCCAATGCTGCCCATGTACAGAATGGCCTCGCGCCAAAGCTGTTGGACACCGCAGAAACTGTGTGGGGTCATGAGCAAGAATTTGGTTTAAGAAACTAACAAAAAGTAGCTGTGTGATTTTTTGGATACTACAAATTTTATAATTTTGAACCTCAGTTTCCCTATTTGTAAAAGGGAAATGGTAGCAGCACTTCAAAGGCTATTACAAGGGTGTAAATCCACAGGCAGCTAACAGTCAATTGAAAACACAAGCCGAGCAGGAGCCCAGAGATCCTCTAACTCCTCATTCTTCGGTGAGAGAGCTGAGGCCCAGCTTCAAAAGGCAATAAACCGCAGTTAGACAGAGCTAGTTTGAAATCTTGGCTCTACCCTTGTCTTCAGCAACTTCTAATCTGTGAAATGTAGCAAGGTTGTTGCCAGGACTAAAGGAGCTACGTTAAACTCTTGGCATCAAAGCCTGGTATAAAATTCTTGAACTTAAAATGTTTCTTTGTTTCATTCCTTCTTTCCCCAACTCCCAGTCAAACTAGGTCCTAATTTGAACATACAGGCCCCAGGATCAGCAATTGACCTAAGCCAGATGCAGGCTAGGGACCTAGGCAGATTGCAACCACCGGGAGTCCCTGTCCAGGGGCAAGCATACTGCAGTTTGCTGGTCTGTAAAAGGTGGGAGTAGTAGTGACTACCTCTAAGTGCTAGTGTGAAACCTGTGCTCCTTTTGAAAATATCTGGTAAGTGTTCTCTTCCCCTTGGATTTTTGAGACAGGGTCTTGCTCTGCAGCTCTGACTGTCCTGGAGCTCATAGAATCTTCCAGCCTCATCCTCTGAAATGCTGAAATTATAACCACATGCCACTACGCCTGGCTTAAACGTCTGGTTTTTTTGTTTGTTTGTTTTTTGCTTTTTTGTCTTGCAACCATGGCTCTAATCAATGAGACTCTCCAGTAGATAAGCGGTAATGCTGGTATTTATTTATCAATTGCTCCATGTTTTTACTTGTGTGTCAGACTGTTATCACAGCTGGGGTTCACAGGATTCAACAAGACTCTTGCTCTCCCATCCCTTACAGTGCAGAAGAAGCACAGTGTTTGTTAAAGGGCTAGCTTAGCATGGGCTCTGTTCCCAGCACAGCCCGAAAACAGGCCATGGTGGCACCTGCCTGCAACCCCAGCATTTGGGAGGTGGAGGTAAGAGGGCCATAAATTCAAGGTCATTGTCTGTGGAATATGATGTCACCCAGGGCTACATGAGACCTCACTGCAACAAAAGCAAGAGATAGGTCGTGGTCACAGGACTGTGGGCCAGTGACTTCAAGGACAACCTAGCTAGTCAGCTCTTAAAGGTCTAGACTCTGGGACTGGGGAGAGAGTCAATCAAAAAGTTCTTGCCATGCAAACATAAAGACCCGAGTTCGACCCCCCAGAACCAACTCACCTCTCTCTCTCTCTCTCTTTCTCTCTCTCTCTCTTTCTCTCTCTCTCTCTCCCCCAAACAGATGCGCACACACCCACATAAATATGCACGCATGAGCTTGCATCATGCACACATATGTATAGACACGGAGCTGGACAGTTGAGATTGCAGTAGGCCCTGCTGGTTTGTCATCTTGTATAATCCTTACCCGTCCTGTGTTCCCACACAATAGTGGTCATCACACTTCACTCATGGGCTCCCCTGTGTGCTAAATGACTTTGTTTTGGTAATGAGACAAGGCTCATGGGAGGTTCTCTGTACATGCTTGTTTAATTAATAAAAACAGAGCAGCATTCAGGCGGGAAAGTGACTTTCGAGCAGAGGAAACAGAACATGAGCAACTGAGCGCGCTCCCTACACTCGGCTCACCTGTCTGTTGCTGGAAGTAGTCCCAACAGTCACACCTGGAAGAACTCTTCATTGAAGGCTCTTGGTTTGTAGGTCAAGAAACTCAAGCCAGAGAGAAAAAGTAGTTGCCAAGCTAGGAGGTAGAATAATGATACCTAAACACAGGACTGGAGAGGTGGCTCAGCAGTTCAGAGCACTGGCTGCTCTTCCAGAGGACCTGGGTTCAATTCCCAGCACTCACATGGCAGCTCACAACTGTCTGTAACTACAGTTCCAGGGGATCTGACACCTTTACACAGACAAAACACCAGTGCACATATAATAATAATAATAATAATAATAACAACAACAACACACAAGCATGTCCATATTCCAAGCTCTAGAATCTATGGACATCTGATGTTATAGATCAGAGGGACTTTGCTGAGGTGACAGTTAAAGATTTTGAATAAGGAAGACTATCTCGGTTTATCAGGATGAGTCCTTGGTCATCACAAGTTCCTTATGAGAGAGAAGGAGGCAAGAGCGTTGGATGTTGGGGTGGTGTGCACCAAGGAGCCAGGGCATGTGTGTGTGGCTAGGACCTCCACTCTCTCTACACGCCCTTCTGATCTGATCCCTTATTTTCCTGCTCTTTGTCCCAAGCACCAAGTTTGCTACTTCCAGCTTTGATAAAATGCCCTCCTCCCACTCCTGTCTTTAGTGACAGGTCAGAGAGCCTTGTCTTAGCAGCAGAAGTCAGGGTGTAGTCAGAAAGCCAGTGGGAACCTTTGGCAAGAGGTCACCTTTCGGCAAGATGCACAAACCTAGAGAAAGCAGCCTAGGGTAGAGGAATACAGCTGGGGTCCTTCGGAAGATAAGCAGCTCAATGGTCTTAGATTCTCCCTGACCCCATCTACCCAGGCAGGGGAGGTCTCCTTCCCAGCTGACCCTCAGCTACTCATGGCTCCCTTGCCTCTCGGGCTCCATCATCAGGGTGGTTCTCAGCTTCTAGGAAGCCCTTCCTGAGCAACTGGAAGAGAATGGGTTTTCCTCCAAATCCTTTGGTGTCTGTCTTCCCACACATGTTCTGACACAGATGTTAGAGACAAGAGGACTCAGTGAGCAGGCACCCGTGGGGAACCCACAGTCGGTGACGACCTCCCTTACTTCATGGCTGAGGTCATCTCCACCACCAGCCTTCTGGGACAGCCAGAGTCCCACGGGGCCCCTGTTGACATGATTGAGTAGCGGCACTAGGTTGAAAGTGTTTCTCAGCGTATGTATGAGATTATAGAAGGACTGACCAGACCTCCAGAGCCATCCAGAGGCCATAATCATTGTGGTACTTGTTACCAAGTGACAAAATAAGAGCATTTGAGAACAGGGGACCCCGAATGGGACAGGAAGTGGTCACCGTGATTCACTGCAAGCTTTTCTGGCAGTGTCACTATCAAGAGTGACACAGGCTTTGGAGAAAGTCACTATGCAGAAACTGGAGAGTGGGTGGATGGGGGAAGCTCAGAGGTGGGACCAGGAAGCAGTACAGCCTCCTGCTGTGTGGGCATTTCCAGAACCTTGGGGCCAGTCTCAGCCTCAATCACGGTGAAAATACCTCTCTAAAGAGAAGGATGATCCCTAAAAGGCAGCTTCTCATTGCTTTCCTGAACTGCAGATTTTATTGGCAGAGTTACTGTTTGGCAGGTCACTTTACTTCTCTCTCTATATGTGTGTGTGTGTGTGTGTACCTATATATAAGCCTTACACATATCTCTATAATATATAATGTAATAAATCTATTATATATATTGTGTGTATATATTTTAGGGACACCAAATCTGTAGCTACTAGTAAGGTTGTCATGAAAATCAAATAACACACAGGCACATGCATGCATATACACACACCTCAAAATAAAGATTTATGGTGGTAGTGGCGGTCACTGTGTTATTATAATCAGATACTCTCACAAGTGGATGCCTTGGTCGAAATCACTGGTTTTCAGGTGAAAAACAATCTGAAATATGAAAGGTTTGTGATGTCCCCGGGTAGTGAAACGGAAACACAGCTGGACCTAAGAACAGCTCTGGCCCTTTCTGTCTGTCTTCCCCTGCTCCTCCCTTGTCTGTCTCACTATAGGGAGGTCATCACCTATGCATGTGATGTCAGCTAATTCCCAGACAAGATTTGCAAAGTGGCTCCGTCTCTAGGCTCTCCTGCCATTCAATATGATTCCATTGCTCATCAGTCCTGCTGAGAGCTGTTTCCAGCTGGGAACGGCAGCTCATGCCTGTGGTCCAGCTGTTCAGGGGGAGAGGTCAGCCAGGACAACAAGGAAAGACTTCATCCCAAAGGCAGCAAGACTCCCCAGTTGCTCATCTCCAGCCCACCTCTGGGGCAATCCTCTGAGATGCAATCTCCCCCCCCCCCAGGACACCCATCCACCACACAAACACCATGTCAGCCCAGCCCTTTCCACACAGCCTTCTCTAGCAAGTTCAACAACCAGCAACCAAAAAACACTCGAGGGAAAAGACAGTATCCTTCTAGCCCATAGGAGGGTCCTTCAAAGCATCACCATGTCAAAAATTGTAAAGTAATTTAATTCTAAGCAGCCATGGTTTCCTTGTTTTATGTCAGGCTCACTTCTAAGGGCTGTCCAAGAAACATCTTTATCTTTTTCTTGGGAAGCATGGAGAATTCCTTCTCAGCTACCATGCTCCCTGGACTTCACCTGACCTCAGATAGCTCAGGCAAGGTATGTGCAGCTTGGGACAGGATCCCAGGCACAGGCTGACCTTCTCAAATACAGTCATTGTGGGGCTGCCTGGCCAGCCGGTATAGCAGAAACAGTGTGTTTCAGGAACAGTAAGAGACTCTGTCTCAAAAAAATAATGTGGAGGGGGCTGGAGAGATGGCTCAGAGGTTAAGAGCACTGGTTGTTCTTCCAGAGGTCCCTGGTTGTTTTTCCAGAGGTCCTGAGTTGAATTCCCAGCAATCACAGCGTGACTTACAACCATGCATAATGCAATCTGATGCCCTCTTCTGGCAAGTAAGCATACATGCAAGAAGAATACTTTATATATAAATAAACAAATCTTTAAAAAATAATAATAATGTGGAAACCCATCGAAAAGACACCCAATTGTGTTGCTCTGGTCTCCACATGTACACACAAACACACACTCACATGTGCCTACATACAAGCGCAAACACACATGAATACACACATAAAACTGTTTTTTGAAGTTAGGCATTATGATGCCTGCCTGCAACTCTAGTACTTGAGAAATGGAGGATCATGGAGGATTAAGGCCAGCTGGGTCACGTGAGACCTTATCTTAGTTTGCTTACTATTGCTGTGATAAACACAGAAAGCAACTTGGAGAGGAAAGGGTTTATTTCATCTTACAGTGCAGTATGAGGGGAAGTCAGGGCAGGAGCTCAGGTAGGGCACCCAAAGGCAGGAACTGTGAAGAGACCGTGGAGGTGGTGCTGCCTACTCGCTTGCTCTCCATGGCTCATTCAGCCTGCTGTTGTCTATCCAGGTGTGACAGTAGCCACAGTGAGCCAGGTCCTCCCACATCAATCACTAATCAAGAAAACGCACAACAGACTTGCCTACAGTCCAGTCTGAGGGGCACAGTTTCTCAGTCTTTCCTGATGTCTCTAGGTTTGTGTCAAGTTGACAAAAACTCATCAGCATGCTGGACGGTGGTGGCGCACACCTTGAACCCCAGCACTCGGGGGGCAGAGGCAGGCAGATCTCTGTGAGTTTGAGGCCAACCTGGTCTACAAAGCGAGTTCCAGGACAGGCTTCAAAGCTACAGAGAAACCCTGTCTCAAAAAACAAACAAAACAACAACAACAAAACTCGTCAGCAAAGTCCTCCATCTTAAAGAACAAAAACAGGGCTGAAGAGATGGCTCAAACGTTCAGAGAACAGATCCTCTTCCAGAACCAGGGTTTGAGTTCCAATACTCACAGGGTGGCTCACAATCATCTGAAACTCTAGTTCCAGGGGTTCCGATGTCATGATCTTGTCTCCACACGATGTGCACAGACATACAAACAAAACTCCCGTATAAACAAAAAGAAATAACCAAGTATTATCTATCTTGATTACTGGGAGGGGGGGTGCCCTCCAAGGAGATTTTGTGCCCTAAGCAAGTGCTTCACTTGCTTTACCTTGGCCCTTGGTTTACTTCTTTGTGGCACCAGAGTCCAACGTGGTCTCTAGAAGCGTATTAGGTCTGTTTTCACAGTTGGATGAATAGATGGAAGTGGAAAACACTCCAGCCTGGGAATGTGGGACTCTCTAGTGTTCAGAACCTCCAGCTCATCCCTGCATGATCCAGAAAGCCCCATTCCTGTCTCTTCAAACCCCACCCACTCAGAGAATCTCTGAACAAAAAGAAGGCACCAAAAAGCCCAGTTCTGCATTCTTGGTGGCTACAGCAGCTCCTCCGCTGAAGTTGCGAGCGGCCCAAGAACCCACCTAAAGCATTCAGCTTTTGACCATGCTTGGGCACAAACCCCACCTGTGGCTAGCACATCATCACCCCTTGCCTGCAAGCTATATAATCTCCCTGCTTTAGTTCAGGTGTGTGGCTTCTTCGACCTGGAACTCTGGGTCTGGAGAACCTACCTGGGAGTTACTTTGCTTGAATAAACCTGTTCTACTTTTTCAGTTCGGTTTGATCTGGTTTACTGCATGTCCAGGTACAGAAAACCTATTCCTAGTCCAGGTTCTACCACTATTTATGCATTCAGCCTCAGTTTTCTTATATGCAAAATGCATTGGCTTATTCTTGCTGCAAACACTGTAACACCCACAGATACATCAGTGGATCAAACACCGAGAGATGGACACCAGTTGGCTCCTTGCCCTGGCAGCCGCTCACTGTTGTGTAAGTCTCCTCTGAGATTAAAACATTCCATCCTGCAGGGGAGCTCCTTAAGCAGGGAGGTAAACAATTAAAAAATAGCTTCAAGAATACCCTGAAACTGACCAGATTCACTAGGCCACTGCCTACCAGAGTAAACAAAGCTGGGAGTCCGCCTCAGAGAAAGAGGAGCTGAGGCAGCAAAGCAGACTCAGGAGAAAACCTTCAAAGAAGACTGACCCTAGATCCGCTGTCTGGGAGACTCAGACACCAGCCGTCTGCCCAGAAGAGATTTAGACAAACTACAGCATTGGGAAAGGACACTCTCCAACCTGTTGAGCTGCCGGTAGGCTGTGCGGTGTGCTCCAAGTTTGCGGGGCCTTGGTGATGCAATTGTCTTTGAGCATTTCTGCTCCCGTAAGTAACCCCAGTAAATCTCATTGATGGTGTCTGTACTCTGGTCTCTCATGGGTTCTCTACGTGGGACCAGTAGACACAACACACTTGCTTCATCTCCCCAGGAAAATGTTGGTACACAACGCTCACCTTTGAGGGAACTTAGGCATTTCTCCCTGACACATTGGGGGTTTGGGCACTGTTGTGACGTTTGACGAGAAAAGATAAGTGGTATTCACTGTCTACCCTAAGACCCCTCCCACATTCAAAGATGGAATTGTTTTCATATTTATTTTAAATATGAAAAAGCCACTAAACATATGAACACTAACTACACACGGACGGGATGCTGGGCTGTGGGTGCAGCTTCCTGCTAGGATTCCAGTCGTATGGGGCACTTACTAGCTAGCTATATGTTCTCTGAAGGTTACTGAACCTTCTGCTACACAGGACCTACACTAACAGCTCCATGGCCTTGCAAGTTGACAGATTACTATGTAATCTTAATCAGCCTTCACGGATGGAGAACTACCATAGGCCTCCTGCCAACTCTGGCTGGGTACATGTTCACACCTTCCCTTCTGGAAACCCCACTTTTTAAAAAAAAAAAAAAATGATCTCTACATTTTTCTCTGTTCCCCTCCCTGCCTCTCCCCTTCCCCCTTCAACCCTCCTCCAAGGTCACCCATGTTCCCAATTTACTCAGGAGATCTTGTCTTTTTCTACTTCCCATGTAGGTTAGATCTATGTAAGTCTCTCTTAGTGTCTGCATTGTTGTCTAAGTTCTCTGAGATTGGGGTTTGTAGGCTGGTTTTCTTTGCTTTATGTATAAAAACCACCTATGGGTGAGTACATGTGATAATTGTCTTTCTGTGTCTGGGTTACCTCACTCAAAATAATGTTTTCTAGCTCCATCCATTTTCCTGCAAAATTCAAGGTGTCTTTTTTTTCTGCTGTGTAGTACTCCATTGTGTAAATGTACCTCATTTTCCTTATCCATTCTTTAGTAGAGGGGCATTTAGATTGTTTCCAGGTTCTGGCTATGACAAACAAAGCTGCTATGAATACAGTTGAGCACATGTCCTTGTGGCACGATTGAGCATCCTTTGGATATATACACAAAAGTGGTATTGCTGGATCTTGAGAAAAATTGTTTCTTAATTTTCTGAGAAATTGCCACACTGACATCCAAAGGGGTTGTACCAGCTTGCACTCCCACCAGCAATGCAGAAGTGTTCCCTTTTCCCCACAACCTCTCCAACATAAATTGTCATCAGTGTTTTTGATCTTGGCCATTCTTACAGGTGTAAGATGGAATCTCAGATTGTTTTGATTTTGATTTCTCTGATGACTAAGGATGTTGAACATTTCCTTAAGTGTTGTTCAGCCATTTTAGATTCCTCTGTTGAGAGTTCTCTGTTTAGGTCTATACTCCTTTTTTTTAAAATTGGATTATGTGTTTTTTTGGTGTCCAGTTTCTTGAGTTCTTTGTATATTTTGGAGATCAGACCTCTATCTGATGTGGGGTTAGTGAAGATCTTTTCCCATTCTATAGGCTGTCGTTTTGTCTTGTTGACTGTGTCCTTTGCTGTACAGAAGGTTTTCAGTTTCAGGAGGTCCCATTTATTAATTGTTTCTCTTAGTGTCTGTGCTGCTGGGGTTAGGAAGTGGTCTCCTGTGCCAATGCATTCAAGTGTATTTCCCACTTTCTCTTTTATAAGGTTCAGTGTGGCTGGCTTTATGTCGAAGTCTTTGATCCATTTGGACTTGAGTTTTGTGCATGGTAATAGATATGGGTCTATTTTCATTTTTCTACATCTTGAAATCCAGTTATGCCAGCACCACTTGTTAAATATGCTTTCTTTTTTTCCATTTGATATCTTTTTCTTCTTTGTCAAAATCAGGTGTTCGAAGATGTATGGATTGATATCTGGGTCTTCTATTCGGTTCCATTGGTCCTCCTGTTTGTTCTTATGCCAATACCAGGCTGTTTTCAGTACTGTAACTCTGTAGTAGAGTTTGAAGTCAGGGATTATGATGCCTCCAGAAGTTCTTTTATTGTACAGGATTGGGAAACCCCACTTTTAACTGCTGTGGAAAGTGGTCTCTGCCAGGAGAAACTTCCTTCAAATTGAAGTTTAGCTGGGGATGGTAGTTTAGCCTGGGTATGGTAGGGTACACCGTGCCTGTAAATTTAGCACTAAAGAGCCTGAGGCAGGAGGATTGTGAGTTCAGGGCTAGCCTGGGCGACACAGGAAACCTTTACTTAAAGGGACATGGGACTTAAAATGAAGAGGGATTCCAGGCACTGGGGATAATAGAACTTAGGGATGGAGTGCTTTCTACTTCATTGAAAATAACGACTCTTTCAAAACCTCAGCCAGGGGCAGGAGAGGTGGCCCAGCAGTTGAACACTTTGTTGCTCTTCCAGAGGACCTGGGTTCTATTCCAGGCATCCACGTGGTGGCTCACAGTCATCTATAACTCCAGTTCCAGAGGATCTGAAGGCCTCTTCTGTCTTCTATAGCTACCAGGAACACAGGTGGTACACAAACATACAAACTGGCAAAACATTCAAACACATTTTATTTAAAAAAAAAAAGATATTAAAAAAGCAACTTTGAATCACCCGTTTGGTCATTTCTCATAGGAGCCTAAGTAGAACAATCCACTTTTAGGGGGCTTGGCGTCCTCCTGTATAAAAAGAGGACGATGGGGGGTATGGCCCCTGAGCCCTCCACGTGTCTCTAGCTCAGGTGGAACTTTGGAAGGTGTGTGTGGGAACGAACGAATGAGACCCAACCCTGTCCCCATCTCCCACGATGTCTCTACCATGGTCACCAGGACGCCTACCCTGGGGGCTATAGGGACAGGCTCCAGTGGATTAGGAGGGAACTCCTTCATAGCACACTCCTGGAGACTGGAGGCTCCGGGGGGTGGATGCTCCACTCTGCTGGGCATCCGAGCCCTGGGGGCAAGGCTAAGGACACCTGCCTGCCTGCAGTCTGGAACCTCAGAGCACGTGGAACAACCACGGGGCCGGGAATGCAGCCCGGGCAGTTCCCACGGGCTCCCTGCTCAGGGTGGGAGCCCTTGCTTGGCGGGGGCCATTGGAATGACACCTGGCAAAATATTAATTACTGTTGCTTCCAAGGTCCCACCAGTCACAGCGGTGGCGGGCCCTGCCCAGGAAGTTCAAATAATCGGCATGGCTGGTATTTTAGTCACCCCACGGGGAGCTGGGTCACCTGACTCCACAGCTGTTCCGAAGCAGACTCAGGCAGAGCCACTTCCCGGAACCCAGCCTGCAACCGCGAAAACGGGGCCTAGGCAGGTCGGGGTGGGTGGGGGTTGAGGGGCGTGTTGACCTAGAGGAGAAGAGAGTGGAAGACAGTGTTAGAAATCTTAGCATCGGGGTGTGGCATGCTTCCCTTTAATCCCAGCAGACCTACGCGACTCTTTATTTTACCAAAACAGGTTGAGAAATCTAAGAAAACTGCCCGAAGTCCCAACCTGGCAAGAGACAAGGCTGGGACACTTTCCACTAATGGCAGGTAATTTCACAGCCGGAAAAACCACTCTGGCCTAATCAGTGGTTGAGCATATTGAGAACGTGAGAAAGCAGTGGGCAGACTAATCAAGATGACAGACACTGGGCCCGTGGACACGCCTTCTGTTGGTGGCATCACAAGGACCCCTGGAAGAGGAAGAGTGAGATGGGGAGCCCACTCGCATTCCCCTCCCACCTACTCTGAATTCTGGGAACTGAAGGAAACAACTTCCCCCAAAGCCCCTAGAGATAAAATTCATTAGTCCAGGTCAAATGTCAATTAAGTATCAGTATTTCAAACAATAATTCCTGCATCTAAAATGGTTTTTGTTAAAGGATATTTGTAATTTACACACATTCCACTCCATGCCCCCCCCCACAATCCAGCTGTTAAGGAATGGTGACCCCGAGTGTTAATATAGGGAAGTCCAAATACTACAAGGTAAGGTGCACAGCTGGTACACAGATCACTGCACCTATTCAAAGGCTTGGGAACAGAGTGCCCCATCTCCTCCTACCCAGGGCCAAGGAGAAGGGAGGAGTGGAGATGGATGGAAGGGGGTGCCCGAGGAAGACTAAATCTAATGCCCAGAAACCAGACTTTACAAATCCAGTGTTGACGGGTTTTCTGCGGGCACAAGCGATGTGTGTTCTTTTTGTTATCTAGAGTGAAAATGATCTGTATTTTACTTTAAGAAAGAAGGCTGTGGAAGGTGCCGGTGATAACAGCAGTCAGTTGCCCCCTTTGCCTGAGTTTCCTGACCGTCTGTCACTGCGAAGAACTCTCTGCTTACTTCCCTTTAAATCTCCGGGCTGGGGGCTGGGGAGATGGCTCAGAGGTTAAGAGCATTGCCTGCTCTTCCAAAGGTCCTGAGTTCAATTCCCAGCAACCACATGGTGGCTCACAACCATCTGTAATGAGGTCTAGTGCCCTCTTCTGACCTGCAGACATATGCACAGACAGAATATTGTATACATAATAAATAAATAAGTATTAAAAATAAATAAATTCTTTAAAAAAAAAAAACTCTGTGCTCCACTGAAGTGCGCACATCTCTGAGGTCCCTCTGTCTAGCAGGCTGGCCTTCCCCTTGTGCCCCACCTCCTCCTGTCCAAGGCCAAGGGCAGATCAGCCGCCTTCAGACCCAGTGGCAGTCCAGGTGCAGACCACAGTCAGTCAGATCAGCATTTGCAGCGCAAGGGCCTTGGGCTACCACCAACTTCCTGTGCTCTCCATTACAGTGACCTCTTCCTGAGCACACTCACTTTTATGGCCTTGCTGCTCTGGGCCTATGGGTCTATGTTTTAATTTATGGCTTCTTTTCCAGGACTGCCACTTCTAGGCAGTGGACCCTCTTGCTGGTTAAGGTTGCCAGGCCGTTCTGGTGGAAGGAGAGAACCTTCTGAAAGATGGCTCTGACCACCACACGCATTCCATGACACAGTACCCCTCCCATGATAAATAAGTATAACGTGAAAATTTAAGATAGATAGAGGAAAACATCAGCCTCCCTTCCCTCTGATCATTAATCTTTGATATTTTATTAATGCACCTAATCTACTTAAGACAAATGTAATATGATTTCTGGATTTTGTGATATTTGTGACAACTGTTAGGTTTTTTTTTTAAATATTTGCGATATGCTGTTGACATTTTAAAAGATTTATATTAAAAAAAAATAGATTGCCAGGCTGTGTTTCCATCAGCCACTTCCCAGTATCCCAGAGCAGAGCTCCAGTCAGATATACTCATAAGCCCCCTGTGCTTCCCACTCCTGTCCTAAGTGTGATGGAAATTTCCTGAATTTCTAGAAAATAAACCGGAATCGTTTCCTTGAAAACATTTCCAGAAGCTGAAAGCCTACCGTGCACTCTCCTGCTGTGGGAACGGGAAAAACCATGATGTGAAAGGCAGGAGGCTAGAGGTAAACCCAGAATGGGGCGGGGAGGGGGGGCTGATGCAGAGGATAGAGAGCCTGCAGGGGTGGGTCAGCCTCCCTGGCATAACCTGCCTGGCACGAGAGGCCTGACTCAGGATAGGCCTCCTCCCTGCCTTCCTTGACCTTTGGAATCTGAGAGAGGAAGCCCCGGTGGGTTGGGCCCCCACGGCCCCTTGCACATCCCTCCCCTGTGCTGGATAGTGGCAGCTTGTTTCCTTGTTTCCATATCCACCCCCATGTGACTGTTAACGTCTACGGGACAAAGACTGGGCCTTTTCCACCCTGAATCCCTGTCACAAAATGTCAGAGTGAATGGGAGGTGAGTGACCGAAGGGCTCTCCCTGTCTCCAGCCGAGCCACGTGCCACCATTAAATTAGGGTTTCTCAACAAGTCTTGGTTAAGTCAAATGGCCCTGGCCTTTAGCACCGACGGACTGTGCTTGGAGGCCTGGCTTCTAACCCACAAGCGGACTCTCCTGTGCCTCGCTTCCTCACCTGGAGAGTGGGGCAGAAAAGCTGCTGAAGGACCTGTGCCTCGCAGGCCCTCAGGCCAGCCTGGTCTACTTCCTCCTCCCACGCTTCCTTCTGACTCAGTTACTCTTCCTGTTCCTCACCTGAGTAAAAGTCCAGAAATGAGGAAAAGGTTCGCTACACTAGAGCCTACCAGCAAGACAAGAAAATATTAGTAGTTGATAAAAAGTGTGATCAGTATTTTTTCCCAGTGGCACAGAAAATGCCTATTTCTGTGAGATGTAGCTAAGCTAGTCATGTGTTATGCTGCATGCTTATGCTTGCATATGGAATCGACAACTTCTTCTAGAAGAGTCTACAAGAAACCCTAAGAGATTTCCTTCTGCAGAAATTGGTGGAGAGAATTCGACTTTTCTAGAATTTTCACTTTCTAGCCTCAGATTATAAGACCCCACCATGCCTGGTGAGAGCTGAGGATCCCAACCCAGCTCCTCACGATTGAGCAGCAAAAACGCCACTGTGAGTGTATGTTAATACCTCCACGAACACCAAGAAACAGACAGCTCGGTATGGTAGCGCACACTGTAACCCAGCACTTCAGCGGCAAAGGCACGTGGATCTGTGAGTCTGAGGCTAACCTGGTCTACATAGTAAGTTCCTTCCAGGATAGCCAGAGTTACATAGAGAGACCTGCCTCAACAAAACAAAGCAAAACAAAAAGACAAAAATAGCAACAACAACAACAAACAGACAAAAATAAAGTAATATCTCAGTAGTGGTTCTGTTGGAAATAGTGGAATTATTGAAATACTGTTTATATTGTTCTCAAGTGCTGACATTACAGGTGTGCACCACCACATCTGGCCTAATATTTTCCAGTATTTTCTAAGCTTTACACAACCAGCGTGTATTTCCTCTATAATATGCATTAAAGACAAAAATCATTTCAAGTAACTTCTCCCCTCCAGGGTGGGGGCAGACAAGCGATTGTGTGCACAGTGTGGACACAGAGGTGGGGCAGGGTAGAGGCTGTCATAGTCCTGGGGCCATGAGGTTTCTGCTGAATCACCTAACACTGTTGAGCCTCAGCTGGCCAGTGGAGGCAGAAATGCTCCCACTCTTGCCTAGGTCATTCTTAGTCATCCTCTGGGAGATCAGAGCAGGGGGCAGGGGCAGGAAGCTGGTTGGAAGGAGCTTCCTTCTGGCCCTGGAGCCTTCTAGGTCAAAGGAGTCTAAGCCCTAGGCCTCCTACCTAAGTGGCACTGTCCCCTTGGGGCAGCCAGCCCACTGGTGCTGAGTACAAGGCTTGGGAAAATGGATGCGAGAAAATGCCCCTGGCCTTTGGCTGCTCCCATCCTCCCATGGAAGCTGTTGTGAAAATTAATTACCATTTGTCTGGAACTTTGAGATTCCCCAGATGAAAGACCCAGCAGAAGGAGACTCATGATGAATACATGTTTACGGTACTGACTTTCATCCTAAACATCCGACATAACAATCACGTGTCCCTGCCGTAGCCTCCCACTGCCTGGACATCCTGCCTCAAAGTGTCAAAGTTCGAGCTTCAGAATTGAATCAGCACCGGAGGGGGGAGGAGGGAAGGGAGGAAGAGAATGGAGGAGGAAGGGAAGGATTTGCGACAGGTGTTAGGCATCCTGTGTTATCCAGGTGTTCCGTTCTCCCAGGTTAAAGGGGAGGACTTCAGCAAGGCTAGGGAACCGAGGCTTGCAGAGAGGGGTTATGGGATATTCCGAGGTAGTCCTCGTTCGTGCCAGCCTAGAACCCTGAACTTTAATTCTCTTTAGAGTTGAGGAATGGGAGGAATTCTAGAATGTTCTGGCTCTGGCCTCGCCAGTGCTGGGCAGCTCGCACCCTACATGCTGACATCAGATGGCGTCCACAGCAATGCCTTCCTCCCGCAGACTACACTGACTCTTTGCTGCCGGCTCCTGAGTACGGAGAAGACGGGTCCTGTTACTCCTCCCAGGCGGAGAACTCTGATTTTCTCGCTAAGTCTTCCTTTGCTTTTCCATTTTCATTTCATGCACAGTGACAAACGAGCTGTAAAGTGAGTGGATCCAGTGTCGGGGGAGGTCTTTGGTTTGTTTATTAGTGTAGACAGGGTCTCATTGTGTAGCTCTTGCCTTTGAACCAGGCTGGCTTTGAACTCACAGAGATCTGCTGCCTCCTCCCCAGGACTGGGATTAAAGGTGTTCAACACCACGCCTGGCTGAATTTAAATTTTGTTTTGATTTTGGTTTTTTAAAACAAGGTCTCGTGAAGCCCCCAGACTATCCTTGAATTTGATAGGTAGCTGACCAACTGGCCTTGAGTTCCTGACATTGCCTCCACGCTCCGCTTCGGGATTACAGGTGTGTACCAACATACCAGGTTTTAATATACGTTTTTAAAAACGTGTTTTAATTAAAATTTCTTTCCTTCTTTTTCAGAGAGGGTCTTGCATTAAAGACCAGGCTCACCTAAACTTTCCGACCTCTTGCCTCTGTTCACTGAGTGCTGGAATTATAGGCATAATCGCCACCCCTAATCAGAGAGGACCTTGAAGGCTCCAGCCCCTCCCCCAAGAAGACTGACTTAACCACCTAAGGGAACAGTTAGGACCGGCCTGTGTTCTGAACTGGAGAAGACCGGAAGCTGTCCCAGGCTCCAGGTGCGGAGGCCCAAAGGCATGCAGCTGAAGTGAACCTTCCGGGGTCAGAATGGAAGGGTCCGGAGAGGATGTGGGGACTGGTGAACAGGCAGGCAGGGTGCGCGCGACTGTAGAGGCCGTGTAGTGCCAAGTTAAAGACCTAGGATTTGCCCAGAAGACTCCAGAGACACCCCCACCCCCGTAAAGTCTCTGAGCCATAGCAGGATATGATGCTATGACGCAAGGTAGGGGGTGAGGGGAGAAGATGGGCCAGGAGGCAAATCGTGTTGCCTTCCCTCTCCAACCCTCCCGACTTCTATTTTAACTGGTGACACATCAGCACGGATGTCACCTCCCCCGGTGCCCTCTGACACACTAGCCAGTTTTATTTTCGTGGCTCTTAACACCCTCAGCAACGATCATTTATACACATGCTTACTTCCTTTGCTCCCGTGTCCCACGGAACATAAACAAAATAGGGTAGGTGGGGGATCATTATCTTGTTTTGTTCGCTGTTGCTTCTCCGGCACCTGTGACAAGCTAATGGCAGATGCTGTGAGTGTATTTGTGGAATGAATACATAGATTGATAACTGGAATGATGGCATCACTATTTCTGTCCCAGGGCCCCAGGCCCCATGGTGATGCTTGACTCATGCTCCTCTGTGGGATCTGGCAATCTCTTCGCTTGGATGTGTGGTTTCTCTTTCCCTCCCAGCCCCTGCACACGCAGCCTCTACCCTCCCCAACAACTGTAAGTGCTTTGGGCATGGTCTTCCCATGGGGTCTTGGAGCCTTGGTCATGACAATTCCCTCTGATCCATTCTCTATGATGAATGAATGCTGGTGAACAGGACTGACTACAGGGGTGAGGCTGGGGATTGGAGGTCGGCAGGGCAGCTGAGGATGATGTGGGTCTTCATTGACTGCAAAAGACAGAAAAAACGGGGACAAGTGGATGCTGATGAGGGAACCAACTGAGGCAGTGTGCCTGTTCTAATGGGAGCTCACCAAATCCAGCTGGACCAGGTCGGAATGAGCATGTGATCAAACCGGACTCTGATTGTGGCTGACAATGGGGGCTGACTGAGAAGCCATTGATAAAGGCACTGGGACTTGTTTTTACAGCATGTCTGGCTTTTTGGGACCCTAGTCTATATGGATCCCTAGACCTGGATGTAGTGGGGGAGGGTGTTGGACTTCTCACAGGGCAGGATTCCCTGCCTTCTCTCAAGCAGGGTGGGAGAGGGAGGAGGTGGTATGGGGGAGCCGAAGGGGATTGGGAGGAGGGAAGGAGCCGTTGTCTTGTTATTTAAGATTTTAAAAAAAGCACACAGGCAACCTGGGATCAGGGATGAAGCTGAAGGGGCGCCAAGATTCTGGATCCAGTGGAAACAGTATTTATTGGTCTATGTGAGTTTTGTATTTCTAAGAAAACAACCAGTTTCCCTGAACAAAAATTAGTATACAAAGAACAAAAATGCATAAATAAACAAATAAACCAAAGTTGAGTATGACGGTATACTTTGATTCCAGCTACTCAGTAGGCTGAGTTGTATGGGTCTTTTCAGCTCCCAAGTTCAAACCCAACCTTGGTGGACTGGAGAGATGGCCCAGCAGTTAGGAGCACATTCTAATTCTGCAGAAGACCTGAGTTCCTTCTGTTCCCAGAATCCACCCAGTGAGATTATGTTTACCTGTAATTCAAGTACTCAGGAGGTGGAGGCAGGAGGACCAAGAGTTCAGGGTTGTCCTTGGCCACGTGGTATGTGTGAGACCACCCATCTGGGCTACATGAGGGCAGTGAGGGTGGATGGAAAACTGGGGCCTCTCCAGGGATGAGACTGCTCTGTCCATGTGCTGTGTGTTCTTTAAAAGACTGTCTCAAAGAGAAAGGAAAAGCTATGTGTAGAACCTTTCAGATTATATATTTATAATCACACATGTTTATATTTATAAACTGTAGTCACATGAAAATATTTAATGTATTCTATATACTATATCTATATATAGATATAGATATAGATATATATAAAATCTAAATTAAAAATACACAAGTTGGGTAGTGGTGGTGCATGCCTTTAATCCCAGCAGAGGCAGACAGAGGTCAGTGAGTTCAAGGACAGCCTGGTCTACAGAGTGAGTTCCAGGATATCCAGGGATACACAGAGAAACACTGTCTCAAAAAACTAAAAATAAATAAGTAAATTTATACAAATATACATGTATACTATTGTTAGTTTGTGGTGGTTTGAATAAAAATGGCTCCATAGGCTCATAGGGAGTGGCACTATTAGGAGGTATGGCTTTGTTGGAGAAGTGTGTCACTAAGGGGCCGACTTTGCTGTCCAGTTCTCTACCTGCTGCCTGCAGATTCAGATGTAGGACTCTCAGCTACCCTCAGCACCGCGTTCACCTGCATGCCACCATGTTTCCCACTACGACGATGATGGACTGAACCTCTGGACTATGAGCCGGCTCCAGTTAAATGTTTCCTTTAGATGAGCTGCCGTGGTCATGGTCTCCTCACGGCCACAGATGCCTTAACTGAGACACAGTTTTATAACCGGCTCTTTGTCCACTTAATCACAGGTGAGGAGCACAGAGGTGCTTTTGTAAGCCCAAAGGGCGGCTTGAGAAGATAAACCTGTGGGGTAAACAGGAAGGCAGGAGTGATGTATGAGTGTGAAGTGAGCTCTGTGGTTTTGATAAATATTATTAAAGTAAATAAATCTTAGCTGGGCTGCCAGGGTCAGGTACTCATTAGCTTTGTGAGCAAGGCCGCAGATGAAGACTCCTGGAACCGTGAATGGTTCTTGGCGGAGCCACTGAGGTCATCTCGTTCAATCCCCTGACCTTCCTACTGAGAAGCCACAAGCCAGAGGCCATTACATAATCTACCTAAATGGATGCCACAGGAGAGGTGGTACAGGCCTACAGCTTGTGCCCAGCCACTCAGGGGGCTGTGGTAGGAGAGCCACAACTTCAGGGCCTGTCTAGGCTATGGAGTGAGTTTGAGGCCAGTTGGGGCATTTAGTGAAACCTTGACTCAGAAAGAAAAGGTGGGGCTGGGGTGATAGTATAATGAAAGAGTGTTTGCCTAGCAAGCATGAGGCTCTGGATTCAACCCTCGGTGTTAAAAACAGGAGGAGGAGGAAGAAGAGGAAGAGGAGGAGGAAAAGGAGGAAGAGGAGGAGGCAGAGAAAAAGAAGAAAGAAAAGACAAGATAAAAAAGAGAAGAAGAGATGGGTGCTGGAGAGACAGCACAGAGCACACAATGCTCTTCTAGAGGACCTGAGATCAATTCCCATCACCCACATCAAGAGACTCACAACTGCATGTGACTCCAACTCTTGGGTGATCTGTTGTCTCTGGCCTCCACAGGCCTCACTTCAGTACACCTACGTAGTAGACATACACATAATTAAAAGGAAATCAGACAGAAACAAAGACAAGAGAAGAGGGAGAGTCCCCAGAGAAGCTGGGCTGAGAACCCAAGCCCCGACTCCCCGTCTAGTGCTCTGTACTGTACTAGGTGACAGTATGTATGCTTTTGTCACACCAGACTTGCATACAGAACTGATAGAAATGATGGCACATTCCGTTAGTCCCAGCACTCTGGAGGGAGGCAAGGACAAGTGAGTTCTAGGCTGATCTGGTCTACATAGCAAGTTCCAGCACAGCCAGGCCTATAGAGAGAGACCCTGTCTCAAAAACAAACAAACAACCCCCCCCCAAAAAAAACACAAAGGAAAAGCAAAGTGGTTGGGGAGATGACTAAGCAATGAACGAGCATGGGGGGAGTAGTGTCCAAATCCCAGCACCCACATTGCCTTAGGGTTTTTATTGCTGTGAAGAGACATCATGACCATGGTAACTCTTATAAGAGACACATTTAATTGAGGGGGCTTGCTTACAGTTTCAGAGGTTCAGTCCATTATTGTCATGGTGGGGAATATGGCAGCATGCAGGAAGACACGGTGCTGGAAGAAGAGCTGAGAGTCCTACCTCTTGCAGGCAACAGGAAGTTGACTGACTCACTGGCAGTATCCTGAGCATAGGAAATCGCAAAGCCCACCCTGACAGTGACACACTCCCTCTAACAAGATCACACCTCCTAATAGTGCCACTCTCTATAAGATTATGGGTGCCAATTACATTCAAACTACCACACACAGAGACTAACAACTATCTGTAACTCCAGTTCCAGGGTATCCGATGTCCTCATTTGGCCTCTGCAGGCACTGAATGCATGTGGTATACATACATACATACATATATAATACAAACAAAACACCTACACACATAAAATAAAAATATCATTAAAGACAAAATGAAAAAAAGATAAAATCTAAGTTAATACCATGCCAGGATATGATGGGACATGTCTGTAATCTAACTACTCAGGTTGAGACAGGAGGATTACAAGTTTATCCAGCTTGAACAACATAGTAAGATTCTGCCTCCCCCAACATACACATTTGTATGTATGTATGTATGTATGTATGTATTTATTTATTTATTTATTATTTCTAAAGCTGTTTTTTGTTTTTATAATTTATTTCACTTTATCTTATATCCATTGGGGAGTTACAGAGAGTTGTGACCACCGTGTGGGTGCTGGAAATTGAACTCGGGTTCTCTGGAAGAGCAGCCATTGCTCTTAACCACTGAGCCATCTCTCCAGCCCCTACATTTGTATTTATACATACATATATATATATATATATATATATATATATATATATATATATACATATATATATTTGTGTATGTGTGTACACCACAAAACACTAATATAAAGAAGCAAGGGGAACAATATTGAGCATGATACACCACATATTAAGAAACATTGCAGGAACATGTCCTAATAATAAAGGGATGAATTTATCCAGTGAACACACTGATTCTAAGCTGAACTTCAGGATTCATGAAGCAAACAGTGATAGAACCAAAAGAGAGGTAAAATTCCAATTTAGTTGAGCACACTCGTGTCTCAATGATTGATAGAACAGCAGACAGAAAGCCAGTGTGGATGAATGATGGAGGAGGGTTATCTGTCTATTGAGTTATTTTCATTGGTCAATAAAGAGACTGCCTTGGCCCTTTGATAGGACAGAAAATTAGGTAGGCGGAGTAAACAGAACAGAATGCTGGGAAGAGGGCAATGGGGCAGACGCCATGGAGTCAGCCACCAGGTCAGACATGCTGAATCTTTTCCGGTAAGCCACCACCTCGTGGTGCTACACAGATTATTAGAAATGGGTTAATATCAAGATATGAGAGTTAGTCAGTAACTAACTCTCTAGAGATAATGGGCCAGGCAGTGCTTAAATGAATACAATTTGTGTGTTATTATTTCCGGGGCTAAGCTAGCCATGCGGGAGCTGGGTGGGACGAAAAGCAGGCCTGCTCACAAGCCCTTACTACAGATGAAGAAGAATCAAGCAACATTATCGACCAACTGGACCTAACTGACATTTGCCACTCCAGTCTCAAGCATCAGATCGCACATTTTCCATGTTCATGCAATGGCCCCCAAGACCACATCTGGGGACACACACGCACACACAACAGTAAAAGCAAGTTACAGTTATTTCAGTGTATGTGGCAAGCTCATACGTAGGTCAGAGAACACTTCTGCAGGAGTCCGTTCCCTCCTCCCACCAAGTGGGGCCCGGGGATCAAACCTAGGTGTCAGGCTTGGGCAGTCGGTACCTCTACCTGGCAAGCCATCTCACAAATCTTAGGGAGGGAAGCATCATTTCTGATACCAAAGCAAGACAAATGCATCTCTAGAAAAGATTAGAGATGAATATCCTTCATAACCACAAAACCTTCAACAAAATATTAGCAAATTAAAGGCAGCCATGTGTCTACAAAAATACAACACAGTGGAGGTTTTCCCCAGAAATAAGATTTGATCAGTATTTAAAGCGCAGTCCGCAACTAGACTTGATAACACATGCATTTAATCTCAGCATTACCAAGACAGATAGACAGATCTCTGTGAGGTCTACACAGTGTCTATACAGTGAGTGCCAGACCAGTCAGGGGTATACAGCGAGACTATCTCAAAACAAAATAATAAATAATAAAACCAACCCATGGGCCGGACATAGTGGCACACACCTTTAATCCTAGCACTTGAGAGGCAGAGGCAGAGTCAAGCGAATCTCTGAGTTCGAGGCCAGCCTGGTCTATAGGGTGAGTTCCAGGACAGCCAGGACTATACAGAAAAACCCTGTCTCAAAACAAAAACAGCAACAAAAATACCAAAACCAAAACCAAAATCCCTTTTGAACTTAGAGAAATGAAACAATTAGTCCATATCCACACAGCTGGGAAGTGACAGAGACAAAACTCAAAACCCCTGACACCACACCATTCATTGGTCTCGTATCAACCTATGGGTGGGCTGTCTTTGAGTCACGTGTCTACCTTGGGATCAATCAGTTTCCTTCGGTTCTGAGACCTATCTATTCAGATCCAACGAGCAGGGCCTCACAATAAGCCAGTTCCAGCTAGAAGCCGTGAGCAGCTTGTCTTCTAGGATGTTCATTTAAATGAGCCATGCTTCCATGTCTCGTAAGAAAACCCAGGAAATGTCCACATAAAATCCACCCTAAACCAGCCCCTGTGTTGGCGAGCTTTGTGTCAGCTCGACAGAAGCTAGAGTTATCTGATGAGGGGCGGACATCAATTGAGAAAATGCCTCCCTAAGATCCGGCTGTAAGGCATCTTCTTAATTAGTGATTGATGGGGGAGGGTCCAGCCCATTGTGGATGGGGCCACCCATGTGCTGGTGGTCCGGGATTCTATAAGAAAGCAGACTGAGCAAGCCAGTGAGCAGCGCTCCTCCATGGCCTCTGCATCCACTCCTGTCTCCAGGTTCCTGCCCTGTGCTTCCTTCAGTGATGGGCTACACAGTGGAGGTGGAAGCTAAAACAAACCCTTTCTGCTCCAATCTGCTTTGAGTCATGGTGTTTCATCCCAGCAACAGAAACCCTAAGACAGCCACGATTAGACTACTCTGCCCTATCAAGTGAACCCA
This sequence comes from Myodes glareolus, assembly GCF_982192425.1. Classification (NCBI taxonomy): domain Eukaryota; kingdom Metazoa; phylum Chordata; class Mammalia; order Rodentia; family Cricetidae; genus Myodes; species Myodes glareolus. The sequence continues at coordinate 8,176,699 of NC_142032.1, forward strand.
TCTAATAAGTACCTTTTGAATAATAAATGTATTTACATCATTTGGATTCCACTCTAGAGAACGTGGCCAAGTCCCGAAGGAAGCCAATCCCATCAACGAGTCCTTCGGAGTGAGATGGCGGACAGGGCATCCGCTATTTCTGTATTCTGAACCACAGTCCCTGACAGACCTTACAGGAGGGAAGACTCACCTTGCTTCGTGGCTTTGGTCCATCGTGGCAGGGAAGCCATAACAGAGGAAGATGTGGCGCATCAACTCAGGTCTTGGGAGGAAGTAGGGGAGACCAGGAAGTAGAGAATAGACAGGACCCAGAGGCCCATGAAGCCAAAAGCCCACCCTAGGATCTATTTCAGACAATTAGATCCAGTCTCCTAAAGGTTCCACAGCCTCCTAAAACACGCCCACTGTCTTGGGAATATGCATTTGAAACATGAGCCTGTCGGGGTGGGGTGGGGAACATTTCAGGTTCAAATGACAAACAGCAACTCACAGGCCACTCTAGGTACATATTCTCCACCTCATTCCATAAATGGTACATTTAGTCTCTCAAATGGGGTTTAAAGGGTTTGTGGTTACTTTAAGTCTCTGAGAAAATGGAAGTAAAAGAAAAAGAAAATTGCAATTTTTTTTTTTATGGACTTGAGGTTGAGTTGATAACAAGGAATATATTCTCTACACTGGGCACGGTGGTGTGCTCCCCGATCTCAGCATTGGACACAGTGGTGTGCTCCCTGATCTCAGCACTGGACATGGTGATGTGCTCCCCGATCTCAGCACTGGACATGGTGGTGTGCTCCCCGATCTCAGCACTGGACATGATGGTGTGCTCCCCGATCTCAGCACTGAACATGGTGATGTGCTCCCCGATCTCAGCACTGGACAAGGTGGTGTGCTCCCCGATCTCAGCACTGGACATGATGGTGTGCTCCCCATCTCCACACTGGGCACGGTGGTGTGCTCCCTGATCTCAGCACTGGACATGGTGGTGTGCTCCCCAATCTCAGCACTGGACATGGTAGTGTGCTCCCCAATCTCAGCACTGGACATGATGGTGTGCTCCCCATCTCCGCACTGGGCATGGTGGTGTGCTCCCCGATCTCAGCACTGGACATGGTGGTGTGCTCCCCGATCTCAGCACTGGACATGATGGTGTGCTCCCCATCTCCGCACTGGACATGATGGTGTGCTCCCCATCTCCGCACTGGGTATGGTGGTGTGCTCCCCGATCTCAGCACTGGACATGGTGGTGTGCTCCCTGATCTCCACACTGGGCATGGTGGTGTGTTCCCTGATCTCCACACTCAGAAAATCCAGGCAGATGGACTGAGTCTGAGGCCAGTCCACGCTACAGAGCAGGTCCTGTCACCAAACAAAAATAAGACTAAACTAAAAGCACAGCGTGTTATGGGGCTCCTGTAGGCTGAAAGTTTAGTTCTGAACTGTCACATAGGCTGAGCAAAGAGAGAGACAGGCAGTCATGAGTTTTGGGTTGTTCAGAAGATGAATCAGCAGGAGTTCTGAGAGGTACCCCTGTTCAGGCTGTTGAAGTTGGGGAGACATTTCCTTAGGGTCCTTGCCATGAGTACACAGGGCTCCTGACACACTCTGGGTAGTCATGTGACCCCATCAATCCCAGCTCAGAAATTAGGGTGAACCTTAGACAGTTTGCGCATCTGTGTAGCTGGGAAATGAGCTCCTATTCTCTCAGACTCAGCTGCATCTTCACATGAGACCATGCTGGAGGCCAACAGAGTGTGCGTTCCCAAACCCTGAAGTTTAACTGACAATAGCACCAGCTTGACTTCTTCACCTGGTGCTGGACACCCGCGTGGTTGATCCCAGCAGAAATGTAGGAGAGATTAACAGACCAGCAAATGGAGCCGTAGTCCCGGAGCCTTCCCCAGCTGTGGGGCTTCACTTCTGCCCCCCTCTGCCCCACCGTGACTCACGGGGCTTATGAGCAATCCTCATATGCCTGATTTAGAGGACTTACTCACCCTTTAGAGACAGACTTTAACGCAATAAAGCAAACGACAGCAAGTGGGATGCGGCTTAGCACAGCAGTCCAGCCTGCAGCTGGCTGCCTATTCCCCAGTTCTCCCTCCAAGGTCCTCTAGCACCTGGACAATCCTGCAGTAGTTACCAGGTGATACTCCAGACTGAGCAGAGGCTTAAGAGATATGGGACTTGGAAGCGGTCATGAATCAGGCAAGCCAAGCCCCAGGCTAGCTGAAGATTGGCTTCAAAACAGGAGTTAAGGGAAGGTTAGGAATTCTTTGTCTCTGTCCATTGCTCTACAGAGTAAGACTTGGATGCGTTAAGGGAGTGACTCAAAGTGATTAGGTCTTCTTGGTCTGGGTGGCCTTCCTATCTGCAGCCCTTCCCAGGGGCCCATGGAGCTCGATTTGGGGAAAGGAGAGGAAGATAACAAGGTCCCATGCAGTCTTAGGGCTAGTCAGCGGCTGTCTTGCTGTTTGCCAGCAAAGCACACATTGGGGTAGCTCTTCTGAAGTGAGAGGTTTGGCTGGAAGCATCAGCTGAGCGGGTTGGCACAAAGTCAACATTTTCCTGTTGGCCTGGTTAGGGACCAGGCCCCCGAGTCTGGAACTTAGTCTGTACCAGCCACACAGTTGATTCTGCTTCTTCCTTCCTCCACTGGAAATTACTCAGAAGGCAAGTTAAGCTTCACTTGGATTGAAACCCACTCACTAAGGGATTGACCTAGGGACTCTGGAGGGAGTTATCTGAAAGAATTACTTACAAGACTAAAAAGAGGGGGGCAGGGCATTAAGGGGAACCTTTATCCCTCAACTATCTGAGCCAGCCTTTCCTGAGTCTACTATATGCCAGACAGGGCAGAGGGATACTGCCACAAGCCTGACATCTGGGTTTTCCGGAAAGAAGAGCATGAAGCTCCCTTTCAGTCCACTTCAGGGATGAAGTGACAGTTCAAGCAGGCTGTTCAAGGAGAGAGCCTAGGCAGGAGGTCTGCCCACCTCGAGGATTGTCCTAGCAACGTTCTGTGTCCTTGTTAAAACACACATCGCTTCACATCCACCACCCCACCCTGCCATCTGTTTGGAAATAAATGGAGGTGGAGAGATGGCTCAACAGTTGAGAGCACACTGGCTGCTCTTCCAGAGGACCTGGGTTTGATTTCTAGCACCCACGCGGTAGCTCACAACTGTCTCTAACTCCAGTGTCTCTTCTGGCCTCTGCAGGTACTGGGTGTGCATGTGGTGTACAGGCAAAACACCCACTCATATAAAACAAAAATTAAAAATAAACACACAAAACAGTAAGGCAGGCCTAAATCTCCGCCCGAAAAGCATTCCCTCCTACCCCAAGTCACCACTAACAGGAACAAGCACTTTTAAGTTATTTTTATTTTGCACTACGTAAAAAACAACAACCAGCAATACACTGCTTTTCTTCACATTCACATGGGTTTTTTGGGGACTTATTGCCTTTCCCCCGGAGAAATAACCTATGAAAACACAGAAGTAGTACCACATCGCAAAGATACAAACTCCAGGATCAGTAGCTTGAAGACAGCCCCCCAGGAGCAGGGAGGGAAACAAAGTCACGACGGACAACGAGTCAGTACACAAAGGACGCTAAACTGAACAAGCTCTGTCACCAACCCAGAACACAGAGCGTGCCCCCTTTCTCCAGGCACTTACTGCCACCTCCTCAAAGGGGTGATTTTTGGTCTAGGGTCTGCAAACTTTCTGAATGACACCAGAGTGACTTTGAAGAGAGATTCAACGGGACAGGTTCAAGTATGCACAAAAACTATGCCAGAGTTCACGGTCACAGAACCCTTGGTGAGAAAGAAACCCTGACCTTTCAGCATCTTCTCCTTCAGCCAACAGCTTTCATGGAACCCAAGACAGAATCTCAACAACACTTCTGGGTTCAGTCCGGCAGGTACTTCTGTCTTGACAAATCTAGCAGGGTTAACTTTTGTGACTGGGTGGTAACCCGCTTTATTCCCTGAAGTGACGGAGACAGACAAAGAATTTGCTAAAGTTCAAAAAACAGAGTGAAAATTGTGCTTCCTTCAAAATGAATGGGCCTCGTCACTGCCTTCTCTCCTGGTCCAGCGGTGTCTCGCTCCCACTTGGCTGTGGGGATTTATTGCCTTATGCTTGAAATGAAAAGGCGAACTTCTGAGATGCACGGACTGGGAGGTCCTGAGTGGGCAGGGGCTCTGGGAGCACAGCGGTCAGCAAGTGCTGCGCTAGAGGCATGGCTTGGCCTTCCTACAGTCCCGAGAAGCTGTGCTCGGGGGGGGGGGGGGTCGGTCTGAAGTATACCTGCAAGCCTGGTGACCACCACCGTCTCCCTGGGCAGCGGACAGAGAGAGGTCTGCAGTACTGCACAGGTTATGAAATGTCCGCAAGTTTATAAAAACAAAAATCACAGTTGCTCTTGGGGATTCACTGGCAGCCAATCCCAGTCTCAGCAGGACGTGGCCGTGGCCACAGGGCTCCTATGGAGCTCTGCGACTGTGGAGTGGGTGGGCACTGGTGCCAGCACTGAGGTAGGGAATGTGCAGTAGGCACCCTGCATGTCAGGGCTCAGTGTCTGTAAATGGTCTATAAACGAGGAGCTGGCTGCCTCCCCTTGGCAGGAGGGAGGCTGAAGGGTGGGTGTGGAAGGCAGGGTCTCTGACTCATACTGAAGAAGCTGTCCCATGAAGCCGAAGTTGGGAGAGATCACGCTCCTCCTCTGCTTGACGTAGTCGAAGGCCTCCTTCAGTCGGAACTGCTTTGTCTTCATGAGGTACGCCATGCAGATGGTGGGTGACCGGGAGACCCCAGCCTCACAGTGGACAAGGACCTTTCCTCCTTCTTCCCTGACGCAGTCTGGAAGGGAGCAAAGAGAAAGGCAGTCGGTCAGAACTCGGATCTAAAGGGAACACCAACTGCAGGGCACACGAGGACAGCCTGTGTGACCTCACGGTCCTCCTCAAGCTGAGCACGGCATATATCTATAATCCCAGCATCTGAGGGATGGATGGGAGGACCACAAGTTCAAGGCAAGCTTGGGCTACAAATTGAGACTACAATACAGCTTGAAATCCCAGCTACATATGTCCCCAGGTAGGACTTTTATTCCATGTGAAAGTGTTTCCCACGGCCCTTGCACAGATCCTTTCACTGGCAGGACTAGACCCAGAAACATCCTCTCTAGACATAACCTCTCAATCTGTGTTCTAGGTTCGGCGCAAAGGGGCATGGGAAAATCCTTAAAATCACATGCAGGTTTCTTTGTTGGGTGTATGTCATTTCCTGAGTGTCTAAGGCTCAGAGACTGACCTGGAAAAGCAACTTAGCCTCTCCAGTTCTGATTCTATGGTGACGACACAGGCCCCATACTGGAAGAGGGGTCTTCTGGATTCCCTGAGCAGCCTGTCTTGCTGTGACAGGGCGGGATGCTTGGTGAGGTTCCAGGGTTCTCACCACCAAACATACAACAAACAGTGCCCGGCCACTAATTATAGTCCTGGCTAAGTGACGCTTACTGGATGGGATATAAACAGCTTCTGCAAACTCCACCTTGCTCAACATTGGGAGGCACTGCTATAGAGTCACCATCAGTTAGCAGTCTCTTGCTTACTATGAACAAGTGTGCATGTGTGTGTGCACACGTGTGCATGAAGGGTCCTTTGTTCCTGTTCTGTTATCCCCCCCGCCACCAAAAAAAAAAAAAAAACCTGCTAAAAATAGGGAAGGTGAATATATGTCAAATCAAAATCACACAAGTCTCCCCAATTCCCTCTCTTGATAGTGAGGAAGTAATCACCTCACGGGAAGTTAGATGTAGCTATATCTGGTTCTTTGAAAGACCACAGTGTTCAAAAAATGAAGGGGAAAATGTTACTTCTTTTACCACCTTCCACCCATATGCTTAAAGTTCAAGAAGTCTGAAAATGACTCTGTATCTAAAAGATCAAATTTCTAAGGGGTCAGGGAGGAACCTTTGAGATTTCCAATCCGAACAACAAACCTCCAGAGCATGCCCAGAGGAACTCACTGGAGGTACAGCAACACATCAATACAAAGGGAATAATAAAGAGCTGGCCCCCAACAAGAGTCCCTGAGAGTCAGTTCAAAGCCCAGACTCCCAGTCCTTGGGATTATGGGGTCAAGGGCAATTACAGAGTTGTGCCTCACTTCCCCTTGCTCCTCCACTGTCTGTGAGCGTTTAGTGGACTACTGCCACATTTAAGGACCCAAAGGATATGGAGTGCATCGTTTCCGGAACTCTTTCCAAACCTCAGGCTCCTGCTACTCACAGCATCATCCTCCCCTGGATGTTAGTGCTTATTTGAGTACAAGGCTTTTGAAACACTGTGGGACTGTGTCCACAAACACAGACACAACATTCACACAGGAAGTGGAGGGAGGTTTCTCAGAACTAGACAAGGGCAGGTTGGATGACCTCATTCGGTAGCTATCCAGGTAATTAAGTAACAGGCTGAGAAGGAACCCTCCCAAGGGCATGAAGAAAAGTCAAGAGTTCCCATCTAGAACCCACCATCTTGGCTGCTTCTCAGGTTGCAAGAGGATTCTCAGCCTAAAGACTTGGGCGACAAGGAAAGCCTCAGTCTGTGTCTTTGACGAGTTTGTCAAGATTTCTTACGACATCATGTGTGGTAAGCAGGCCCTTCCACGTGGCTGAAGGGAGCCTTTAATTGTTGCCTGCACTAAGTAATTACCCTTGTGCCTAACACCTGCCTTTAACAAGACATAGAAAAACGATGTCTCAATCCCAGCAACTATGCATATTAAAGAGAAAGAAGGAAGAGAAAAGGGGGGCAGGATCCTGAGTGTGACTGTACACTGGAGACAGAGAACTCAGGCTAAACACACCGGGGGAAAGCGATCTGGAACGCGAGAGCAACCAAGGCAGCACTGAGAGCCCAAGCTCTGTCCGGGCAGAGGGACTAGAGGCCAAGGCTCCAGTCTTCAGGCTTGTAGACTGGGAAGACAATAACTGCTTCGCAGGATACAGGAATGCAAAAGATGCCAAGTTTTCTGTGCACTAGGCATGGTTTTGAGTCAAGTGCTATCTTTAATCCAGAGTTAGCTGAAAATGCAAAATAAATTGCCTCCAAAGCTGTTTGCCAGAGCTATGCAAAGCTGCTGGGGCCTTCAAGGCTTGGTGCGTACGGAGTGCTCCCTCCATCCTTCTGTTTGCTTTAAAAATAGCCTAACCTATGTAGAAGGAGGCTCTCCTCCTGCAGAACATTACACATGGCCGCACTCTGCTCCCAACCAGCTGAAACAATAACAAGAGCTGCAAAGTACTGCCATAAAATGATATTAATTCATTTATCTTGTAAACTAAAACTCCTAACAAGAGTAACTTGGCTCCTCCCCTCGCCTTTTTGATGGCTAAAATGCCTGCTCTTTGCCCCAGCTCTTGGGGCTGCATAGACAATACCCTTTCTTAAGCTGGGCACAGTGGTGGGTTCCTGATCCCACCACTTGAGAGCTGGAAGATCAGGGATTCAAAGCCAGTCTTGATTGCATAGCACATTTGCGGCCACCTAGGGCTGCAGAAGTTGCTGTTTCTAAAAAACAGACTCCTTTCTTTCCAAGAAGGTAACCATACCGAGATATCAAAAGAAAATACATATTCCACTCCAAGGAGACTCCCAAAACAATGGAGATGGGGGTGGCTGAACCTACCAATAAAATCTATTGCTTCTTGGAAGTGGGAGCTGATGTCAGCTGTGTGGCTGTCCTCCACAGGGATCCATTTGTAGTGCAGGTGGGTGGTGCAGGCCTCAGAGGTCCGGCGGGAAACATTCAGCAGGGCGGTGATGTGCAGGTTGGCGAGGAACTCGCACTTGGATGCATGGTAGGCACTTCCAAGGTAGAGGAAGGGAAGGATTTCAACTGGGCCACCCTGGAAGCAGGGACAGAGGACAACCAGGAGACATTAGATTAGCTCGTTCATTTGGGAGAAGGCAAACAAAAGCCCTGACCTATTTGTTTAAGGTGGGAGGTTCCCTTTCTGGTTCCCAGGTAGAGAGTTCAGAGCCAGGGCAAGTCAGCCAAGAGTGGGTGGCACCTCCATCTTAGCAAGCCCTCTACCCTTGTGACTCAGTGACAGCAAAATTCTCAGGGACCAGGAGCTTAGAAGTCACACAGCAAGCAGCCTTCCGATGCTAACTTCCGGGGTGGGAAGTAGTCGGAACTGAAGGGGCTCTTGTTTAAGTTCAAACTCCCCTGAAACAACCAGGGAAAGCCAGTGGGCCCTGCATAAGCCATAGCGAACATAGAAAATGGTTTGGCAAAGTTTCCTCTCTTTACAACGTTTTATATCATGTACTGTATAAAACCTGACACACGGCCATCTACATTTTAGGGATAGCAAACGTGCTGTTCCCCCCTCCCTGAAAAAAGTATGTTTCTTAGAATTAAAAATAACCCCTACCTACCCAGAATCTAGACTCAGGAAAGCTGTTAAACCACAAGCAGAGGGGCTTCCCCACCCCCGACCTTCACATGGAGTTAGACAGGGTGAGGTCATCGCCCACACCCCAGGCTTCTAGTTCAGAAGCTCCTACAGAGGCAGAGCCAAAGACCGTCTACCCACAGGTGAAACAGAGCTCTAGGCTAGACAGACTCTGCGGGCATTTACAGGAGGATTCTAAGCTGCCAAGCAAAGGCCATTGACTGTTGGAGACACACACCCCCATTTCCTGCCCCAGAAACGGGTGGAATGGAAATTCTTAGCCAGACCATAGTAAGGAGAAAGGGTAAGGGACCAAGAGATGGGGGTCAGCAGCAGGCAACCCACCCAGCACTTGAGGTATTTAAGCAAAAGCCAATTCAACTACACAGAAGAAAGTAACAGAGAATTGATCGAAGGGGTAACACACACACACACACACACACACACACACACACACACACACGCGCGCGCGCGCGCGCACACACTTTTTGAGTTGAGGTCTCATGTAACTCAGGCTCATCTCAAACTCTACACATAGCTGGGCTGGGCACAGGGTGTAGTTTGATATTCCTGCCTGTCTCCCAAATACTGGCATTATAGGCATGTGCCTCCGCACCCAGTTTACTGGTATTAGAGACTGAACCCCGGATCCAGTGTGTAAGGAAGCACTCTACCAACTGGTTACACACATATCTACACCAGCATTTTTATTCACACCCGCATTTCGGGGGCTTCAGATACTTATAGGTACTAATCCTAAAACAGATCTGTAGGATAGGTAATAATGCCTTCTACAGACAGTTTCTTTCGTTGTTTTTTGTTTGTTTGTCTTGTTTTTGTATTTTGAGACAGGGGTTTGTGTGTGTGTGTGTATGTGTGTGTGTGTGTGTGTGTGTGTGTGTGTAACAGTCCTAGCTGTTCCGGAAATAGCTCTGGTAAACCAGGCTGGCCTTGAACTCACAGAGAACTGCCTACCTCTGCCTCCCAAGTGTTGGGATTAAAGGCGAGCACCACCACTGCCCAGCCCACAGACTGTTTCCTGAGGCTCAGATGGGATTAAATAATGCCAGAGACAGTCAGAGGTAGAGCGGGACCGAAACCTGACTACCCACGTCTGTTTTACAGCTCCATATGAGAAAACAGGGCTAATCTGTTTTACTCCTCCCTGAGACATGGTCTCTGTATGTGCCAGGCTGGCCTGGATGAAACTCAATGAGACAGCTCAGGCTGTCTTTGAACTTACGGCAATCCTTTCACCTTACCCTGACGACAGAGTGCTGCTATTATGGGTATGTACCTGGCTTAGATATCAAGTATTTCAGGTAAAAATGAGAAGTAAATATTTTCCTTCTTTCTCGTATTTCTCTAGAGATTCTCTAGGAATAAGTCCACTTGCTCCCCTCCCCTCCCCTCCACACACACACACACACACACACACACACACACACAGGGCAGCCTTCCAGAGGCAGTGTGGTTAGGGACATAGACGCGACATCTCTGAGAGAAGAGCTCGGGGTGGAGGGCTAGCTCCTCGCTGATTGGAGCTCTAGCAGCTTCTCTAACCCCTGAATTTCTATCCTCTGAGGGTAATTGGTAAGACAGAAAAGGAATAATGGCTGCATTATTAACTTGTATATTATGTGACTACCATCTTTAGAATCCTGGAGAAGACACAGGGCAGATCCTGAAGCCCAGCAATCCCAACAGCTCTGGTCTTGGCCTGAGAGCAGACTGTCCCCTGCACTCAGTCCAGCCCAGCCCAGCCCAGCCCAAGCACTCCCCTGGTTAGAAACTAGAAAAATGGTAGAGACGGTAGACTCTGCTTGGGAAAGAGGCCCGAGACTCATTCTACCTTTGATCAGATATAGACCCACCTATCTCCATGGCACCAGTAGCCACCCCTCAAAGAAGCAGGCTGGGCACCACCTAAAACTCCCTTGAGTGCCTAGAATATGCTGATCCACCAGCCTGGGCTACCATCCAACGTCCCCTGCAGCTTGGCCCATCACACCCCTGAAATTCTATTTCTCTCCTTTTCCGAATCTTCTGTTCAACTCAAGAGGAAGACACCAAAGCTGTCAGAAAACCCGGAGGCTATGACAGCTGTCTGGCCTCTCTCAATGTACGGGGGTTTCCCAAATGAGGGCTGAGAACACATCAGAACACCCCACCCTCAGTGGGCCAAAAGTCTACAGAGCTTTCACAACCTGTTGTCAATTCCTGCTTCTCTTTCACTTTCTGAGAAAGAGGCAGAACACAACACACGCACACATGCATCTGTGCTGGGGCGTCAAGCTCACCCCACATGCTGATTTTTTTTTTGACAGAAGACAAACATAACCTATGACTGGCATCTGGCCAGGCTAAGGCTTCCAGTGACCACGAGTCCCATTAGGAGCAAGGTCACCCATTTGTATTTAGAATTCCAGGGCCTGAGTTTTGCCCACAGCGGGGAGCTGGCATTTTTCAGCCATATCTTTATTAGGCTTTGCTATGTTCTTTGTTTTGAGCAAAGACTGAAAAACTTCCAAGTCAGATGTGTAGGCCAAAGGGCAGATGGGATACAGAGGTCCTGAAGGAACCAGAGCAGGGAATTGAAGAGTGGCCACCGAAGCCTGGGGCTGCTGTAGACCAGTGGCTGGAGTCTTTGCAAATGTCAGACATTCCACTGGCCAATGATAAGAACCTTGCCCTCTGTGAGATGGCAAGGTGGCGTCTGAATTCTAGTTTCTGTCAGGCCTGGACTTTCGCCTGCTTTTTCCCCACCCTCCCCCATCATTTTATAGGTACCCAGCCTCTTGTCAGTGAGTTATACAAAGTATACCTTTTTAAAGCAAAAATTAAAAAAAAAAACAAACCCAACAAACAAAACCCCACATGCTTACAGAAACATCTAGCCTTCTAGAATCTCCATTTCCTCTGTCACCAGAATGTATGAAAATAAGTACCAGAAACCTTCAGGAGTAGGCCAAGGATGGGGGCACAAGCCTACAAACCCGGCCTTTGGGGGTCTCAGGGAGAAGAAAGTCAAGGCTACCCTGGGCTACACATACACAGCAAGCCTACCCTCCCAAAACAAAAGACAGTGGGGCCAGGGAGATGGCTGGCAGCTAAGAGCACTTGTTCTTGCAGAGAACCTGGATTTGATTCCCAGCACCACACAGCGACTCACAAGCCTCTGTAACTCTAGTTTCTGACCTCTGCAGGCATGCACGTGGTGCAAATGCATACATGCAAACAAAACATTCATACACATAAGATAAAACAAATCTAAAAAATGAAACAAAACAAAACAACACAGGAAGCCTCAAAGTCAGCTCTGAATGTCTTCAGGGAAACCTAAACCAGTATTTTCAAGCTTCCCCAAACTGCCCGAGACAGCTAATAACAATGTTCTCTTTCACTTCCTCTCTTCTTCAGAAGCTGCCCAGCATCCTGTGGCCCAAGGACCCTAGCGAGTTGTGTGTGCTGGAAGACTGCCCACTCGTTCTGCGATGGGAACTCATGTGCGCTGCCCAAGTCACAGCGGCGCTCAATCAGCACAGCGTCAGTTCCCTCAGTACAAAGCAGCAGCCTGATCAGGGTGCAGAGAGGGTGCAAAGACAGAGTCGGGAGTCACATACCTGGTCATAAGCTGGCCTGAGAGTGACACTGAGGGTGGGCTTTCCACACTGGCCGAGGAGGCCCCTCTCACTTTCAGTCTTCTCTTGGGAAGCAGGCTTCACATCCACACAGCACTCGGGATATTGTGAGTAGAAGGTCTCGTACCCCCCTTCAAAAACAACAAACAAACAAACACAAGTGAGACAGGCAAAGGCATTGGGTTCTCGGACTGTCATAAAATATCCATTGCGACTAGTGAGAGCTACCAGACCGCTAAGGCAAAGCAACTTCTGAGCACCTAAAACCAGCTTCGTGGGTAGAGCCACCTGCCCCCAAACCTGATGACCTGATACCACCCGAGAACCACAGAACAGAGGGAGAGAATCAATTTCTGCAAGTTGTTCTCCGGCCTCCACACGTGTGCTATGACACAAGCATGCTCAATAAAACATAATAAATGTAATCTAAGAAAACTGAACAAAACCACCAGTTCTAGAATAAAGAAATGGACTTTCCTCACTTATACCACTCTCCCCCTTACACACGCACCCCCTTACACACACACTCCGAAAAGTCTGTCATCTGGGGCTAGAGGATGAACAGCAGTTAAGAGCACTTATTGCAGAGAACCTGGGGTTCAGCTTGTAGCACCCACATGACATCTCACAACACCTGTAATGCAAGTTCCAGTAGGAGTCTAACACCTTATTCTTCCCTCCTCGGGTTCCTACACACATAGTAAATAAGTCAAGTTTTTAAAGGTCTCTCAAAGAGAGGCAATGATTAACTTTCTGTGTCTATCAGAAGCAGCATATCTGGCATTTGGTAAATATTAACCATATCCCCTCAGAAAACAAAAGCAATTTTCTTCTCTTGTTTACCTAAAACAAAGGCATGATTATGTGAACTTTCATTGATTTCTAAGAAGACTCCGAAACTGGCTTTTCCCCTAGCCCATTTGCTCTAGGCAAAAATCATAGCTGTACCCGCCTCCATTCATAGAAGCGTGCCCTTTCTCACTCCTAAGGCCCAATTTAGTCACACATCAAGTTAATACACTCTAAATCAAATGGAAAAATGCAGACTTCTGGGCATGAAAGGATGCTGATATTACATTCCAGTTACTCCAGAAGGCTCCCGTGAGGTCAAAGGACATCCTGTAGAGCTGAGCATGGCGGCACATGCCTTCAATCTGAGCAAGTGGTTAGGAGGGTAATGAGCCTAGGCTACATGCAAGCCTCTGCCCCAGCCCCAAAGGTATAAAAATGACCAGTAACAGAAACACACCCACATCAATAGTCTCAAGACCAGTGGGGAAGAACCAGTAAATCTGGCCTGCAGGCCCACAGAAAGCCAAGGCATTGTAGGTAGACTGAACATCTTGCTTAGGAACCTTCTGTTTCACCAACAGCAACCTGAGGTACTTCTGAGAGCTTCCAGAAAACCCACCTATCTTTCACTAGCCTCAAGGGTTCACTTGGTATCAAGCCACGAGTAACATAAGCACACTACGACAGGATCCTTCCCAAGGAGCTCCCTTTGTGCCTCTGTCTCTGGGTGCTAGATGGGCAGCCCAGTAAGAGGGCTTCCTCCTGCAGTCAGCAAAGGGTTAATGGATTACATGGCAGTCTCCCAACTCCCTCCTGGGAGCTGCAGCCAGTTCCTAGAATGAGTCATCTTGTCATTCTGGCCTCCTCTCAGCTTCTGCCCCTGCCCCCATTTAGTACCCACAAATGTCCCCTGTGGTCACTCACGAAGAGCCCACTAGCGCCTTGGAGAAACTGCTGCTCCTCCACAAATGGTCATGGCCATGAAAACAGGGGCCTTGGCTGGAAGGGGAAGGGAGTAGAGGTGAAGGCTTTGGTGGCTTAGCTTCCCCTGGCAGCCCCCTTCCCTCCCCTTCTAGGAGGCAGAGGGAATGTTACAGACTTATATCAACCCACATAGCCTTGCAGGTGGCGGGGGAGGGAGGGGCTGCATTTCATAGTCAATAAATCACTGGGGTAGGCCTAGCTTCCACAGTTTGGGTTCCAGGAAACAAAATGACAGGTTTGTAGGCATCTGGACAAAGAATATCCCAGGCACTCCCAAAGTTGAGGACAAGGCTTAGGGGAAGAGAAGCCTTCAGGCCACCTCATCTCGAGGCTTTAAATAGACCATTTAGGAGCTGGTAGGCAGTAAAGTAGAGAGAAGTGCTGGTTAGGGCTGGAGACTGCTTGCCAGTTAACAAAATAAAACAGGCAAAGTGTCTCCCCGTAGCTGAAGGACAGATAAACAACAGGGCTTGTCTCTTCAAACTGGGGTCAGGAGATTAGGTCTCTGCCCTCCACCCACTCCCACCGGAGGTGTGGAGACAACATTCCTCTGTGCTGTCTCACTCGCGCCTCACTCCAATTGCAAGAGCGCTAGCAAATCCTTCGGCTGCTTCGACCTCCTTCAGACATCCCTGCACTGCAGGGAACAGAGACAGCACACACATCGCCTCATCACCGGGAGAGGGGACTGGAGGAAGTGTGGCAGGCCTGCCGCCAACATCTGGATGCTACCAGGTCAAACCCCGAATGCCCATCTGGACACGTGCTATGTAAGATAAAGGCATTCTCCCCTGCAACAGTTTAAACTTTGGCGGTTATAAGCGTAGCAATTTCCACTGAAATCCCAAATGCACACCATTTTTGATCTTAGCGTTTTTATGGTCTGAATGAAAGACAAAACTGCACATGCCAGGGCACCTTACAATGACATCTCCCCTCTCCTTCACATAGCCAGGCCGGAAGCAACCCAGCTGCCCGGATCATCCCCGGGCACTATCATCACCAAGCAGCATGGAAGTGTCCAGAATCTAGCTGGGTAAAAGAGGCCAACTGGGGAAATGGATGGTTCCAATTGGTTTAAAGCTTTCCAGCAGGGAACTTGTTTTAGGGTGTGAGGAAGCCATGCATCTCTTTAAACACACGTTGTGCTGCTCCTGTTCACCTGAATACACATTTCTTCATTTTTAAAAGGTGAGAGACCTCTGCAGAGCCTAGAGAAGGCCACCCTTCCACGCCCTGCAGCCGTTATCTCTCAATGGGATCAACAAGGGACAGTTAGCAAGAGGTGTTAATAGATAAGGAGCAATGCACAAGCCTCTGGAATCCTTCTGGCCTGCAGTGTGAGAACATGTCAAGCTGCACGGCTCTGAAACAGGGTCTTAGCTCACTGCACCTGAATTCTGAAGCACATCAGGCTTCCCGCGCCAGGTACCCAGTCAACAGAGCTGTGGGGCCCTATCTGTTCAGCTATCACCTCTGCACCCTGGCCAGGGTTCCCACACGTTTGAGGTTAGAAGGCAAGAGCAGTCACAGGAAATGACCCAGAAATCAATGATGTGGGGTTTGAGAATAAATCACCCACCCACAACCGGAAGCCAAAGTTGTCTCCCCAGCAGGTGAAATGGTCGGGCCTGGAGGCAGCCCTTGAAGGCCTGAAATTAAAGGCCACAGGATCTCCACCACATCTCACAGCCCCTGCGGCACCTCTCCTAACCGGGCTGGCCGGTTGGCAGTCTCTGAGACGGTCCCAGGGATAATCCCCTGCCCGGGAAGAGAGGATAAAAGGGGTGGGAAGGCTGTCAGCTCCAAATTAAGCTCGAGAAAGGCCTAGGGTGGGAGAAGGAGGCTGGAGGAAAACAATAAAAAGCAATAGAAGGAGAGGAAGGGGAGGGACTTGCCAGGGTCAAAAAGGCAAGAGGCCCACCAAGACACTGCCGAATGTACAGTAATTGTCTAGGCGGGAAGAAAGGGGACACCGCGGCGCCACTCTCCCGGGGGAGGGTCTCGACTTGCTTGATCGCGCCAGATCTGTTAAGAAAAATTCCGACCCCCACGGTCTGCAAACGGCGCCAGAGGCCAGCACGGGCCCTCGGCCCCCGGAACTAAGGAGCACGGCCCGCCGCACCTTCCCAGCCCACCCAGCCCAGGGGACAGACAGGTTGCCAGACACTTTCGAGGAAAACGGGGGTGGGGAGAAGGAAGCCCCGGACGCTGACGTTCGAAAGGACCTCCCAAGCGCACGCGAAACCCCGGGGTGCAGATTCCCTCGAGTTGTGACTTTCCCCGGGCCAAAGTTCCCACGCGGCGAGGCAACCCCGAGGCCCCGGAGTTCCGGCCCAGGGTGCAGGGGAAGGAGGGCAGACGGCAAGGGACCCGTGGCTCCCCGGACGAGCTCACCTTTAAGGAAGTAGACCCGCGGGCCGGCGGGCAGGCAGGCCAGCAGCGAGGTGAGCACGACGCGCGCGGCGCTCTCCTTCCGCAGCTTCTGCCAGTGGCGGCTGCCCTGGTCCAGCACGACCACCGCCGCCACGCCGCCGCCGCCCTCCTGCAGCAACCGAGCGCGCGCCGCCTCGTCGGGCAACACGTAGCGCGCCGACACCGCACCGCCCCGGGCCCGCCGCAGCACCACCGAGTTGAGGTTGACGTTGAGCGAGCCGCGCACGCTCGACGCGGCGAAGGCCAGGTAGGGCCGGCAGTCGAGCACCACGCAGCGCGCCTCGGCCTCCTGTCGGAGCATCTTGCGCAGCTGGCGCCCGTCGAGCGACGTGACCTTCATGCCGCCGCCACCCAGCGGCCCGAGGCCGGCGTGGACGAGCGGAGCACCCCCCGCGGGGCTTGTGGCCTGGCAAAGACCGAGCCCGGCCGGCGCGAGGGGCCGCGCGACGTTATTCTTCACGCCCCGCGAGCTCCGCACCAAGCCCCGCCACTCGCTGCCCCAGAAAGCCGGGGATTCCGCCGGCAGCGCAGCGTTTTATGTGAATGAGTGCGCGTCCTGTGACGTGACTGCCCATATAAGGCCAAATATGGGTGTTCCCCCGCCCCTCGGCGTTGGCCACGCCTCCTGGGCGGGGCGTGCGGGCACACGCCTCCACCCCAGGAGCGGGATGGAGGGGGGTGTCTTAGTCAGAGCGAGAAAGAGGAAGTGGCGGGCGCCTGCTCCCTCTCGGGGGCCCTGCGCGGAGAGACTCACTCATACATCACCCAGCTCTGCCGGTGGGTTGTCAGGAATGCCGGCAGGCCGAGGTGACCCACGCTGTGCGGGGAGAGGAGGAAGCAAATTCGGTTGGAACTCGACGCGGGGCCGCGCTCTGGAACCTCTGGGGCCTCCAGGTGGATCCCGAACGGACTCGGTCTAAGAAGGTGGCATCTGAGATGAGCCGCGGTGGGGCTTGGCTCGATCCTCTTAATGCAGGAGGCCTCTAACGCGTTTTCCCCACTTCTGTTACGTTTTCATTTTCCTTAATAAAAAAGTTCCGGAAAGTAAACAAACCAACCAACCCAAAAGGGGAAGTTGTCAGAGTCAAACGGATTCTGTCTCAGAAGGATTGACCGCCCTCTTCTGTCTCCCTCCATAGATAAGAACAATCTACCGTCAGAGCTAATGAGACCCTGTTTCAACAAACAAGAACAATGCACCAATTTAGGAGCTGTTCTGGGAAGCCTGTCTTGAACCCAATAGCGGGACATTGGATCCACAGGGATCCAACAGAGGGGCTCAGTCCCCATAAACTTGTCCAGGTGGCTTCTGGATTTGGGGGATTATGGTGGATCAGTGTAATCCCAGGCTGTCTACTCCCCCCCCCCCCCAGCCCTTCTCTCTGGAGCTTCCTGCGCCCGCCTCCATGGCGGGGGGTGTCTAGGTATGATTCGCCCCCTCCCCTCTGTAAGTGTCTATTGAGGACTCTGCTAGCTCCCAGGACATGTGGGCTGCAAACGCATCTCCAAGTGCATCTGCCAACTATTTTACTGTTATCTTTTGATGAGAAAACGTCTGTCCATTAGAGAGGGGGTTTATTACAACTGACCTAAGGGAAGGAGGTTTTTAAGAGAAAGCAGAAATCAATTTCCGAGATCAAATCAATCCATCCCAACACCAGGAATAGCTGACATTGTTTCTGGGTCACAGCTGCATTCAGCCAAAAGCCCTGTCCTGAATATCCAGTGGCTGGCCTGAGATGCCAGCATTGGGGGGTGGGTCAAGAATAAAAGCATCACAAAACCAACAAAAGGTGCTGGCCTAACCCTGGTAGTAGGGTCACACTGATGCCATAGGATGGCTTTTGTCTGGGGTTATCTACTGCAGTTTCCCCCATAACCTGCTCTTCTTCCAGAGGGTTCTGTCTGTGTAACCAGCAGTCTCCACCCCCAGGCATTTCATTCTAGGGCCTCACAGATAATGTGGAGCAGCCACAGGGCCCAGACTCTGTGAGGTGCTTGATAACACCACTGTAGGCAGGACTCACTCCAAGAGTCCCAGAGAGGCCTGGCCTTGTCTCAGGTCTCTAGGTGTCTGTGTCTGTTCACCCACAGTGGGTGGGCTAGGGTGGAGGCTAGAGAAAGTTTCTTAGAGATGACAGCTAAGACAAATTTCCAAGAATGAATAGAAACCACTTGACGTTAAGGAAAGAAGAAAACAACCAAGCAGACAAAAAAAAAAAAAAAAAAAAAAGAAGCTGGAATTGCTTGGATGATGGCAGGAATCCTGTTTTTTCCTTCTCTTTGATTCATTTCCTTTCCCTGATTTTTGTTTACATTGTTTATGATTTGCTAATTGTATTTATTATTACTATAATTTGTGTTGTTGAGGCAGGGTCTCATTTATCATTTGGTTGGCAGTTCTGTTCCTGTCCTCCCCTCACCCCCACTTCCTGACAAGGAGGAAAGATCAAGCTGTCTCTT
Source organism: Myodes glareolus (assembly GCF_982192425.1). Taxonomy (NCBI): domain Eukaryota; kingdom Metazoa; phylum Chordata; class Mammalia; order Rodentia; family Cricetidae; genus Myodes; species Myodes glareolus. Next base: position 8,195,490 of record NC_142032.1, read on the forward strand.
TCCAGCTTCCCTGGATTTCAGGATCCTCTGGGCCCCACCCAACACTGACTTCTGTAAATACATGCTTCCGCTTGTATTTTATTCTATTTCTTTACTTGGTTGCTTTGTATGTGTGTCACGGTGCCTGTGTGGAGGTCAGACAACAACTTATAAGATAACCTTTCTTTCCTTCCACCTAGAGATCAAACCCTGGCTCTAAGCCTTCACCCCCCCATCTCCTCAGCCCATGAAAACATATTTTAGGTGGTGCTTCTTCTTACAAAGCTCAGGGTGCCCTGGAGATGACGATGAAGGCCAGGCAGGTCAGACTGGCCCCACAGAGCTGCAGCCTGGAGCCCTGAGCCCGCACTCATTGCTGCTTTGATTTGTACAGCAGAGATTGCTCAGCTGAAAGTTAAATTCCTGGTGGCTCACACTAAGATCTAGAATTCACACCAGCCAATTTGGACTGCCCTCCTTCAAGAGGTATGAATTATATACCTGAAGCTACACCTCCTAATGTAAGAAGGCATCCACAGGCCTCTTGCCATAAGCGTCAGGTATTGACTTCATTGGCCTGAGTGGCTTAGCATTTGGGGTTATCAGTGAAGCAACACTGGAGGGTGGAGGGTTTATTTGAGAAGGGAAGTGGGATCCAGACTGAGATCAGGGAGAGGGACGGGGATTTCTATAGGTAGTCGATTGAGTTGGTAAGGACTTTCTTGAACTTGGCCATGATCATAGCTGTGAAGAAGCCACATAGAAGCCGGGCGATGGTGGCACACACCTTTAATCCCAGCACTCAGGAGGCTGAGGCAAGTGGATCTCTGTGAGTTCGAGACCAGCTTGGTCTACAAGAGCTAGTTCAAGGACAGGCTCCAAAGCTACAAAGAAACCCTGTCTCAAAAAAAAAAAAAAAAAGATAGAAAGAAAGAAAGAAAGAAAAAGAAAAAAAGAAGCCACACAGATGAGAGATTAAAATGCAAATGGCCCAAGGGGATGTGATCTTCATTACCTTCATCACAAGGAGTGGGTCACACACATGGGAGGGTGACATCAGAGTTTAATAAAATGACTAGATGGATGGTAGTACCATTAGATAGAGACCTACAGCACAGATTAGGGATTGGAGGGAGGGGGGCTGGTGTAGTCATAGTTACAAGTTAGAACTTGTCATGGCTACTGTAGGGGGTGTCTGGTAAGCAGTAGGGTGGCCTGGGAAGCAAGGTACAAAGGTCTGTCAGCTGCCTTGCTATATTGTTTCTTCTCCTCCCTGGCCCTGGAACTGCCCTGCAGGTCTGTCTTTAGACCTGTTCTCTTCTGTCATGTCACCGGGGCTGACTTCTCCAACACAGCTTGTTTCCCATGCAGTCTTGTATCTAAAAGCTTGCCCCAGTGTTTTAACCCTATGCTGTCATCCTGAAATGTTTAAGATTTGTACAAGGGACCCCACATTTTTCTTTTGCAGTTGAATTCCATAAATTATGTAGCTGATGCTGCTCAGAGCTGGGCCACTACCGTCCTCCCCCTACTCCACAGGGCTAGCATTCTGTGTCTCACTTTCCAAGCCTTTTGGATGCTTATTCTACTGCCTGGGAGGCAGAGGCAGACAAGTGTCCGTGAGTTTGCAGTGAAGCTGGTCTACATAGCAGCGAGAGCCTGTCTCAAATAAACAACAAATCCAGATGCCATGTAACCTTCTGTCTCCTCCTGTCCCTGTGCAAGGATCCTTCCCCTCCACACAGCTGCAGCCACAGCTCAGTTCTCCCCTCCCCGGGCCTGATAGTGTTATCTCTCCTGCCACACTCAGGGCCTGTCTGATGTCTGAGTGTCCCTCACATGGTGCCGGCCAGCCAGTGCTGATGGAATGGAATTCATGAGAGATGTGGAGCAGCTGGCCCTGTGGGAGGCACCCAGAGAGCAAGTTGGTGGCAACAGGAATCAGAGCCGGAGACGCTGGGAAGGAAGCAAGGTGGAAGATCCGTAGTCCACAGCCACAGGTCTCAGTGGGAGAGAAAGAGGTGTCTCAGTCAGGCATTACTAAATGGCACAATAATCATGCCGCCCCCCCCCCCCCATTTGAAATGGCATGAAGGTGGACTGAAGACAAGAGTGGAATTTACTATGACGAAGCCACAAGGCAGGATCTTGTACCAGTTGTCATTTTCTCCCCTCGGGCAGTTTTCTCCAGAGTGAGCTCATATTTTCTGAGGGTTTCTGACTTTTGTTTGCGCCTCATGCTTTGTTCATTGGTGTCTTGCACTTGGAAGGCCCTTGTCAACCTTGGGTCTCTCTTCGGAACACAGCATACACCGTATTTAGCTAACTCTTCCAGAGAGCTCATGGACTGTGGTGAGTGTGGGCTCATGGCGTCCTCAGCAGGAGCCCCTGGGGCTCTTGCCTGTCCCAGTGTGGGCCAGGCAGACGGAGGGGGTGGATTAACGAGTGTCCACAGCTCAGAGCTCAGAGCAAACCCATGAGGAGCCCAGGCCCAGTCCTCCTGGAAGGCTGTATCTTGCCCACCCAGCTCCCCTGCGATTCACACATTTGCTCCCCCCGCAATTCACTTTTGCTCCGCACTACAGTGATGAAGTAGAAAATTCAAAGAAGTGAAAAATGGGTAGGATTTTTTTTTAAAAAAAACAACTTTTTATTACATTTATGTGTTTACCGGTGGGGAGGGGCACAAGCATGTCGCAGCATGTGGAGTTCTTGGGGGCCGAGCTCAGGTTGTCAGGGTTGGTGACAAGCACCTTGACCGGCTGCGCCATCTCTCCAGACTTTGTTTGGTTTTTTTAGGGTGCAACTTCTTCCAGCTGGCAGATCCAGAGCTGACCTTGCTTTGACCTTAGAGGAAGGAAAGGGAACTGTTAAGAATCAAAGGTCTGGATTGCTGCTGTCGAGTCTCTGCTGCCCACGTCTAATCATTACTCTACTATTTATAGCGTATATGGCTTTCTCTCCCTGTGGCTACTCCCACCTCTCCTCCCCAGGATCTTAGAACCCAACAAAGCTAATACTCACTCCAGGATACTGTGAAACGGTTCATTTTCTTAGAGCCAGAGTGACCTGCTCACCGTCTCGCAGAACGTTTGACGAGTGTAACCCCGAGAACTAACACCAGCCAGTTGAATGCCTTCTTGTTCCTGTCAGGAAATTGTGCCAAAGGCCCTGTCCTTCACAGTCACAATTAGACTTCACTCTCCCGCTGCCCAAGGAGTCAGCTGATAAAGCTTCTTTGCCACAGCTCGAGAAGACAGTTACCCAAGAAAAGCACTGCCCGAGACTAAGTCTTAGCACCCTGTGCTGAGTGGGACCAGTAGACTTCAGCCCCGACCTGGAAAGGACGGGAGGATTTGTTCATGCAGAAAGGGGGGAAAGGCTGTAGCTGCAGGAGATGCTGTCCCACAGGGAGTGGGAGGAAGGAAGCAGTCCCGTCATTTCCTGGGAGGATGAAACCTCCTTGGTGGGGGGCAGGGAGGTTCCAGAATGCTGAGAAGGTGGGGGAGGTGAGACAGAAGACATAACACCTGCTGTGTGACACCAAGCATCACGCGTACCAGGGCTAAAAATGTTTATTCCCTTTTCACCTAGTAATTCCACTTCTGGGAAATAATCTTAAAATCTAAACACGGGGGAGGGAGAAGTAAGTATATCCACAAGAGTGTTTATCAGAGAGCTATTTATAAGAATAAAATTGGAAGCAGCCAACACATCTCAAAGAAAGGCAAATAGTATATTCAGAAGCCACCTTCAGAAATGGCACAACACTCCCAATCAATTACGCTAACACGGTAAGGGAACTGACAGCTTGCGAAACAGTAGCGGCCCTTTGTTGGCTGCTGCTGTCTACTGCACTGACGGGTGCTTTCCGTAGTCTGTCCACTCACACCCCTGAGGGGGTGGGACCTTTCATTTATTTAGAGACGGAGGTAGGGGGTGCACACGGTGGGATTGTGCCTGAATTTCCCACCGTTACCTTCTGTGGTAGGCCCAGAGGCGGCAAGGCCACCACCGCCCCCACTGGGGGAGAAAAGCATCAACTACAGCAAGGGCTCTTTCTTAGATAAAGGAGGTACAAGAAGTGGTAATCCCCCCCCCACACACACACCCAAATTTTCTTCATTTTCTAAATTAGTTTCTTTAAGCTTTATTTCTTATTATTCAGAGAGGAAGGCAGATGGTGCAGTGTGTGTGTGGTCAGAGGACAACTTAGTGACTGGCTTCTCCCACCTTTATCTCGGCTCAGGGGAATCGAACTCACGTCCTCAGACTGTACAGCAGCAGCTTTTAACCCCTAAGCCATCTCGCTGGCCCGATTTTCTAAAATTTTCCTAGTGGAGTTGTGATATCTTCTGAGTCCTTTTCCGATTTTCAGTTGTCCATTGTGCTTGTCAGTCTGCAGTTAGCTTTACTTTCCTGCCTTGTTTCGTACAGGTCTTGGTGACATTATCGTCTTCCAATGCTTTTGACCTTTTTTGTGGGAGGAGTTGAGGGGAAACACAGACTGTTTTGAGCATGCATTTGGCAGAATTTATTTACCTTGAAGGATATTTGAGGTTTCTAACTTTTTAATTGGTTTATTTTGGGTTTTTGAAACAAGGTCTCAAGTAGTCCAGGCTAGCCTCCTTTAGAAACAAAGTATTTGCTTTTCAGAGAAAAGACGGGCTTTCACAGATTGAGGGTGCAGGAAGTTCATTGCTGGACCCACATGGAAAAAGATGATTGCCATTGTTGAAATGGTGGTCTGGGGGTGCAGTGCTACACGAGGGCCCAGAGTTACCGCCACGATCCAACAAAGGTGAGGATGTGGTTAAGGCAGCAGCTTCTCTAGCATATCCCCCTCCCACCTCATCCCTCACCTTTCCCCTCAGAACTCTCCTACAGGTGAACTCCCCAGGGCACATCTAGGGATTTTCTTCTTGAGGGAAGTTAGAGATTGGATGCCCCCATCCCATCTCTGACAGCCACCCCTTGACAGATATTAGCATGTGGTTCTGGTGTGTGTGTGCGCGTGTGTGTGTGTGGTATGTGTACACTTGTGAGCATGCATACATGTGTGTGTATATACTTGTGGGTATACATATGCGTGTGTGTACACTAGTGGACATGCATACATGTGTGTGTATATATTTGTGGCTATGCATACATGTGTGTGTACACTCGTGGATATCCATACATGTGTGTATACATTTGCAGGTATGCATATGTGTGTGTAGGTGTACACTTGTGGACATACATGCATGTGTGTATATATACTTGTGGGTATGCATACGTGTGAACCCCCGTAGACATGCATACATGTGTGTGTATACACTTGTAGGTATGCATGTGTGTGTGTGTGAACCCTCGTGGATATGTATACATGTGTATATACACTTGTGGGTATGCATGTGCGCATGTGTGTACACTCGTGGACATGCATACATGTATGTGCATACAATTGTGGATATGCATGCATGTGTATGTAATGGTAACACCAAGCATCACACAAACTAGAATATGCTAGATAAACTACCATTGATCTACCCTAGCCCTTTTATCTTGACCTTCAAGGTTTGATGCTCCAAACACAAGCCAGGCTGGCTGGAACTCCTGGCAGTCCTCCTCAACCTCGCTAGCACTGGGATTAGCGTGGTACCTCCATGCCGGGCTAAGCAGCTTGATTCTGTTTAGCTTTGGGCAAATCCTCTTCAGAAAGACAGTTACTCTGCTGCCCACAGGGCACCAGGATGCAAATGTGATTCCACTTCATTCACTTCCTCTCTTTCCCTGGAGGTGTTTCAAAAGCAAATGTCATCTGAAAACCCAGGAACCTCAGCCAATTCCTTACCCCTGCCCTGTGGCCTGCAGCCAGCTTTGTTGGGGCCGTTCGCTGCTGTTTCAATTACGTGAAGGAAAGGACTGGAGTTAGGGGTCCAACTGGCTGTGTGATCTTGGGCAAGCCAGTTTCTCATCTTTACGCAGGGCTCGTGGATGCTACCCGATAAGGTTGTATGGAGTAAACGCACTGCCATTGGATGTCCAGTCAACACTGTCTACATCAGAGACAATGGTGAGTCATGGGTTCAATCCATGTATCCTAGGAAGGAAGCCTTGTTGCCCTTCCTTTATCCACACGGAGAGCTCTGTCTGAGAACCTCTGGTCCAGGCTGGGAAGCCTTCTCACTTCTCAGTCTGTGAGACTGCAGCTTGAAGCCACGTAAGCAAAAAGACAAAATCAACCATAAGCAAACAATGTTTTGAAGGCAGTTCCTAAACAAACAGAAGTCCAAACCTGTCCTGCCTCTGTGCTGGCCAGGACATTGTGTCCCAGCTCCTTTTCATTTTTATCTTACTCCGATCTCTTCCGTTAGCATCAGCAGCCAGAACACCAATCTATCCCTAAGAGGAAAGGCATCGACTCAGTGAACTTTAAAAACTATGTTCAAGATGTGTTATTAGAAACAAAAGCTGATGTCACAGCAAAAGCATACACCTGTCTTCCCTTGGGAGGGTGAGGCAGGAGGATTACCTGGAGTGCAAGGCCAGCTGAGTTTTATACTGAAACATTTATCTTAAAGACAAAAAACAAGGGACTGGAGTAATGGTTCGTTGGATAAGAGCACTGGCTGCTCTTCCAGAAGACCCAGGTTCAATTCCCAGCACCTACCTGGCAGTTCACAATTACCTTTAACTCCAGTTCCAGGGAATTTGATGCTTCTGGCCTCTGAACAGACCATCCACACACATAAACATGATTGAAAAAAAATAAAGGTAAATCTTTAACAACAACAAAAAAGAAATTTAAAAAAAAACCACTGCATTCTTGAAAACAGTCAGAAGGTAAATCGCTTGCAGGAGATGTGACTGTTGTTTATCCCGTGTTGTAAAAGTGCCTGGAGCAAGAAAGCAAAGCCAGAAGTTCAGCCACAGGAAGCGGAGCCGTGGAGAGCAAGCCCACTGGGAAGTCCAGTAGACTGCCTCAACTTCTCCAGTCAGTTTCTGCGGGCTATTATGAGTACCTGATTTGATGATATCATCTCTAACTGTCCCTTTTTGTTCTTGTTCATGGAGACCTCAGCAGACGGGACAATTCCCTCTGCCCTGGATCTCTATCAGCAGCTCCAGATTTCCCACTCCATTTCTGCTGGATATTTTGCTATCTGCCCACCCATCCATCTATCCCTTGTTATTTATTCTTTTACTTTGGCTGACTGTATACTTGATAAACTCACTCATTCACAACCTACAGTGTAGCTGTCCTGGATCATTGCTGGACTGCACAGAACAAAGGAAAATGACAGCAATGACAAAACTGACCTCGTGAGGTTGTCTATCAGGCTGAAGAGGAGGATCTGGGGCTGGACACCCAGCACAGGGTTTGCCACTCAGTAAACACTCAAACGTGGACTGAATATTACTGGTATAGCTGGGCTGCATAGCATGGCAGCATTTGCCTATAATCCTAGCATGTGGGAGGTGGAGGCAGGAGGACGAATAGTTAGGGGTCAACTTGGACTACACAGTGAGACCAGATATCAAAAGCTACAGGAGGAGGGAGATGGTTTAATGGACAATGTGCTTGCCATACAATCTCAAGGACTGCAGTAAGGATTCCCAATACCCAAGTAAATTCTGGGTGTGTCTAGTGTCTGCCTGCAATCCTAGTTCTCGGAAAGCAGAGACAAGAAATCCTCAGGGCAAGCTGCTAGCTAATCAGCTAGCTATGGGTTCAGTGAAAAGCTCTATCTCAGTACTTAAGCGGAGAACAATTGAAGAAGACCCCAGGCATCTACATTTGGCACCTGCAAATGTGTGTCTGACATGTGGGTGGTAGTTTGAATGAGAACAGCCCCCAAAGGCTGATAGGCTTGAATGCTTGGTCCTAGGATAGTGGAACTGTTGGGGAAGGATTAGGAGGTGTGGTCTTGCTGGTGTAGATATGGCCTTGTTGAAGGAGGTGTGTCACTGGGGGTTGGAGGTTTCAAAAGCACATACCAGGCCCAGTCTCTCTCTCTCTCTCTCTCTCTCTCTCTCTCTCTCTCTCTCTCTGTGTGTGTGTGTGTGTGTGTGTGTGTGTGTGTGTGTGTCTGCCTGCTGCCCAAGGATGAGGATATACAACTCTCAGCAACTCCATGCTCCAGCACCATGCCTTTTGGCTTTCTGCAGTGATGATCATGGGCTAGTTCTTAAAAATTGTAAGCAAGCCCCTTTCTTTCTTTCTTTCTTTCTTTCTTTCTTTCTTTCTTTCTTTCTTTCTTTTTTTCTTTCCTTCATTCCTTCTTCCTTCCTTCCTTCCTCTTTCATGTATTTTGTTTTACTTATTTACTTATTTTTTAGGTTTATTTATGCATTTTATGCATATGGATATTTCGTCTGCATGTACATCTGCACACCAGAAGACAGCATCAGATGGTTGTGAGCTGCCACATGGGTGCTGGAACTGGAACTCAGGACCTGTGCAAAAGCACAGTGAGTGCTCTTAACCACCGAATCGTCTCTCCAGCCCTAAACGCTTTCTTTTTTAAGAGTTTCCTTGGTCAGGTGTCTCTTCACAGTAATAGAAGAGTGACTAAGACATACACACTCAGTTTATACAAACCAATATTCCCTAGGTTCAATGACAGAATCTGTCTCAAAACATAAGATGAAGAGCAATTGAGGAAGATAGTTGTCACTGACTTCTGACCTCCACATGCACTCATGCGTGTGTGTGTGTGTGTGTGTGTGTGTGTGTGTGTGCTCTCACCTTCATACATGCACACACAGAAAAATAGACAAGGGGTGTGATGTAGACCAGGGGTGGAGCACTTGTCTCGTGTGCACAAGGCGATGGCTTTGCTCCTTAGTACTACACTAAAAAGAGGGAGAAAGAAAGAACTGGAAAGAAGGAATGCATGGGAGCTGTGGAAACCACTCTACTCTCCAGAAAGACAATTAAGAGAAACACTGCTGTCGGAGGCGATAAAGACCCAGCAGGCAGTCTGCTGGCACTGTGGGAGTCTTGGGAAGACTGAAGAATGGGCAGGAGTTTGTTTTCTCTCTTGCTGGGGAGCATCAGAAGTAGGCAGGGGGGAGAGCTGTCACATCTGTCCGCCTATGGCAGGGACTGCATATTGGGTGCCTGTCCAGCAACAGCACCGAAATAGCTAGGTGTACGTGCCTGTAATCCCAAATCTTGGGAGGTCTCTGAAGGTGGAAGGATCAGAAACGTGAGGTCATTCTTGGCTGTATAATAAGTTCCGAGTCATTTTGGACTACATGAGACCTTGCCTCAAATAAATGAACGAAACTGTTTTGTTAGCAAATTGTCACGTTTATGTGGAAGTCCTAGATCTAGTGCTGACATGGCATGTACCCAGCTTCAAGATTGCAAAGCCGGTGCTCTGGTCACACATTGCAGGTGTGTCCAGGTCCAGGACTTTGCAGGTGGCTTCATGCACCCAGCCTTGCATGGCCATTCCAAGAAGAAATCCCAGAGCTGAAAGGCAAACCCCAGAAAAGCTGCCTTGCTACGCACGACCACATCACATACATGTGACTCAGGTATGACTGGAGGAGCCTCTTACAGTACTTATGTGTGAACCCCACCACTCCCCTTTGATTCACAGCTTCCTGGATGGGGGCTGAGCTGTGAACTCCACTGGGCCTTCTGATAGTCTGTGATGGAGTCATCCACCTTTGGCCACACTGCCTCAGCCTCAAGCCCCTAGATTTTCAGAAACACTAAGTATTCAGTCTAGTGTCACATCTATGTATTTTAGTCATAATATGTCTTTATGCTGGAATGTTCCAGGTTGATAATTTTACCTTTATTGCTTTTCCTTAAATTTTAAAACAAGCTGATGAAGAAATTAAAATTCCTGTAAGGAAATCAGGCCTGTGGAGTGTGGAGAGACAGGTTCATCTGACTCCCAAATCCAAGCTCTCTGGCACTTCTCTGAGTTACTTTGATCTTGTTGAACTGTTCACTTTCTGTTGCTTATTCTAGCCATTATAGTCAAACTACTTTGGCAAAAGTGGGGTTCATGGCTGTATTATTCAGATCAAAGCTTCTTGAATGGGCTGGGATTGTCTCCCAGAAAGACAACTGGACTGAGCCCCCAGGTCCTAAGTCCTCTGTCCTGTGGAGCTTCTGTGGAACTTTCTGGAAGGTCCTGGCATGTGACCTTCTTTTTGATAAGTCCTTCCCTTCCAAGCTGTAAGCTTCTAGACATAATGAGGCCCGCTGGCCCAGAGCTGTCTCCCCCAAAGCAGCACACTGGAGGCTCGCTGTGTGCTGACCCCTAAGTATTAAGACTTGGGAGTTGCAGAGAGGGTTCAGTAAGTAAAGTCCTCTCTGTGCAAACATGGGAACCAGAGTTCAGATCCCACAGAGAAAGTCAGGTGTGGTGATGCATGACTGTGATCCCAGCCCTGAGGAGGTGGAGGCAGGCACACTCTCAGGGCACACTGGCCAGGCTAGTCAAGTTGGTGAGCCCAGGTTCAGAAGAAGACAAAAACTAAGGAATTGACCTCTGACCTCCACACATGCATGTGTAGGCCCACACTTTGTATACACACATAAATCCACCACCCCTCAAAAAGGACTCCAGACTTCTGTGAACATAAACCAAGGACTGTATATATATACATTTTTCTTCCTCTGACTCAAATTCATTTGTATTTAATTTATTAAGAACTAAGTGTCAGGGATCCAATAGTAAACAAGGCAACTGAGTTTCCTGATGTCTTGGTGTTTCTGGGTGGTGGGAAAGACAGAGGAACATACTCAGCAAAACCAGCTTCTGGGTCTGGGTCCAGGGAGGTGAGTTAGGACTGGAGGCCACAGAGACCTTTCTGAGGAGTCAGCTTTTGAAATGGCCATGTGTAGGAGATTGCTTGTTCGTTTTCTGGCCGCCCAGCCCTGAATAATAACACAGAAACTATATTAATTACAATACTGCTTGGCCAATAGTTTAGGCGTATTCCTGGCTAAATCTTATATCTTAAATTAATCCATTTCTAGTAATCTGTGTATTGGCACGAGGCTGTGGCTTACTGGTAAGGATCTGGTGTCTGTCTCCTCGACTCCACCTACTTTTTCTCTATGTCTCTGTTCGGATTTCTCGCCTGGCTTTGCTCTGCTAAGCCATTGGCTGAAACAGCTTTATTAACCAATGGTAATAAAACATATTCACAGCATACAGAGGGGAATCCCACATCAGCCATGGTTGACCAAGATGAGCTAGCAGGTCCTTAGGTCTGGACCATGTTTAGGATTTATGGATGCTGATATGGCTGCAGCTCAGGAATTACGGGATGGGGAGGAGGAACCAGGAGATGCTTGCCAGGCAGGATTGTATGGGGTCTTCCTTGAAGGCCATAGCAAAGAGACCAGACTTCCTGACCAAGTCAGAAAGACATTAGGGAAGTTTGAAAGGCAGAGCCGTGAGCTAGGGGTGCAGTCCAGCTGATAGAGCACCTGCCTAGCATGCCTGAAGGTGGGGATCAGTCTCAGCATGGCCTAAGACTGGTACGGTGGCCCAGGTCTGTAATCCCAGCACTTGGGAAGTAGTCGGGGAAGGAGGAACAGTGAGCCCAAAGTAATTTTTTGTGCTAATATAGAGAGTTTGAGGTCAGCTTGAGCTACTTGAAAACAAACAAACAAAGCAAAGGAAAACAGAAAGAATGATGGCGGGACCGCACAAGCTGCTTGGCACAGCGACAGGAGGGAGAACCGCGTGGAAGCCGAGACCAGTCAGGAGGCCACTGTCGCCGTCTGGATGAGGCCTGGCGGTGGCTTGGGAAGAAGCAGAGGAAGAATTTGAGAGAGCAACCTGCGAGCCTTTCAGGTCGCAGTGACAGACACGGGCACCCGGGAGGGGAGAATCAAGCAGATCTCCAAGATCAACGGCTTTGTGGGAGTAAAATTTCCTGAGACTGCGAAAATAAGGCAAGAGCAGAATGAGGGGGAGAAAGGTCAGGGGTTGCAGTGTGCTCACGTTGACAGTGGCAGGCTGCACGAAGGCCCAACGGCGACTCTAGCATGTGACCTTACCTAGAGAAAGGGACTTCGCAGATGCGATTAAATCAAGAATTTTGAGAGCAGGAAATTATCTTGGATTATCTCGGTGAGTCACTGTAAACACAAGGGACTTTAAAAACCAAAGAGGGAGGGACGGAGTCAGAAGGGTTCGATGAGAGAAGAATTGCACTTGGCTTGGCTTTGCGTTTACTTAAGATAGAGGGAGGAAAGCCAGGTGTGGCGGAGGACAACTGTAATCTCAGCACTTTGGAGACTTAGGTGGGAGGAGCCATAGTCTGAGGCCTGCCAGCCTGCTTGATGAGTCCATGTCTAAAAACACCATAGGCAGGGAAGCAGACATCCAAGAGCTGCCAAGTACCCTTTTCTTCCCCGAAACCTGCAGAAGGAGACTCCTTCTGGCCCCTTCCCTTTTGACCCAGTACAATCTATTTTGGACTTCCAGAACTGTAAGATACTGTGTTGATGTTGTTTTAAGCCAGTAAGTTCATGGCCTTATTACAGTAGATAGGAAACAGGTACCCACGTGGAGAGTTGTTGGCCTAAGCCCCAGGGACACTGTGAGGCTGGAATTCTAGATTCCTGAGCATACAGTGGGAATTGGCTTGAAATGGGCTGCCAATCACTCGCAGGATTCTGTGTTCTCCAGGTGGACTAGAGTGGGGCCTGAGCTGAAGGGCCGTCTACAGGATCAGGCCCTGTGGTGAGAGTGGAATGTCAGGTGGGCTCTAGTCTTTGGTATAGGAGACCTCACCACGTCATCTTAGCTGCCCCACTGGAGAAGGCGAAACCCAGAGAGACAGAAATGTTTACTTATGATCTGCTAAGTGCCAAGGTTCTGATCTGGCAAGTCAGGGCTGGTTAAGAATTGGCATTTTTATGAGAGTCTTAAGGGTTACTTACTTGATGTCTGCAGAGCACACGTTGAAAACCAGTGGCCACCAGGCAGAGACAGTCAAACCAGGCTATCACGCTGCCTGTGAAATCAGAGTTACTGGAGGCGTCTCAGTTCCTTTCTAGCGCGGTGACAAAACACCATGACGGGCCTGTTGAGGAAGCAACCCTGATGCAGAGAGAAAGAGAGAGAGCTATCTGTGAACGACAATGTGGACTTTTGAAACCTCCAAGTCTGGACCCAGTGACACAGCTCCTCCAACAAGGCCGCACCCCCTAACTCTTCTCCCAAAGTCTTATCAACCAGGGAACCAAGCCTTCAAATATATGAACCAGTAGGGGCCATTCTTATTCTACCCACCATGGGAGGTTAGACACCAAGACATCAAGCCTCTCTGTAAGTGCCACTAAGAAGGCGGCACAACCGAAGGGGGCATCCATCCTACAGGCCGTGTTTCTGCCAGGCCATGCCAGACATTCTCCCACCACCGATGCCAAGCACCCTCTCTTCATCTTTAGGCCTGGGGTGAACCTGAAAGAGGCTCTCTATAACAAATGTCCTGATATACAGGAGGATTTTTCCAAACAACCGCTGCAGCTGGCTAGGCTGAACCCCATAGAAAGGGTATAAATTGTCCACACGAACCAGAGGACTGAGGAGAATGGGGTTCTAGGAGATGGCTCCCAGTCTGATTTCTCCATGGCTTGACTGGAATAGGGAATTCATAACCAGGAGCCTAGAGAATTCAGATGCAAATGAGGCCACAGGAAATGTGCGTGCGTGTGTGCATGTGTGCCTGCACGTGCACGCACGTGTGTGTATGTGTGTGTTGGGGATGAGGGGTGGTTCTACAGCCTGAATAGACTTCCCCTCTGATCCTGGCTTGAAATTCAAGGCCTGCACATTCCAGGCCATTGCTGTTTACTCAGTAAGTATTTATACATGCCCAGACAGCAAGGAGTTTCAGCTTTGTGGTCACAGGATCACAGTTTGTGCTGTGTACTAATAAAACTTTATGTAGAGACAAACAAAAAGAGTAGTTAAGCAACTACCATGGGCCCAGCCAGGCAAGGGCTGCAATGGGAAGTCTGTACTTGGGGAGGTCAGACAATAGGCAAAATACAGAATTAGTTTCAGAGATGATGAAAGAGACAGAACTGAGTAATAGGGCAGGGGCAGGGAGCACCGGGGACCACGCCTTTTCCTTTTCCCTTTTCTCTTTAACATTTTTTATTATTATCATTTATTTATTTTTGGTTTTTTTTTTGAGACAAGATCTCTCCAAATAGTTCTGACTGGTCCTGAAACTCACTCTGTAACCAAGCTGACCCTGAACTCACAGAGATCTACCTGCCTCTGCTTCTCAAGTGTTGGGATTAAAGGCACATGGCACCATTGCCTGTCATAAAGTTTTTATTCTTAAATAATGCTTATTTGAATTTATTTATTCATTCATTTATTTTTGGTTTTTTGAGACAGGGTTTCTTTGTGTAACAGTTCTGACTGTCCTGGAACTCACTTTGTAGATCAGGCTGGTCTTGAACTCACAGAGATCCACCTACCTCTGCCCCCTCCCCTCGAGTGCTGGAATTAAAGGCATGCACCACCGCACCTGGCTTAAGATTTTTTTTTTATTCTTAAACACACTTATCTGAATTTCTTTTACTAGTAGTATATATATGGCGTATTTTCCTTTTCTTTTGAGACAATGTCTCACAGATCTCAGGTAGCTGAAGGTAATCTCCATCTCTCTGGTCTCCCCGTTTTGCCCCTAGGTACACACTGCCATGCTCCAGGATATTTTTTTAGCGTAATTATCAATATGGAATTATGGGTTTTGTCATATTATCGCACATGTATAAATTGTACTCTGATCATACCACCCATCCCCCCTCTCAGCTCCATCCCAATCCCACTAGGTTCCTTCTCATCACCCCCAGTAGGGCCTTTTCTACTTTCTTGTTTCTCTTTTTTAATCTCTTTAAGCTACACCTGAGTTTGAGGGCCCAGCCCCAGAGGTGCTGAAGTAGGAAGATAGTCCTAAACAAGAAGTAGCGTGTCCCTGGGTGTCTGTGTGCATGGCCTAAGTGCCCGCAGCTCTAACTCAGAGGCTCTGTAATCATGAAATAGTGTTTGTGAGTGTGGCAAGCTTCGGTTGAACCACACGCCAACATGCAACTCTGTCTCACTTGAGTATCACAGTGTTTTTTTTTTCTTTCTTTCTTTTTTCTGTAGATGTAGCCTAGGCTAGCCCCAGACCTGCTATAGCTGTGTAGCCAAGATTAACCTGAACATTGGAGCCTCCTGCCTGTGCCTACCTCCGCAGTGCGGGTGTTGCTGATGTAGGCGGTTCTATGTGGTGCTGGGGATCCAATCCAAGGACCTGTGCATGCTGGTGACGCCAGCTGAGCCGAGCTCCAGCCCTCCACTTCCGTTATTCAGTCTGGAACCCAGCCACAGGGTTCATAGCTGCTCACATTGAGACCAGCTCTTCCCACTGCAATTAAATCTCTCTGGAAATCTCTCACAGACGACCCACAGGCCGCTTCCTCTCCTTGGCGATTCTAAACCTCGTCAGACGACAATAAAGATTAACCCTCACAGAATTTTACTGACTGGGCTCGTGCTCACTCTGAGGACTGCAAATTTGAGTTCAGGGCAAACCACCTCCTCCCAATAGTCAGGTGATACACGACAGGCTTGGTTTATTATAATTTGCCATCCCTTACCCATTCTCCCACGTTACTGCATGAACTATTGGGTCTGGAGGTCACAGCGTACCCTTAGGCCATGAGACGCCCACCCGGCCTTCTGGCTGCTGGTTCCCATTGTGAGCGGCTCCCACTAGCCTGTCTGCAGAGTGTGGACTGCTGAGGGTGGTGAGCCACAGCAGCTCAGCTGGGCAATTTGTGCCAGAAGGAAGAGTTCCTGGCCCAGAGCTGTGTTCTGTTCCCATCCTGCCTCCAGTCTGCCCCCTCCACAGCCCAGACTTCCGCCTGAGTCAGCCCAAGGCCTGCGTGGGGGCGTCCTCTGGTCTTCGGCAACATCCTGTGTTCTGCCTTCTGCATACCTATTTTCCATTCCCAGGGAATTCCTCCCATCAAAATTCGTTTTTCTTTTCTTTTCTTTTCACCCGGGAGCCAAACAGCACACAGAACAATTAAAATGGCTCCTCTGAGGTACCCAGAGACATCCCTGCATTACACATTCTCCTGCCTCCAGTGTCTGACAAGGACCTCCTTCATCCCCAAAGGCCTCAAGCCTCCTTCAGCTTCACTCTTACGATCTTCTCTTCCACAGAAAATACCATCCAGACTCCACCGAGCCGTCTGAACTACTAGGGAATACACGCTTGCCTGGCATCCCTGTCACCCTCTCTGAAGGCTGCACTTAGTGGCCCTGAGACACTGCTCAGCCTCAACTCCCTGAGATTAGGTGGGGCCACCAATCACACAACGCATTTTCTTTCAGCCATCGTGATTGGCCCAGAAAGAGACACGTGACTCACACTGGCCAATCAGAACTGGCCTGGGATTTGTATAAAGGACCCTAGGGACAAAACTAGGTCTCTGTCATTCCTTTGGATTTGATAAACTGCAGGATACAGGCTGCTCGTCCTTTCTTCTGCCTTGTCAGGGAGGAACTACTATCGTCCTAGGAAAAACTGAAGCAAACACAGAAAGAAACAGAAAAAGTGAAAATGTAAGCAACTCATTTTAGAGGGCTTTTTTTTTTCATCCGTGATGCCATTCCTCTTAGTCACTCACTGACTTGTTACTGTCGCTTGAACTAGTCTTTGGTGCCCATCACTTGCAGTCACCAGTCCCAACATGCCCCTTCATGGCCAGGGATCTTGAGTGAAGACACAGCGAATGTGTTTGAGGCAGCTGTCTTCTCAGTCCCCTTCAGAGCAAGAGTCGTGAAGCAAGTCTTTAAAATCGTCCTTTGTTGTTTTCATAGACCTGTTTTAAATTTCTTTTGTTGTTTGTGCCTTTTTTGAGGCAGAATCTCACTTTGAAGTCCCTCCTGCCTCTGCCTCCTAAGCACGGGCATTACAGGTTTGTGCCACTGTGCCCAGAAATTGTGGTTTGGGGTATGAAAGAATATAGGTAATTGTCTTGGCATTTTATTGCTGTGAAGAGACACCATGACCGTGGTAACTCTTATAAAGGAAAACGTTTAAGTGAGGCTGGCTTACTGTGGTGGTTTGAAAGAAAATGCCCCCCAAAGGGAATGGCACTATTAGGAGGTGTGACCTTGTTAGAAGAAGCGTGTCCCTGTGGGGCTGGCCTTTGAGGTCTCTTTTGTTTGAACTTCCCTCACGGTGACAACCAGGCGACTTCCTGTTGCCTTCTGTTCAAGATGTAGCCAGCACCATGCCTGCCTGCACACCACCATGATCCTATTGATGGTGATGATGAGCTGAACCTCTGAAACTGTGAGCCACCACCTCAATTGAATGTTTTTTTTATAAGGGTTGCTGTGGTCATGGTGTCTCTCCACAGCAATAAAAAGCCCTAGCTAAGACACTTACTGTTCAGAAGTTTAGTCCCTTGTTGTCATGGCAGGCAGCACGGTGCATGCAGGCAGACGTGGTGCAGGAGAAGGAACTGGGAGTTCTGCATCTGGATCAGCAAGCAGTAGAAACAGCCACACTACTGGCTTGAGCTCTGAAACTTCAAAGCCCACCCCCAGTGACACACTTCCTTCAACAAGGCCACACCTCCTAATAACGCCACTTCCTGTGAGCCTATGGGGACCACTTTATTCAAACCACCACAGTGACTAATGAGAAAAATTTGGCATGGTCGCTCACATCTTTCATCTCAGCAGTTGGACAGTTAAGGCAGGAGGACTGCCAGCATTTTGGGCTACAAAGTAAGACCCTGTCTGAGGGATTGGAGGTGGGACTTTTAATACACTATGCAGCCCAAGATCTAGATGTGCCAGACCATTGTCTAAGTGTTTTTTTGTACATTGTTTTTTGGTGTAAAAAGTTTTAAAACTATTTGTATGATTTTCTTAGAAAATGTCTGTATTAGCTGGGCAGTGGTGCATGCCTTTAATCCCAGCACTCAGGAGGAAGATGCAGGCAGAACTCTATGAGTTTGAGACCAGCCTGGTCTACAAGAGCTAGTTCCAGAATAGGCTTCAAAAGCTACAGAGAAACCCTGTCTCGAAAAACCAAAAAGTAAAAAAGAAAGTGTTTGGATTACCTTGTCCCATAACCCCAGACAGACTCCCTGTTTAGTCCAAGTTGGTCTCAAACTCTTGATCCTCCAGCCTCAGCCTCCTGGGTGCTATGAGGATTTGCATGTGGTACCAAATCTTTCTAGTAGCTGTGTTTTAAAGGAGCAGCTCTTAGTAGTGCGGTATAAGTTTCTCACTGTTAACACTCATGCCTTAGACACACACACACACGCACACGCACATGCACACACGCACACACACAAACACACACAAAGAGAGAACAAGCATGTTCCCCCCACCCCTCTCAAGACTCACATTCTTCCCATCCTTTCTCTCTGGCCTGTAAGAATTTTCTGTGTAAGGTCAGCAGCTTTGATTGAGTGTCTTTATTTAGAACATTCTTCTGGCTGATGCCCGTTCCATTACCTTCGAGTGTGCGGAAGTGAAGCCCCATTAGAAGAATGGGCAGTCAGGAGATTTCCAAACCGACTCAGAGTGCTGCTGAACCTGGCCTCATTTAGCTACCGCAGTTTATCTTATCGAAGGGCCTCCTCTTCCCTCCCTCCCTCCCTCCCTCCCTCCCTCCCTCCCTCCCTCCCTCCCTCCCTTTTTTTCTCTCTTCTGCATTCTGCTTATGGGGAATGGAAGCATCATTGCATCCATTCTTGTCTCTGCTCCTGCTCCTCCAGTGCGTGGCCGACTTCCCATGGCCCTCATCTGACTTTTGGACATGCACATCCAGACCTCTGGCTGACCCAGGCAGAAGAATGAACAGACAGCACCTTGTCAGTGGTCTTGGTGTGGTGGTTTCACAGACCTGCCCTGACTCTTGGTTTGTGGCTTGTGTATCCTTGGATCATCCGGGCAGTCAGGGTCTGAGAGTCTGAGACAGCCACTCCTTCCTGCATTGCCTGTTTGTTCTGTTCCACCTTGTCCTGTGGTCTTCCAGCTTGTGGCTTCTGTCTTCTCTCTGTGGCTTCAAGTCCTGCTGTCTCTGAGCAGCAGTGTTGAGGTGGCGATGCTGACGGCACTGATGTGCGTGTGCTTACATTTAGAAGTGCAACTGTAAGCACGTACTTACATAAGTGTAAGGTTATGGGGGTGGCACAGGTAAAATAGAAATTCAGGGCTCCTACGGACACAGCAAAGGCCCCTGTAAGCGAGCTGGGGCAGGGGAGGGAGAAAACAGACTCCAGGCCTCACGAAAGAGCAATGGATCCACACTTCTCAAAGCAGAAAGTACAGCATAATTATCCCGGAGCAAGGAATTCTACTTCTAGGAATTTAGCCAGGAGGGAGAACAAAGGCCCACATATCTTTGCTGCTACAGTGTTAATGGCATAGCAGAAACTGTTCTGCCCCTTCTGATAGGATGAGCAAATCGCTGTCCCAGTGGTGAGCACAGGCTGTGATCCCTGCACAGCTACCGACTCACACGCACCCTGAGATACTTCTGGAAACAACCGAAACATAAGCAGAAATCAGAGAATGTTTCCTAGGGAGAGGACACGGGGTGGAAGAGTGTGTTAAACTGTGTGCCCTTGTACCTTGAAACTTTTATTATGCAGATATATGCAGTGTAAGCAAAATTTTGAAATGAAGAAAGAGGGTAAACAGGCCTGGTGTGCTGGTGTAGGTCTGTAATCATACCAACACCCATGAGGTGGAGGAGGCCAGAGGGCTGAGAGTTCAAGGCCCGCCTGGGCTACGTCTTGGAGAATCTGTCTCACAAACAAACCAATATTTAAAAAAGGGAAGGAAAAGCATGTATGTTATTTCTGTTCTGACTCCCCCCCGGTTTATTTCTAGAACACTCGTGTGATAGAGACAGCGGCTCTGACAGTGACCTATGAAGAATGGAAATTTACCACACACTTCTGGGAACCAAGCAAGGACGTGTACTCACAGATGGTGCCGGTGAGTGTGCCTCCAAAAGAAAGCTTCCCGTGACTTTAAAGGCAGGAAAGCCAATCACTGAAATTCACTGCGGGGCGTACAGCCCCCAGCCCCTCCTCAGGCTCCAGCTCTGCTAACTCTCTTCAGGCCTCTTCAGGCCGTGCTGTGTGCTGCGGCGTTTTCATACACTGGCCTCCGGCTTTGCCTTCTTCCTTCCTCAGAGCCCCCAGAGTGGCCTAACAAATGTTAGTCTCCTCTGTCCCCTCTTCACACAGGTGCCAGAGTGAGCTATCTCAGTTGTAAGTAGTGTGTGTTGGGGGCGGGGTGGATCTTCAGGTCGAAGGGTATCTGGGCTACAAAGGAAATCCTGGCTCAAAACAAACAAATAAACAGACAAAAAAATGGCAATTCGGGTGGGCATACCTGTAATGCCAGGACTTGCTTGGGAGGTGGAGACGGGAGGACCAAAAGTCCAAAGTCATCTTTGCTCATTTAGTGAGTTAGGGGGTAGCCTGGACTCCATGAGCAATTATATGGAAGAAAGGGAAGGAGGAAAGAGGGAGGGAGGGAAGGAAAGGAAAGAAAGTTCCACCCGTAGGTCGCTGCTCTTAGACTGAAATCCGAACTCAGCACCCTGACAAAGATGCCCGGTCTGACCCTGATCCACTTCTTGAGGCCCTGCTCCCTGTCACTGTCTGCTCTAAGCATCTTTACCTTGTCCCTGCCCCAGAGGAGCCAAGCCCACTCCCGCCCCCGGAGTCTTTGCATCCCCTGCTCCCAGGAGTTAGATGCCTCTCCACTCTTCTCCTTATAAGTGCTCCTCACCATCTGACTCCCAGATGAATGTCACCTTTCAAAGAAACCTCCCTGGTGATGCTGGTGCACAGGATGCTCCTTCCCTAAATCCAGCTGCCACTCTGCCCCTCACCCCCACCACCCAGCCCAGATCACATTTTCTTAGTGATTGTCAGAGCCCCTTGGTTGGTTTATTGGAATTCTCGTCTCTTCCTATAGAATGTCAATGCTGGAGGCACAGGGGCTCTGTTGGCATTAATCTCTCCGGTGTTCCAGGCCCTGACCCGTGCCTGGACAGGATGTCCCTGGCATGGGTGGTGACTCTGTGGAGCACTCAGCAGGTGCCCCGTGTCGGCAGAATCTCAGCTGCTTACTTGTGTGCCTTTGGGGAGAAATCACATGTTCTGAAGCTGGGAAACAGGGCAAGCTGTGGGTAGCAGAAGAGATTTTGCTACCAACTCTGTTATTCTAAAGCGGTGCAGAAGCGCGTCCTCTGGCTTTCCAGCGGGGGCTGTCTCCTGCCCACCTTCCTGTTCTGGGAAGCAACACTTGTTCTTGGGAACGGCTCTCCCTGGAGAGAGGGTTGGCCAGGAAAATAGCCCAGTGCCTGGGAAGGGGGAAGTGGGAGATGGTGAGGAAGGGAAGGGATGCTTTTGGGAGAGATGACCTAGAAGGAGGTGAAAGACTGGGCCAGGGAAGACAAACATCTGGGAAGTTGGTACAGGTGGAACCCTCAGCCCCATGCTCAAACTCACTGTGTGCACACAGAGGGTGTGAATGAGTGGTCGCCATGATCATACCATAGAGGGTATAAATGGGTTTTGTTCATTTCCAGTGGAACACACCAGACTACCTCAGACTGAATTCTCTGTTTCATTTACCTTCTATAACAACAACCCTTTGGGCTAATTCACTGACCGCCGCCTCCCTGCCTGTGACAAGGTCTAGCTGTGTTACCAAGATGGTCTTAAACCCTTGGGCTTCCCAAGTAGCTGAGACTACAGGCATGTGCCAGCTTTGCCCGCGTGGGCAAATGCTCTTGTCATGCCCTTCCTCTGGTTGAGGAAGCCTGGGTGCAGAAAGGGATCTTGCCGAGGTCTCACTCAGCTGCAGGGCTCAGATGCAAGCATAGTTAGGTTTGCTGGCTACAGTTCTGAGGCTTCTAGGACCTTCCCAGATTTTTATTTTTGGTTGGCCCTGCCCTGTTTCCTTGTGGTTGCCAAAAATAAAACAACCACACAAAAAAAAGAGATGGTGCTGAGGGTTGGTTTGGAGACAATGGGGTTAGGAAGAAGTAGGGCCATTAATGTCATGAAGGGATCTAAAATGAACTCCATAAGGTCACCCAGGAAAAGAGGGAACCAGGACAAATCTTAAACCACTCTGAAGCCAGACAGCGGAGGGACTGGGTCTCCGTCTGGCTTGAGAGGCCTCAGCAGGAGCAGAATGAAGCCATCTTCCCAGGCAGGTTCCTGCAGGGCAGGGACTGTCCTCACCCCGACTTGGGGCTTGACCTCAATTCCTGATCTTCTAACTGTAGGACAAACCCAGCCTGTGGGGTTTCCTGGAAAGGCAAACACCCTGACTGGGAGCAACGGATGGACACAAGGCGCCTCTAACTCAGGACAGACCTGAGCCACTTCCCCAGGATGCCAGGTTGGGGGACTGGACCCTTGTGCTTCCTCTGGGGTGGTGGCACACTCTCCTTTTCCCAGAAGGTTGCCTGCAACCTCATCACTCCCCCACCCCATCCACTGAAGTGAGCCCTGGGGGTGAAGTGTCTCATTAGAGGTGACGTGGAATCTCTGTGTCCTATTCAAAACACGTGTGGGTGATCTGGATACTGTGGTGCACAGCTTTAACCCTGACAGATCTCTGTAAGTTCTAGGCCAGCCGGAGCTACTAAGTGAGACTCAGTGAGGGCAGGGGTGGGGGTGGGCGGCTATGCTCAGGATCTGAGGACATAGGAAGAAACTTGAATTGAAGCCCTGGAGAGAAGCACTGTCTAGCCTGGAATCGGGGGCCCCCGCAGAGCCGGTGGTAGAATCCGGCAGAGGTGGGCTAGGGTAGAGAGGTGGGGAGGCGAGAATTGGGTGCACCTCATTAGGTTCTAGCATTTGAGGCGAAGCTACCTGGTGTGCCTTAAAAACTGGATGAAGCCGGTACTGTCAGGGCCCAGTGCTCTGGGAAAGGCCACCTAGGGTCTGCACGTGCCTTCTCCCTTTACCCACTCCTAGCTCACCCCCCTTCCTAACCC
The DNA here is from genome assembly GCF_982192425.1 of Myodes glareolus. Lineage (NCBI taxonomy): Eukaryota > Metazoa > Chordata > Mammalia > Rodentia > Cricetidae > Myodes > Myodes glareolus. The sequence goes on from NC_142032.1 coordinate 8,218,509, forward strand.
GCCACCCCCCACCCTTGATCAAAGTTCCTGAGTGGCCACCCACAGAGCAGCTCAGGCTGGGTGCTGAGTCATAAGGCCATGGTGCCTGCCAGGGGGTGAGAGTGACAGATGGTTCTGTGAGGGGGTGAGTGTGAGTGGAGTGGGGGGTGGGAGAGAGGCAGATGGAGGGGGCAGTGGCCTTGGACCCAGCAGGGACTCAGAGGTGACAGGAAGTGGGCCAAGTCCCACTAAGACCAGCTCTTCCTTTCTCTTGTCTGACCCCCATTCCCAAGGAAGCTTGTTGCTGCTGCAGCAACCAGCCGTGGCCGGATTGGAGTGGAAAGTGATGGAGAGGGCGTGGAGCCCGAGGCCCAGGGCCTTCCGCCCCTCCAAGCTGGGGTGGCTGTGGGAGGCAGAACACGCTCTGTTTATCCAGGCCACGCTCTTCCGGAGCAGATGGGCGCCTGTCAGTGCTGCCAGCCAGGAACTGGGCTGAGGTCCTCTCACTGCCAAGTGGCAGGTGACTGGAGGCCTAGGAGGGAGCATGTTTGGTTTGGCTCTTCATGAGGGGAAGTCTCTCCAGCTGGGAGCTGTCTGCACACCTGAGTGAGCACAGCCTCCAAGGAGCGCGGGACACAGGACACAGTTCTGGACTCTGACCCAAAGAGGCCCAGCCTTTGCAGTGGCTGGGATCTGGTGACACAGGGGACTTCAGACTCTCAGAAGCTCTGTTGACTTCTGCTCTTTGCCACCGCAAGTGGCATACTACCATAACAAGCTGCCGCAAGCTAGGTGGCTTACAACACAGATGCTCTCCCCACTCTGGAGGTCAGCCTTTAAAAAGGTGCATGCTTCCCCTGGTTCCTTTGGAAGGCCCAGGAAAAGTATTGTAATACTGCGCCGGCTATGGTGCCTGCTAACAATCTATGTGTTATCTTGGGTGGAAATCCAGTCACACCAACTCCATCTTCCCACAGCCTCCTTTCCTCAGCAACACCTTTTCTTTTCACCACATTTATTTGTTTAGTTTTTTTTTTTAGTGTGTGTAGGGAGGATGTGCATGCCACAGCAGCGTGTGTGTGGAGGTCAGAGGCTAGCTTGCTGAAGTCAGTTCTCACCTTCCACAGTGTTGGTCATGTGGACTGAACTCAGGTCATCAGGCTGGGCAGCAAGCGACTTTGCCCACGGAGCCATCTCAGCAGCCCAACATCGCCTTTTTTAAGATAAGGATGTCAGTCCTATGGAGCTAAGGGCCCATTGTGCTCCTGTGTAGCTTCATCTTAATCACACTGGCAACAACCCTACTTCCCAAATGAGGCCAAGTTCCGAGGTCTTGGAAGGAGTTGAGTTTGGAAATGCTACTGAACCAGAAACGCTGCGTTACTACCTGCCCTTCTCAACCCTCACTCCCTAGGCCTTCCTCTCTAGTCTGCTGTCTAGACAGGTGGCATTCTGTGTTCGGCATCACTTCCAGGGGAGGGCATGAGGCTGCCATATTTCCCAGAGCCAAGTGACTCCCAAATCATCCCCTGCAAATGAGAAAACCATTAGAAGACTGTGAGGTTTTGGTGCATGCTTGTAATGTCAGCTACTTGGAGCTTGAGGCAGGAGGGTTGGAAGTTCAAGAGCAACTTAGTCAACTTACTGAGACATCATAACCATGGCAACTCTTATAAAGGAAGCATTTCACTGAGGGTGTCTCGCTTATAGTTTCAGAGGTTCAGTCCATTCTTATCGTGACGGGGCACATAGCGGTGTGCAGGCAGACATGGTGCCGGAGGAACTGAGAGTCTTACATCTTACCCGCAACAGGAAGTCGCCTGACTCATTGGGAAGTTTCCTGAGCATAGGAAACCTCAAAGCCCACTCCCACAGTGATACATTCCTCCGACAAGGCCGTACCCACTCCAACAAACCCACACCTCCTAGTAGTGCCACTCCCTGAGGTGATGGGGGCCAATTCAAACAGACGGAAGAGGTTCAAAGACACCTCATACTTCTAGTGGCTTCTGACACAACAGCTCCTTCCAAATGCTGGGTCCAGCTTTGGTGAACTTGGGCCTGAGAAGCAGAGATTCTGTCCCTTGGTGGGACACGGGTGAGGGGTCTGGGAGGGTGACCAGCTTTTTTCCTCCACTGCTGGTAAGAGATGGGGTCACCCATGGATCCTGGGTGAACCCCAGAAACTCAACAGTCATCAGGACTCCCCTTTCCTTCCACCCCCTCCTGGTTTTTGTTTTGTTTTGTTTTGTTTTGTTTTGTTTTTTGAGACAGTTTCCCTACATAACCATGGCTGTTCTGGAATTCACAGAGATCTTCCTGCCTCTGCCTGCTGAGCACTGGAGTTAAAGGCTCACCGCCATGCCTGGCACCCCCACACAACACACTTTTAGAAACAGGGTCTCAAGTAGCCCAGGCTGGCCTCAAGTTCACTATGCAATTAAGGATGACTTTGAACTCTTGATCCCTCTGCCTCATACTAGGACTGTCTGTGTGCTCCACCACACCTAATTTATGCTAAATGATGCAACACTCCCTCTCCTTAGGTTCTTCTCTTCTCCTTCCTCCTCCTCCTTTCTCCTTTTCCTTCCTCCCCATCATGAGCAGCTTAAGGGGCCTCTTCTTTCTAAATGATCCCCTTGAAATATGAATGAAGTGGTAAATATCATTAAACGATGTGTGGAACTTGAAGCTGTAATTTTGACCGAGTCCTTTCATATCCTAAACTCAACCCCATCGCCCACTAAAACAGCTTCTGGCTTACACTTTAGGGCTCATACTAGAGCCAGGGGGCATGACTGCCAAGGGACTTATGTCCGCATTGAGCTTGTTTTGCCAATTAAATTGGTAAGAACGACTTAGAGTCTTAAAGATTGTGTTGATATTAAAGCTAGAGGGTTTTTTTTTTTCATTTCACCTCTGCTCAGGAAACTCCAAGGACCAACACCACACTGCCCTTGGCCCTGTTTCCTGACTCTCCAGTTCTGCCTGCATGGTTTCTTTGGCATCTTGACAAAGGCATTGGCTGAAAGGGGTCCTTGGTGTCAGTGGCCTGTGGTCACAGATGGTCCTTCCCAGCCTGGGGGATGGGAGCAGAACAGACCCGTGGACAATTGCTCAATCAAACAAGAACCATTCGCTGGGTCCTTTATACGCGCTGTTTTTGCTGTGACTTTTGTTTGTTTTTGTTCTTCTGAGAAAGGTCTGTGATAGTCAGCTAAGGCTGCCCTTGGACTTGCTATCCTCTTTGTCTCTGAGTCGCTAGGACTGTAGCTCAGCCAGCAGCAAGCTCAGCCTTTTCTGTGTCCTTTCATTCAACAAACTGATGAGTTTGGTAAATTTAACTGGATTCTGAAGACAGGTAGGGAGACACATCTTATAAAACTTGTATCTAGGCGAAGTGGTAAGACAACAGCAAAACAAGGTAAAAAATGGTGTGCTGGCTAGTTTTATGTTAACTTGTCTCAAGTTAGAGTCATCGGAGGAGGAGCCTCAGCTGAGAAAAATGCCTTTGTGAAATTTGGCTGTAGGCAGGCCTGTAGGACATTTTCAACTTAGTGATTGATGTAGGGAGGGCCCAGCCATTGTGGGTGGTGCCTTCCCTGGGCTGGTGGCCCTGGTTCTAAGAAGAAAGCAGGCTGAGCAAGCCATGGAGAGCAAGCCAGTAAGCAGCATCCTCCATGGCTTCTGCATCGGCTCCTGCCTCTGGAAAACTGCCCTGCTTGAGTTCCTGTCCTGTCTTGTCTTCCTTCAGCGAGGAACTGTGATGTGGAAGCAGAAGCCGGATAAACCCTTTCCTCCTGGAGTCTCTTGGGCAGTGGTGTTTCAGCATCTCAGTGATAATCCTGAATCTAATGTCGGAAGGAACTGATAGGTACCTAAAGCAGAAAAGCAAACGCCAGGAGAGGAAGGAATGCCCTGACTAGGAGAGAATCAGGAGAGCCTCAAAGAGAAAGTGGTTCCTTGCCTGGCGGAGGACTATCATCTGGTCCTGTACCTTGGAACAAAGCATCCCAAGGCTCGAGTGACCTAGGTCAGGATGAGTCAGCTAGAGTGCCAGCAGCTTCCGGAGGAGCAGAGGTGGGAGACCAGGAGGTGGAGAGGGCCTTCTCTGTCCTGCCCCAGAAAACCCAATCCCTACCCTAGCTGACTCTCGTCCCCACTTGGGGTAACCTCTATTCATCAGCCCCTCTAACTCCCTCTGCCAGTGGCTATGGGGGTGGGGTGGGGAATGAAGGAATTGCAACTGCTCTTTATTTGGCCTCAGGGGAAGCAGTCTCTCAAGACCACAAGCAGTGTTTCACAACACAGACTGTAGACCCAGCCTTAGGCCAGGGCGTGGGAGTGTGTGGAGGGCACAGGGCAGAGGAGAGGAATTTAACCTTGACAGAGCCTGGGGATTAGCGGGAGTTGGGGGTGGCATTCTCTCTGTTGAACCCAGGAACTCCCTATCTGGAAGGGACCAGAGAACAATCCCACTCTATAAACTTTCACTAGAACCAGGGTGTAAACCACCAGGACTAACCACCAGGAATGGGGGTGGGGGGGTGCCTGAACAGATAAAGGAGGTGCTAACAGCATTGTGCTTGTTTATTTGTTTAGGTGGGGTCTCCTAGCTGAGGATGACCTTGAATTTCTGATCTTAACCCTCTGCTTCCTAAGTGTGGGGATTACATGGTTGTGTTACCGTGACTGTCTTTGTGTGTGTGTGTGTGTGTGTGTGTGTGTGTGTGACTGTCTTATGATTAGCATTAGGAGTGGTTAAATTAAGCAAACACTAGTGAACATGTAAAACTCCATCCTAAAGGCACAGGAAGCTGCCAGATGTTCCAGACCATGTGGGAAGGAAAGGGCTAATGAAGTGAACGGATCTCAAACAGAAACAAGGATGACTCAAATGTTTGAGAAAGTGCTCAGCACCTTTAGCCTTTAGGGAAATGTGAGTCGAAACTACGTTGAGAGTCTGTCTCATCCCAGTCAGAATGGATGTCACTAAGACCACAGTAAAGCTGCTGAGGAAAGAGGAGCAGACCCCCATTCCACACACACACAGAGGTGTTTTTTGTTTTTGTTTTTCAAGACAGGCTTTCTCTGTGTAGCTGTCCTGGAACTCGCCCTGTAGACCAGGCTGGCCTAGAACTCACAGAAGTCCACCTCCTGAGTCACACACCGTTTTTTATTTGTTTTGGTTTTTTGTTTGCTTGTTTGTTTATTTGAGACAAAGTCTAATTCTGTTTACTAAACTGGTCTAAAACTCCTAGAAACCCTCCTACCTTAGTCTCCTGAGTGCTAGGATTACTGGCATGAACCACCACACTCTGAATGGGTGCAGTCACTGTGGGAATCAGTATGGATGTCCTTTTAGGAAGATAAAAATAGAACTATCATCTGGCCCAGCTATACCGCTCCTAGATAGCTAGAAGGGTTCTAGATCAGCATACCTGCTCAGCCATGTTCACTGCCAACGAAGACACGGCCAACTTAGATGAGCATCAGCAGATGAATGGATAAAGAAAACGTGGGACATAAATACAATGGATTTTTCTTCGGTAAAGGAAGAAATGATGACATGAACAGGAAAACGGCTAGAACTGGAGATTATTTTGCTCAGCAAATAATCCACCCGGAAAGACAGATAACATGTGCTTTCCCTCGTATGAAAAACCTAGGATGCATATGTGTGTGTGTGTGTGTGTGTGTAACACGAAAATAGAAGTAAAAAAAGAGAAAAAGGCCTAAAGAGATGGACAAGAGAGGTTAAATTAATTTACAAGTCATGAAATGAGAAGGGGGCCTTTTGAGGAGCAAGGGGGCAGACAAGAGGGAACTGGAAATGAGCAAGAACAGAGTATAATTATATATCTCATATATTCATATATATTGTATAACTTTATATAATATGTAATATAATAATATATCTTACATATGAGAAAATGTCACAGTGAATCTCATTTCTTTGTATGATAGTTAAACAATTTTGAGAGAAAGAGCAAGAGAGAGAGAGAGCATTGAATCTCGAAGCAGCTGGAAGTCACCTGATTTATAAGAAAATGTCACTGCTCTGTGGAGACACATCACCTATGAGTCAAAGGGGTGAACATTTGTAGTGTTCTGGGCAGTGTCTCATATCCTAGGTCTGAGGGGAGAAATTCTCTGGGGATGGATTCTGACTTCTAAAGAGATGTTGGGAGCAGCTCCATCCCAGGCTTGCCTTGCTTCTGCACCTAGAGGGAGGAAGTCCCAGCGAGTGTGTTCCTGCACCCTCTGCAATCAGGAGAGCAGACCTCTGTCCCCATTCACCACTTCCTGACCCTCAGGGCACACAGGCTGGCCCTCAGTCACCCTTGCCCTGGTGTGGGGGATGGGAGCCCTTGGTCTCACAAAGCAGTCTTGCTCCTGCCTGGACTAGCAACTGTGTCCAGGGACAGTGTCATTTGATTACCGATTTCTGTTACAGAGCATTAACAGGCACCTGCTTCAGGACCCAGGAGAGCAAAACCGAATCATCCATTAACTCAGGGACCGTTTGGAGCATTTACTCCATATACTCCAAAGTTCCATATAAGACACAGAGTTCAAAGCCAAATTAGATACCCCCTTCCAGAAACCATGCTAGCGTAGGCCTTTGGTTTTCTCTTTTAAATTATTGACAGCAACGTCTCAATATTGACATCAGAACTGTCTCCCTTCAGCTCTTACTCGACCTTGGTGTCCCATGAAGATTCCTTATTTATATAAACAAATGTATTTCTGAAAAACTATTGGGATTAGTTCACAGTGGGGTGTGTGTGTGTGTGTACATGTAGGTCCATGGACATGCAGGTGCATGTGTTTGTAGGTGCTTGTACATGTGTGCCTGTGTGGGGGGGGGTAGTGAGAGTCAGCCCCAGACATCATTCCTTAGGCCACCATCTACCCTGTGTTTTGAGGCAGTGTCTCGCTAGGACCTGGAGCCTGCTGGTTAGACCAGGCTTGGCTGGCCAGAGCATTTCAGGGCTTCTCCTGCCTTCTCCTGCCTTCCCCTACCCAGTGCTGGGGTTCCAGACCACCACACCTCTTTTATATGGCTCCTGGGAATGGAACTCAGGTCCCCACACTGTGCGGCAAGCACCTCATTGACTGAACGATCTCCTCGGCCCTTCAGAAGGCTTTGTTGTTGTTTTAAATGTAATTTGTTTAGGGCTAGGGATTTGGCTTGGTTGATAAATTTCTTACTGCTCAAGCCTGAGGACCCGGGTTTAGATCCCCAGCGCCCCCGTAAAAGCTGGATGTGGTACCTGATGCCTGCAGTCCCAGCCTAACAGACGGTCGAGCAGCAGGTGGAGTGAAACAGCTAGATGTGTGCTCTGTGCTTGCAGTCTGGAGAAGAGAATCAAGTGAGCCTCCTACCCATCAGGTAAGCCACCATTTCTACTTTTTTTCAGATGCATCCAGAAAGCAATTCAGGTGGTGTGGACAGAGCTGGTTGGCTTCCCCTCCACTCCCATCCCTCTTCTGCCAGGTTCCTGCTGTTAGTGGTTTCCTAGACAGCCACCCTCCAGAAGAAACTTTATGCGTTTATCAGCATTATAAATGTATGAGGCTCTTCCTACCCTACAGAGGCTCTTCCCGACTGCGCTCTACGCGTGATAATGCGTCTTTACTCTTTTTTGTCCTGTCATGGCCAACCGTGCAGACAGCAGTAGGAACCCGCTTCCTGCTGCCTTGGACTGGCTGTGTGCGATTCACCAGTAGGCTTCCTCACCTCCTTCTGGCCTCAGTTTCTCTCACTGTGAAACTTGTCATTTTCAGGGGCGCAGTGATGGGGACCTGAAAAGACCTGGCTTCACGTCAGCTCTGATACTTCCAGCACTGCCCTTCCCCCCTGCGTGTGAGGGAAGGACTGCCAGCTCTAAGTAGAAGTCATGGAACGGTTTGCCAATAGCTGCCCCTCAGAAGGCCACTTGTAGCTTTCCAGCCATGGAAAGGGGAGTATAGAGCCCCCTAAGGGGAGATGACAGGGTCACATGAGTTCCTCACCTGTAGCTCCCACCCCAGACATCCAAGCATTCCAGACCCCAAGACTGATTCCATCTGTCCCTGGCGTAGAGGGGTCCCTGATGATATGTGGGACCAGTTACAATCCCCCGCTTTTGTCTCTGATCTCAGCTCTTAATACTTGTGTGACCCCAGCGTCAGGGTGTGTGATCATAGCAAAGGTCTAAGGTAGCCAGGCTATGGCCAGCACAGCTCTGTCCAGACGTATGAAGTTGGAGCGAGGAAGCAGACTGGTGCAATGGAGGCAGCAGAGATGGCCTGGGAAGGACGAAGGCCTTCGGAAGCACGGTGGGAAGCAGCAGCTATAACACTGGGCCTTAAAGGTGCCGTCCGCTTGACTGTTCCAACTTCACTCTCACTCAGCAGATAAGGATACTAAGGTTCAGAGTGGGACCAGCTTCCCACGATCAATAGAAAGAATGGCTGCCCTACCCTGAAGGGGAGGACGAACCTCCCTAAATGGGGGGATGAACCTCCCTAAAGGGGATATGTCCTCAGGGCTCCGTGACAAGTCCTGCTAGACTTTGGAAAGGGTTGCTGGCTCCACTTTATTAACGTTAGACTTACTAGGAAAGAAAGAGAAATTGTGGGGAGAGAGAACATCTCCGACTGGAGATGAGGCCAGGCCCAGGCCAGCCTCCTCCTTCCGCTGACTGACTTTGGCTCTCCCTCTGTATCTCCGACCTGCTGCCCTTCATGCTCTCCACATGCACTGGAGCGTGTGGAGGCCTGAAGGTCTCGGGACCGCTGACTGGCTGGGGCTCAGAACTGGAGCAGGAGCGAGGCGTGGGCTGAAGGTCTCGGTCAGCCTGCCCTGGCTCCCAAGTGCCAGGGCATCAGATAGGACATCAGATGTCCATAGGTTCAGTTTATGAGGAGCCTGTCAGTGCTCACACACGCTAGGTAAATGCCCCACCACTGGCTTATACCCCAGCAGAAGCACAGATGAACAGCAAGAGCATCCCTGGGCCTGGTCACTTTCCAGCTAGTGTGCTCACAGGGTGCTCACAACACACTTCTTACAACAGAGAAATCACGATGCCCCAAAGAGGCCATAAAGAGAATTAGAAGCACAAAGCCCGTTTCCAGAGCCCATGTGCGCGGAAAGCACCCGCTCCCATTGTCACAGTTACGCATCCATCCCAATAGACTGCCTTTTATGCCTCCTAAGAAAGACCCTGCCATGTTGGTGCCCTGTCTCCCTGAACCATGCATGCCAATGGCGTGTGTGAAGAGCTGAGGTGTCGCTGCCACCTCGACCAGCAAGGACGACACTGACTCCGGAGCTCTTCTTGCACGCAGTTTTTATTCAGGACCCTTTTTACACAATGCTTCCCGCGCTTCTTCTCACTTCTCTCACAGGGCAAGCCCCTCCCAGCCCTTCAGTAGGCCTGGGCCGCCAACCCTGGATTGCCACGTAGGCACTGTCCATAGGTACACACACACACACACACACACACACGCACGCACGCACGCACGCACGCACGCACGCACGCACGCAAGCATCTTGCGATCATCGGGTGAGAAACGCAAGAGCCTGACCATCTCCAAAAATAGGGTTGTTTACCCCGGAGAGCACTTGCCTTTGGGATGGGGGGGGAGAGGGGGTGGAAGACAGCGCCATTTTCAAGGTGCCGCTCCATGCAGCTCTCCACACCTCCCCCTTTTTGTTTTGCAAAGCAGCAGGCAAGAGTAGAGGTCTGATCTCTGTTAACAAATGAAGCATGTATTATTGTCTATCCAGGTGTCCTCCACCCAGAAAACACTAGACCTGCTTGGTGCCCTTTTCACAGAGGTGGGACATAGGCATCGACCCACGTGCAATCAGACTTGCTCTCCTTGAGGTAGATGTAATCACCCTCAAGTGTAGTGCGCAAGTCTCGCATCCTGTGCTTACATCTCTTTTAAAGTAGTTAACCAAGCTTGAGGGGACTGTCCTGCTTCAATAGCCACGAAGGCTTGTCTGATCAGGGCTGCATTGCGATGTTGTGAGGTTCTCATGCGACAAATGCACCACAGACATACCAGGGAGGCAAGCACCATTAGACCTGTCAGGGCTCCTATTCCCGCCCACTCCTTAAGATGACTAAAAGTCCGTTTCAGCATATTGAGAAAGGTATTAGCAGTAGGTAATTCCAGCCGTGTGGCGTTCAGGGAAATAATCTGGTTGGTCAAGGTGTCCGTCAGGTTCTCGAACTCCTTGCTCCACTTTCCCTGGAGGTATTCGCTCAGCTGCCGGCTCAGGTTACCGCTCTGTGTAAAATTCTCAGCCAGTCTAGAAGTAATACATAAAGAGGAGAGGGAATTTATACATCCTACACTGGTTAAGGTTACTAAATCATCTACTTGCTCTTGCAAGAGATCTACTCTTTGGTTTACTGTCAAAATGCCAGATTTTAAATGACCATTGATGGATTTCAGAGTGGTCATTGTAGAGGCTGTCCTCTCCACGATTTCATTAACTGTCTCTGTGATCTGAGTTGTTGCAGCCATGGCAACAGCAGCTGTCATGGCAGCTGCAGCAGATACAGCAATTGCAGAGACTAGGGCTGTTGTTATCCCAAAGTCTCGTTTTGTTCTGAGCAAATGAGCGATTGGAAAAGTACCGGTATCAACTCTGACTGGGATAGGAACATATGTGGGAACTCTCGCCACCACAGCTGTGTTATAATTACCATCCCAGTATTGACTTGCGAGGCAAGTTGCCTTGGAGGTATTGCAATAGATCACATCCTTTGTGGTATTGGTAATATTGGTCAGCAAAAAGAAGAAGGGTGCCTTTAAGCACACTGGACTGGCAGGAACAATGAGGTTGTCCATCATTTTATTTATAGTAACGTTTGAAAGAACGCCCTTCGCATCTCTGCTGGCAGAGATGTTAAGTAGCCGAACAGTCAGATCACGAAGGGCAACAAAAGGCTCTAGGGATGAAAAGGCCCCTCTTTCATTAGAAAGAATCCACTGAAACCAGGGCCAGGTATTTTTCTTATTGGATTTTCAGTCCAATTAGCAAGATTAAAGGAGTATCTCCCTAAAGGAGGGGTAAATTCAAAACCTGGTGCAATCTGCGTTGACCTATGATCTGGGCTTTGACATGGTGTCCAATGAGGAGGGTACCCTAAATTAGGGGCACAATAAGGTAACACTTGTCGAGTGGTGGAAGTCCCTAATCCAAAGCGTGAACTTGAAGGCTGAAGCCCTTCCATCAACATCAATAAGGTAGTAATGTTTGTGGCATTACCACCGTTTTTACCGCTGCCTGTGCCTGAGGAAGCACCTGTACTTATTGTTCGCAGAGCTTCCATGAGCATGGCGAGAGGAGCATGATTATCACTCAACGGGTCAAGCCAATTACCCACCGAGCCATTCTTCAACCATATACATGGGTTAGAATTATTTTCAAGAGAAAAACATAAGGCTACTTGAAGAGGAACATCAGCTGCATTATACATAGCCATGCTAGGGTCTAAATTTACGCAGGGTAAGCCTAATTCACAACTAGTGGAAAAAAAGACAGGTAAAACTTTTGACGTAGAATGAACAGGTATAGGAATTGGCCATGCTTTTTCTATGGCCCACAAAATTTGTTCATTGGCCTGGATCAGCAACGGGGACATCACCATCAGTAGGATCACAGTCGGAGGCTTCATCTTGCTTGTCATTCCTCTGCACTTGTACTTTTCTCACCAAGTGCTCCGGTACCCAAATAGGGTCCAGATGATCCTGTGGAAAAACACAGGCAGAACCTCGTGCCCGTGCCATCACGGGATCAGGGCCATGCCAGACCCCCGTCAGAGCATCCTTCCAACACACCAAGCCTTTGGAGGGACCAGACCAATTGGAATGCCTGTCCACAGCTGATTGGATGGAGCAATCCAAATTTAAAAAGTTCAAGGTAAATAAGGTTAAGGAAAGTCTATTCTTAGGGGACTGTGCATGTCCTATTCCCCCTTTTTGTTTTTGAAGCATCACTTTCAAGGACCTGTGGGCACGTTCCACAGTGCCTTGTCCTTGTGGATTATAGGGCAGGCCATGTACCAACTGTACACCCATACGTTGGCAGAATGATGTAAATTTTTGTCCTGTATAGGCAGGCCCATTGTCCGTTTTAAGTTGAGAAGGTTTACCCCATGCTGCCCAAGCCTCTAGGCAGTGGGCAATAACATGGTTGGCCTTTTCTCCAGTCATGGGTGTGGCATGGCATGGATAATGCCAGAACAGGTGTCCACTGAAACATGAACATATTTCAGGGTTCCAAATTCTGAAATATGAGTAACATCCATCTGCCAAACCTTTTGAGGTAAGAGACCTCGAGGATTCACTCCAAGCGTAGGAGGATGGTGATGTACCACACAGCTTGGACAATCAACAACTATCTTTCGTGCATCAGCACGAGAGAGAGCAAATTTATGCTGTAAGGTTTTGGCATTGACATGATATTCTTTATGAAATACTTGGGCCCTTTGTAGGGCAGATGCAAGAGGCATCCATTCTTGTCTGGTGCACAGATCGACCTTGTTGTTACCTGCAGCCATGGGTCCTGGCAAACCTGTATGGGCATGAATGTGCTGTGCAAAGAAAAGGTGTTTCTGCTGACAAATCAGCAACTGCAACTGAACAAACAATGAATGCACCGGACTGGAGGCTTTTATAGGTCCAGCGCACTCAAGGTACTTGAGAGCATTTACTATAACAAGAATCAGAAACTAAATTAAATGGGAAAGGGCAAGATTTAAACACCTCAATCACAATCAATAATTCTACTTGTTGAGGAGCTCCAGGAGAAAATTGATGTTTAACAGGTTCTGCGGAGTCCACCATGTAAGCACCACAGCCAGTTTTAGATCCATCTGAATATAATATAATGCTGACTCCTGGAATGGGCCGTAAGGCAGTGATTTTTGGAAAGACTACTGGATGTTCTTTTAAAAAGTTTAACAGTGGATGCTTAGGAAAGTGACAATCGAAGCGCCCAGAATAGGAGCACCGTAAAATGGCCCAATCATCACTAGTGGCACACAAAATATTAATTTGATTAGCATTATAGGGGTGACTACTACACCTGGTGCAACTCCAGAATGTTGCAGGCAAGCTTGAAAGTCTTGCTGAGCAAGCAAAGCGACAGCAATAGGATAATACTTTATGGATTTTGTGGGGGAAATCTTGGAATGAATCCAAAGTAATGGTCCTTCCTGCCACAGAATACCCATGGGTTATAGACTAGTGGGTAAAATGCATAAAGCAATATCTTTTTCAGCTTGCACCCATTTTAAAAAGGCTTTAGATAATTTTTCCTCTACAAGAGAGAACACTTGTCATGCTTCACTGGTTAATTGTCTGGGAGAATCTAGAGCTACATCACCAATTAAAATGTCATACAATGGTTTTAACTCATAATTTGCCATGCCCAAACTGCCCCTGATCCAATTTATATCTCCCAACAATTTTTGAAAATCATTTAATGTATACAAATGATCTTTTCTTAATTCTACTTTTTGTGGTACAACGTGGTCATGGGTTATTTTCGAGCCCAAATAGCTTACTATTTCACCATGTTGTACCTTTTCAGGGGCTATAGATAATCCCCTTTTCTTCAAGTTATCCGCTAGGACAGCATAAGCTTCCTGCAGCACAGACTCCTTCTTTGCAGCTAAAAGAATGTTGTCCATATAATGAAGGCATCTTATTTCAGGAAATTGACTTCTGACTGGGTCTAAGGCGGTTGACACAGAAATCTGACACATCGTAGGACTATTGGCCATATCTTGTGGCAATACAGTCCATTGGTACCTTTTATCTGGCTCCTCATGGTTGATGGAAGGCAAAGTAAATGCAAACCTATCGCTATCCAGGGTGTTTAATGGAATGGAGAAAAAACAATCTTTTATATCTACAACTATAATGGGCCAGTCTGCTGGTAAAGCTGATAAAAGTGGAAGGCCACGCTGGACGGGTCCCATGACTTTCATCTGTTCATTAATGGCCCTCAGATCGTGAAAGAGCCTCCATTTACCAGACTTCTTTTTAATGATAGATATAGGGGTATTTCATGGAGAAAGAGAAGGTTTAATATATCCTGCTTCTAATTGTTCCTGTACTAATTGATGTTCTGCTTACAATTTTTCAGAAGAAAGTGGCCACTGAGGAACCCATACAGGCTCTTCCGTTTTCCAGGAAATAGAAATTCCATCCCCAGTGGCCCCTAGGAAAAACCCAGGCCCTTCCTCTTTTCTCTAGGCTTTGTGTTAACAGGCTCTTTGCATCTTTGAAGAAATTTTCCTAGTTCATAATTAGGGTGACATCCCATCTCTTTCATCATGTTTTGGGCAGTATTGGAATATTCATTGCTTAATTTAAAGCCCATACCTTTTAATAAATCTCTACCCCATAAAGATACAGGAAGCTCTAATACATATGGTTGTATTGTTCCAGAATGACCTTCATTGTCTTTCCACTGTAAGCAGCTAGCACTCATATTGGGAGCACTGGAATATTCCAGGCCTTGCAAAGTATGAGTAGACATTTGAACAGGCCATCCTTTTGGCCAGTCCTTACTGGCTATTATACTTCTGTCTGCTCCAGTGTCCAACAGACCCATAATCTGTACTCCATTAATGATCAGTTGTAATGTAGGCCTCTGGTCAAGGTCTAATGACAAAAATGTGAGATCAGTTCCAGACAAGCCGAAACCTTTGTCTCCCCTTTCCACCTCCCTAGCAGGGTGTTGTTCATGCATGCTTGGGAGAATAATGAGCTAAGCTATTCTGTCTCCTGGGGAAATTGCTGAGATGCCTTTTGGCGACTCCACCATAATCTTAACAACACCTGTATAATCCGGGTCAATTATCCCTGGGTGAATTCGTAGACCTCTTAGGGTAGTAGATGATCTCCCCATTAATAGCCCCACTGTGCCAGGCTGAAGAGGGCCTTGAAAATCAGAGTCCACTGTTTGAACTCCCATTTGGGGAGTTAGTACGAGTCTAGTGGTGGCACGGAGGTCCAATCCTGCTGAACCTGCAGTGGCTCTCCGCGGTCCTTGGGGTGTCTGAAAGTTGGCCACTGTTCGAGACTCCCCTCTTGATTCAAATTCTCCACTGCCCCATATATTTGTGGGCCCTGAGGCCGGGGGCCCCACTGTCTGTTTTTTGGCCTAGCATCAAGAGGCCGTCCATCAATGTCTTTCACTGATCTACATTCATTGGCCCAATGCCTCCCCCTTTTACATCTGGGGCACACCCCGGGGCCAAGTCGCGACCCCTGTGCTACTGCTGGCGTGCTGCTAGGTGGTGCTCCACTCCGCTGAGGGCAATTACGTTTTAAATGCCCTTGCTTGCCGCAGCGATAGCAGGCCCCATTAGCGGAACTTCCACCTCTAGTCAGCCTCAGTACTGCCGCAGCGAGGCCTGCATTTGTCAATGGCCCTCCCAGTTCCCTACACACTCTCATCCAATGCTCTATTCCTCTATGTTTATGCAGGGTAATGGCAGCCCTGCATTCTTTTGTACACTGTTTGTAAATCAATTGTTTTAGCATGGGCAGAGCAGAGTTCAAATCCTCAAATATCCTACCTGCAGCTTCCATTGTTTGTGCCACAAAATCAGAAAAAGGCTCAGTAGGACCTTGAATAATTTTTGTCAAATTTCCTCTCACCTCTCCTTTGTTGGGTATTGCTTTCCAGGCTCGGATGGCAATGGTATTGATCTGTTCATATACCTGATTATATCCATTTTGATTGTCCTAGCAACATGTCTGCATCCCAGACTGCCTGGGGTCCTCCTGCAGCCTGATTTATAGCGGCCTGTGCATGCGCGAACTCAAATAGGAAAGCTTTCCGTTCTAAATACTGTCCAGGGGACAAACAAGCTTTGGCAACATTTGCCCAATCGGTGGGTGTCATAGCAAACCTGGTTAAAGATTCCACCTGGGCCATGGTAAAGGAGGCTGTAATGCCATAGGTCCGGACAGATTCAGCTAGATTCTTAACTGTTTTAAAATCTAAGAGCTCATGGTATCTATTTCCTTGTTGATCCTGGAAGACCAGAAAAGCCGCCATTATTCTTGCCCCTTCTTGAGTGATCATCTCGGTTCTGACCTCTCTCCATACTGCAGGATTAAAGGAACTTCCTCCATGATGGCTGAATGAGCTTCTGGCTGTAGCCTCTCTAGCCTCCATATAAGGAGGAGGAGCTGTCGGAGTAAAGTTCCTTCTCTGATCTTGATCATGACCTTTCTTTATTTTCCCTTTTCGATGTAATTTTACCCTTTCCAAAGCTCTTCGAGCCACTTCTATAGCCTCACTGTCACTGTCACTATTCCCTTCCGGGTCAGGGTTCTTGCAACATTTCCAACGCAGCTTGGCCATTTTCTACGGCCTCATTACATCTCTGATCACTCAGGCAGCTATATACCAATTTCCAGACTGGTCTAACCCCACCTTTTAATGTTCCCTGCTCGAACGCAAAATCGAGATCTCTACCTAGCTTATCCCACGACGGTAAGTTGAGATGCCCCGAGGTTGCAAACCAAGGAGCAGCCACATCTACCTCCCCTAAAAATTGTTCCAAAGTACTCCGTTTTAGCTTCAGATCCTTAGATCGAAGCAGCTCATTAAGAACCATAAAAATTGGGTGCGAAGATGAAGCGCCCATGACTAACCTTTCGGTTTCACTTTGAACCCATCCGCTGTGGTCGCGGCTCTACTGTCCTGCTCTCCCTTTTGACAGGTGAGAGCAAATAACCCATTCTTGACACGGATCCCCAACTTACCTTGAGGACTTTTTCCAGTGCACCCCCTGACTGCTACAAGTTCTGGGCTCCGTGGAGAGAAAGTGGACGAAATTCCCGTAAATCACTTGTCCCGTAACGTACCCTGGGTTTCGGCACCAATTGTTGCTGCCACCTCGACCAGCAAGGACGACACTGACTCCGGAGCTCTTCTTGCATGCAGTTTTTATTCAGGACCTTTTTTACACAATGCTTCCCGCGCTTCTTCTCACTTCTCTCACAGGGCAAGCCCCTCCCAGTCCTTAAGTAGGCCTGGGCCGCCAACCCTGGATTGCCACATAGGCACTGTCCATAGGTACACACACAGACACACACACACACACACACACACACACACACACGCAAGCATCTTGCGATCATCGGGTGAGAAACGCAAGAGCCTGACCATCTCCAAATATGGGGTTGTTTACCCCGGAGAGCGCTCGCCTTCGGGATAGCGGGGGAGGGGTTCGCCAGCGCCATTTTCAAGGTGCGGCTCCACGCAGCTCTTCACACTGAGGAACAAGGCAGAGAAAGCCAGCTCTGGGAGAAAATCAGGAAGATGGAAGATGTTGTCTAGATGAACATCAATAGGAAGGGCATTCTGGATAAGGGTCTAAGACACAGAGGCATGGACTGCCTGGGAGCCAGTTCAGAGAGGCTAGGGAGCACGGTAGGAAGGGGCAGACTCTAGAAACTTAGATGAGGTGCCTCTTGCATAGCAAAAGGAGCTCCCATTCCTGTAGGTAGGTATCTCACCCAATCTCAGAAAACAAACCAAAGAATAACACTCAACCCTATGAAGATGAATGAGAGTCCACTTGTGAAAAACCCAACACTGCCTGGTATATATATGTATCCACACATGTCAGCATATTGTCCTTTTTTTTTTTTTACCTACAGAGCGAGCAACTCTGGGCTCCCACTAACGTCTATATAACTCACCTCTAAAACTTTCTCACAGGTCAAGTATGGACCTAAATTCCGAGCTTCAGTCACTGCTTTTTGCTGAGCTCCTAAGCTAAGGGCCGAGAAAAGGATGGTGACTGTGTGTCAAGGCCACCTGAGTCTGGAGACCTGGGCTGCAGTCTCTGCTCCTCTTCCTGCTGTCTGGGGGGCCTTAGAGGACCCGCCTGTGTGCTGTGCAGTGGCCTGTGTGCTGTGCAGTGGCCTGTGTGCTGTGCAGTGGCCTGTGTGCTGTGCAGTGGCCTGTGTGCTGTGCAGTGGCCTGTGTGCTGTGCAGTGGCCTGTGTGCTGTGCAGTGGCCTGTGTGCTGTGCAGTGGCCTGTGTGCTGTGCAGTGGCCTGTGTGCTGTGCAGTGGCCTGTGTGCTGTGCACTGGCCTGTGTGCTGTGCACTGGCCTGTGTGCTGTGCACTGGCCTGTGTGCTGTGCAGTGGCCTGTGTGATCTGCAGTGGCCTGTGTGCTGTGCACTGGCCTGTGTGATCTGCAGTGGCCTGTGTGCTGTGCAGTGGCCTGTGTGCTGTACAGTGGGTCCTGTTCTGCCCTATCCCAGAAGAGCTGCTGTGAACTCCCAGCGACCTATGGACACAGACAGACTTCGTCACCAGCCGAGTGTCAAGTAAATGCCTCTCCATTATTGATAGTCTCTTCAGTGGGACCTGGAGAAACCAAACTCAATTTAAAATTCAGTTCTAGAATCACCTCAGGCACACTTCATGCATGTTGTCCCTGCATGTGGCTGATGGCTACCATGCAGACAGACTGAATGTGTCCGTCATCACAGAAAGGTCCAGCAGCAGCTGCAGCGACAGCAGCAGCAGCAGCAGCAGCAGCAGCGGCAGCAGCAGCAGCAGCATTGCACCAGAGTTTTTCCAGTGGGAAATGTAAGGAGGAGATGCAGGCAGAAGAAACTCGAGCAGAGAGAAGTGGGTGGTGTGGACTGTCTTGCTTGCTTTTGCAGATCTTACTTAGAAGACTAGACTCAGGGGGCCACCCTGAAAGGGTTCCCTTCCAGTTTGCAATCATCCCTTGCAGGTTCTTAGAAATTCCTCAGATCAGGGAGTCTCAGGCTGGCTCCAACAGAAAGGACCACAGCAGCTGGTGGACAGGCTGAGGACAACTCACTGTTTCATTGGCCCGGCTGCTGGGGCACAGGGCGGCCTCTAGAATCGAAAGAGCACCCTGTGCCCATTGCAGCATAAGCTGACAGTGCCAAGGTGACTGTGCCCCGGAGTGGTGCCAAGGGACCAATTAGCTAGACATGCGTTACCTCCTGCTGTGGCTCCCTGAGTCCCAGATCCTCTCTAGACTCCAGGCCAAGGCACCAAGAAATCAGCTCTCTCAGAGTCCCCAGGATCAGCCAGTACAGCCTGCCCGTCAGACTGTGAAGCAGGGGTTCACAGAGCAAACAGAGCCCTCTCCAAGAGGTCACCCTCCCCAGGAGGCCTATGGATATCAGCCCAGATAATTCACATTTTCTGACTTGTCCCATGAAATGTCTCCCCCTATGCCTACCCCAACAGATACACAAGTCACATTCATATATGTGCAGATATGTGACACATATACAGCACATACACACACACACACACACACACACACTAGACATGCATGCCAAGATAGAGACAGACTCATGTGCACTGGAGAGTCAAGGCAGATGACGCTTATGGGGCTAGACCAGAATTCATCCCATACCCTGACCCAAAGACCCTGAAAGGTTAAATGTGCTTCCCTGGTTATAAACAATCCCCAGGAGACGTCCTGGATCCCAGTGATTAAAACTAAACACCTGGAAGTCAGAACTGGGAGACCCTAAACTAGAATCCATTGTGGGAGGGTGGCCCTGCTAGACACTTGACACTTCTTACTTTCAGCCATTGCTGGTTTTCCATGGGACAGTGAGACCATTAGAGTCCTGCAATTGCTCTTGTGCCTTCCAGATTTGCTGGGATGATGCTTGCTCCTTTCTCTCTATTCCCTTCAACATTGCAACAGCACCGTCTTTTTCATGGGACGTCCAGGTCTCTCCCCATTCCCTGCTGTGGGTAGGCAGCATGGCAAACGACAAATCAGAAGTCAGGGTGCAGCAGTTGGTAGAATTCCTCCCTAGAATGCATGGCAGCCTGCGTTTGATTCCCAGCACAGAATAAATTGGGTGTGGTGGTACACACCTGCAATCCCAATACTTGAAAAGGTGGAAGGACCAACAGCTCCGAGCCACCCTCAGCCACCCGTTTGAGTACAGGAGAGCCTATCTCAAACCACCAGACGAAAACAGCAAAAGTTTTTCTTTCTTGAACTAGTGCGTCCGTCCCGTTGCTTGGAGCAGGACCTGAAGGCTAAGGCTTGGTGGAGTTCCTAAAAGGACCTTGAGGTGTTATGGGTCTGTGGCTGGCTGGCTTCCCTTCCAGACCCTGCCCCAGGGTCAGGTCTGGGTTCTGCTTTGCTCTTATAACCTTCAGCTGGTTACTCAAGGCCAGACTTTTTCCTGGACCAGATTTTTAGAGGAATCTCAACAAATGACATCTTCTCACAAGGTCTGAAGATGACACAGACTACAGCCATGCCGCCTGAGTTTGTTTCTGTTGTCCCAAGCTGTCATGAGTGTCAAAAGCCATCCCTCAACCCAGTGTGCACTTAAAGTCACTCGTCTCCAAAACTACAGGAAATATCTGTGGGTCAATTTCAAGTTAAATACTCCCCGCTTTGTGCCCCCTTTAGATCAAGAAGATGATTTAGTAAGCGATGACTGATCGTTTTTAACCATATTGTCTGTTATCTGTCTCACTACCTATATATCTATCATCTATCTGTCTGTCTATCTATATCTATCTATCTATCTATCTATCTATCTATCTATCTATCTATCTATCTATCTATCTATCTGTTGAGACAGTGTCTTACTCTGTCTATCAGGCAGGCCAACTATAATTCTAAAACACCAACAGCCAACATCACTTATGTAGTAGTAGTTTCCTTAAAATAATTGCTATCATATCATTAGACTATAAGCCACAGCACAAATCATACAAAGGCAGGTATTTTTGTCAATTTTTAGAACCAACATAATCCCAGTGGCCTGGATCAGTGATTGACACATTGCTAAGTATTTGTTAAATAAAATGTTTAATATGTATATTTTTCAAGTGTTTTAAAATTCAATGTGTGCGTATGTGTGTTTGTGTATGTGCATGAGTGTGTGTATATTGTGTATGTATGCTTGTATATGTGTGCGTTTTTGTTTGTGTTTGTGTGTAGGTGTGCATGTGTTTGTGTGTATGTGTGTGTATATGTGTTTGTGTGTGTATGTGTGTGCGGTTTACCCTTGCCTCCACATGACTGCAGAAGTCATAGGATAATCTCACAGAGGCAGTTTTCTTTTTCCATCTTTGGGTTCCAGTGATTCAGCTCAGGCCGTCTGGTTTACAGTGCCTTTACCTGGTGAGCCATCTTGCTACTGTGCTTTTGAAGCATTAATTCATTTAATCCTGGCAACATTATGAAATGTGTAATAGTCTCACTTTGTGGACTGAAAAACAGAGACATGGAGAAACAAGGTAATCCACCTCAAATCTAGTACCCCCTACAGGAAGGCTGGGGTCTCGTCAGCAATATTCTGCCATAGCTGTCACTGTGCTTTGGGACAGAGGAGGAGGGATTTGTTGGTGACGTGACCCAGAGTCTGGACATGCAACTAAGAGTTCTGTCACTGAGTTATATCAGTCCTTCGTCGGAGTTCTTTAGCAATAATTTATTGACACCAATTTCTCTCCCCAGGTCACAATGTCTTTAAGATCAAGGCCTGTGGGGGACGGGTTTATGTACTAAATACAGAAAACACTTGATAAAGTTCATGGAATGCGTGGGGCATCCTTCCATCTCCTGAGTCTGTGTCGTTCAGCAGCATGAGATGATGTGGGCTGAGAGGCAGGGACCAACGGTTTTCAGTAGAAAGCACAGCTTCCAGAATGCAGACGATTGAATCCCCTTCTCTGGCCTTCTCTAGCTGTGTGACCTTAGGCAGCCTATCCAGCCTCCTAGGCCTCAGTGTTGTCGTGTGTTAAATGGGGATAATAGCAGCTTCTGCCAGCTGGCACTGTTATAGGGGTTCAGCGAGAGAGTGCTTGCTCAGTGCGTGGAGTGCGGTAAGGGCGCCATAAACCGCAGCTCTTACCCTGCTAATACGATGTTGCTGTGACCTCTGTTTGTCGTGTATCTGATGTGGAGCCAAAGCACCCTATTAGCACTGCGCAGGCTGCAGCCAGCGGCTTGTTGGCAGGTGCCTGAAGCAGGTGTGGCCCACTCCTGCCCATCTGGCAGGGTGAATCCTCTGCAGCTTCCGGTCAGAGCGTGCAACCTACTATTAGATTAATTAGATGCATCACGTTTCCAAAGATCCTATGGCTCCAGCGCCAGCACCCATGTCTGACGAGGCTCCGGCTGGCCAGGGAATTGGGCAATGCGGGTTCTCTTCAGCCCCTGCGGGGAGCACACAGAGCAGGTGGAGGAACCAGCACTGCCTTCTTTGGGGAGAGCTGGCTGGTTCCTGGGGTCTCGTCCAGATAAGGTTGACAGACAAAATGCAGAATTCCCTGATACATTTGGATTTCAGACAAATACCGAATAATTACAAGTCTGCTCTAAATATTATGTGAAACATACTTACCTTAGAAAAGAGTCAATGTATATCTAAAATTAAAATCCAACTATTTATTTGTTTTCCTTCCTTCCTTCCTTTCTTTCTTTTTTTCTTTCTTTCTTTCCTTCCTTCCTTCCTTCCTTCCTTCCTTCCTTCCTTCCTTCCTTCTTTCTTTCTTTCTTTCTTTCTTTCTTTTTTTTGAGACAGGGATTCTCTTGCTGTCTTAGGACTCCCTTTGTGGACCAGGCTGGCTTGAACGCAACACAGATCCTCCTGCCTATGTCTTTAGTGCTGGAATTAAAGGAGCGAGTCACCACCACCCAGCTTGTTGTCCTCTTAACTCTGGTATTTGTGTATCGGCTCTGTAGGAAAGAAAGATAGGGTGGGCGTGGGGAAGGCAAAGGCCCAAGCAAGATCAGGAACCGATGTTGCCGAGGTTGACCAGCCTTCCCTACTCCCTAGCTCTGGGCTCTCAGGACCTCTTGGGTCTGAGGCGAGGCTGTGTCGGGCCCTGTTGGAGCCTGACTCTCAGAGGGAGTCTCTCCAGGAGGAGCAGGGTGCTACTGCCAACTCTGTGTTGTTTGCATTTCATGAACTCCCTGTGGCCCAGGCCCCCTTCCTGGTTAACATCCTGGACGGGAGGCCCAAGAACAACAGTGCCTTCCCCTAGGCACAGAGGCACAGTCCCAAGAGCGCCCTGGTAGGACTCAACCTCTGAGGTAAACCGCCCCTGGGACTTGGAAGGCCAGCCCCGTGTTCCAGAGGGATCTTGTGAAGGTACAGGGCAGATCCAAGGCCACACAGTGCTGGAGAAGGACCATCACATCCCAACATCTCATTTCCATTCCTCCCTGCCTGCCCCTGTCAGGTGGGACACAGCTACAGCCGGTGCAACTGGCAAACCTCTCCAACTCAACAAGTCTCAAACTCTGCCCATCTTTTTCCTCCTCCAACATATTTTCATGGCGTAATACCTGGCCCCCACCCAGCTGGCTGTGCAAACAGACACTCAAGCAGCATGCAGGGAATAGGCCTGGTAACGTAGCCTTGATGAGACCACAGACTGGTAGTCTTAAACACCAGAAGCGTGCATCATCTTTGGGAGACTGGAAGTCCCAGGTCCAGGTACTAGCGAGGACGTTTCTCCAAAGTCCTCCTTCCTCAGCTTTTGACAGCCTCTTTCTTGCCGCATCCTCGTGGTTTTCTCTCTGCACACGTCTATGCCTGGTGTCTCTCTGCGTCCAAAATTCTACCTAGAAGAACATCAGTTGGATTGGGTTAGAGCCCAATAACAGCCTCATTTTAATTGACCTATCTCTTTAAAGCGCTGTTTGCAAATACAGTGGCATTTAGGGGTACTCCGATTAGAACCTCAGTCTGTGAATTTGGGGGTGTGTGTTGTACTTGGATATGAAGTACCCTCCCCCCATAAAAGGCTCCTGTTTTGAAGTTTGATCGAGGGGTAATGCTTTGGATCGGGCTTGACCTTCATCCGTGAATCCAAAGATGGATTCAAAACTTCAATGGACTGTTAGGGGGTGGGGATGGAGGAAGTAGGTCACGGGGGCATGCTGTGGAAAGATGTACCCCACCTTCAGTCCATTCTGGTATTCTTTCTCCCGTCCGCCGGGCATTCCTGCTGCCACCATGATGGTCTGTCCCATCGCAGTCCAACAGCTACAGGCTTAGCTCTCTACAACTCTGGACCAATCAGATTCCTCTCTTGAAATCTGCCGCTCAGGCATTCGTCATGGCAATCAGAAGCCTGACTAACAATGGACACCCGCAGCCAGCGCTCCTCCTTGTCCTGTGAATCACCAAGTTCTGCGCTCACCACTTCCTGTGTCTCTTGACTCCATCCGTGTCCTTCCCGTGTCACATGAGTTCAGGGGACACTTATCTCCCATCTAGAGGCTTTCCGCAGAGTCCTGACGAGATTCTGTCTCTGCTCTCATCCCTGTTACTCACCCGACAGCGGATGAACTTAGAGGCCCACTGAAGCTAGTCCCATCTTGTGAATCTAACCCTGGGTGTTTCTACATGTTAAGACCAAAACTGGTCTCCTTTACATGGATTGCAAACCCTGCATCTTGTCTTCCCTTCTTCCATCATAAAGGTTTTTCTTGTGATCCCCTCACTCCCGTGGCAGGTAGCCCTAAGCTTTTTCGTGTGACCGTCCACTCCCTAAGCTTTTTTACCCCTTCCACAAATCCAACTCTTTTTTGTTTGCTTTTCTTTTCTTTTTTCCAAACAATATATTTTGATCATATTTTTTCCTTTCCCCTAAATCTTCCCAGATCCTCCCTACCTCCTCTGCCCATCCAAATTCATGTTCTCTCTTTCTCTAACAAGAAAAACAAAACCAATTTAAAAAACAAATAGGCCAAGAAGACAAAAAAAATAATCAAAACAAAAAGTGTACAGAAAATATGGAGTCCATATTTGTGTTGGTTTGATACTCCTGGGTATGGGGCCTGCCCTGGTTTGGGGTTCATAGACATGGTGACACTCTATTGGAGAAGACAGATTTCCCCTTTCTTGGCAGGTGTCAGTTGCAAAGAGCTTTTTGGTTAGGGATGGGTCTCTGTGTTCACTTCCCCTTCCCTGTGCCAGGACTGCTTACTCTCTTCTACCCCCCTTCCTGCTCCTCTCCCTCTCCTCCCCTCCCCCCTGCCTCCTATGACTCCTCAGGCTCACTCCTACTCTTCCATCTGTCCATTCGCCCTCCATTCAGACTCCCAGAGGCCTCTTCGCTTTCCTGCTGACCCACAGGGTCTGAGGTGGGGGCTGTTCCCAGGCACTCCCATGCCATGTATTATAATTACTTGTTTCCTAGTCTATCTTCCCCAGTAGCCTGTGGCTTTGGTGAAGTCAGGGCCTTCACTGCCAGATGTGTAGGCCCTCACTAATTATTAGCTGTGATCATTGAGATTAAATTTCTGGGATCATGGGGCTGCGAGCATTAGGAGGCACAAGAAAAAGAAAAATGGGGCCAGCCAGGCAAGGTTTCTGCTACAGTCACACAGCGGAGTCTCTGTGCTGCTTTAAGCAAATACCGATGTGTCTCTGTCACCCCGAAATCTGACTCTATTGCTCGGGGTGGGGGTGCGTGGCCTGAGCACGGACCCTTTCAAACCCTGTCAGCCATGCGAGGCTGGGGTTGAGCTGCCGTCATGGAGCCCAGAAAGAGATGTCTGCTTTCAGTGCAGTGAACCCTTGATGGCTGACGTCCACCTCTGTTCAGGAGGGGGTCCCTCAGGTGTTTTCCTGTCCCCAGCTTTCTGTCTTCATAACATGGCTCCCAGGACTGAGGACCAAAGTGCTTTTCTGTACATTCTTCTTGCTCCCTCTCCCATGAATAGTCAAGCAATCCCATTGGCTCTGTGTGGCCAGACCCAGATGCAGAGGGAAAAGCAGGTTTTGGAACCCAGGACAGCCGGCTGGGTTCTCTGTCTTCTGTCAGAGCTGGCCCCTTGGGAGTTCAGTTGGGTCAACAAATATTTGCTGAGTATCAATGACTGGATAGCCGGGAGTGAATCTGGCAGCCAGTCTTGCTACTGATTGGCTCTGTACCCACTCTTAGGCCAAGGCTCAACAGGAGCAAACGGAGCAGAAGTGAAAGTCTTTGTTGTCCTTGTCACTCTCCAAGGTCACCTCTGGCAGAGTCAAGCAGAGGGGAAGGCATGGCCCTCCTATTCCCACCCCAGTTTCCTTTTGTGTGGCTAGAGCTGTTGCTTCGGCTCCCTCCTTCCAGACTTGTTTAAAATTGAAGGTTCCTGTGCTGGTCCAGCAAATACAAGCACTTACTTTCACAAAGGACCAGAGTTCAGTTCCCAGTACCTGCATGATGGCTCACAACCTCCTGTAACTCCAGCGTCAGGAGATCTAATGCCCTCCTCTGACCTAAGACACCAGGCATGTGCACAGTGCACATACATACTTGCAGGCAAAATACTCATACACATAAAATACAATAAATAAGACTCATTTATAAATGCAGCTTCCTTGGCCTCATTGATGGAAGCCTGATTCAGAAGGTCTAGGGTGGAGCTCAGCAATCTGCATTTCAACAAGCTGCCCAAGGGAACCTGATGCAACAGGTTACCTGTGAGTCCAAGGCTTAGCTGCCTTAAAGCTCCACAGCAAGCTGGTCATGGTGGCACAAACCTGCGATCTCCACCTCTGAAGGCAGAGGCAGAACAGAAGTTACAGACAGGGAAGGACACATACCCATGCTCACAGACAACAATAATCTTATTTCTCTATGTGGGTGTTAGGAATTTGGGGAGGAGGTAAATGAGGAGCATTGAGTTTCCTGGACTCAATAGACCCAGCCACACCTGGTCCCGACCAACTCTGCTCACACTCAGGACTTCCTTATTCTCCCAGTGTGTAGTTGAGGCATAGGGTTTGGTGTTTTACCTAATCCTCATACAGCCGGGTAAAGCAGGTGCCACCCCAGCTCTGCAGCCAGGAAAGGTCAAGTTGCTCCCCAAGGCCATGGGGAAAAGTGACCAAGTTGACATTCCGCTGGTTTGGATTTCTGGAAGTGTTCATAGAGCCTGAGGAGACTAACCAGCTTGGGGGCACAGCGTGAGGGGAGTCACTGAAGTGGGGGGAATGTGGTAGGGACAGCGGGTGGCCTCATGTGGTTATGCCGCCGCCCTGGGATGTGTGGGGGCACGTGAAAGGTTGGTTCCTTTGCTCAGTGGCCATTGAAAAACAGGAAGATGCGACATGGAAACAAGAAGGCTGACCTGAGTTTAGGGACAGGAGGCTGTGGCTACATCCGGCGGAAGCTGAGTTAGGAGGTGACTAGACCCAGAGACAGGAGTGAGTCACCTTCCTCTGGGTCAGTTTGCTCATTTTAAAATGGTGACCATTGATTTTCCACAGTATCATCTGCCCCAGGTGGCTGTCAAGACAAAACCAAAAGAAGGATGGGAAAAGGGTTGGTGAGCTCCAGGCCGGCAGAATTAGAATGGGGGTAGGTGGTGCTGCGCACCGTGTGACCATAGGCACACCAGCTGGGGAGATCTCAGTGGTCTGGCTACAAGGCACAGGAGTGTTACAGAAAATATATGCCCTGGGTATGAGGAGTTTCAGTTCCCCAAAGGCATCTGCATTTGAACTGAGAGAGGAGGCAGGGGGATGCCTTCCAGGGCTTCCAGACACATGGACACATCTTCTTCTTCCAAGGTATCCAAAGTGTGGGTCTGACCTTGCTCAATGACAGCGCAGTTTTATGGTAGAAATTGCCCCTTGGAGAGGAGGACACACTTTTCTTTTACATCCGTGTGTGCAAGGGCCCACTTGGCTATTCGGAACTCAAGGAAGCATGTCCTTGCCTCTGGAATGAGCAGGCCTTCTCTTCAGCTTTCCAATTGGTTCTTCCAATTGGCTCCCCCTCCCTAGTTCAGTGTTCCTCATCAGCATCAAGGGAAGCCAGTGTGTGTGTGTGTGTGTGTGTGTGTGTGTGTATACACAAGTGTACATATTCATTTGTTAGACACTGATGCTGGATGTCTTCCCCAGCTACTCTCTGTCTCATTTTTTGAGACATAGTTTCTCACTGAGCTCACAGATTTGATTGTTTAGCCCCAGGGATCTCTGGTTTTCACCTCCCCAACTCTGAGTTCCCAGCAGCATGTTGCTGAGTCTAGCTTCTCATATGGGTACTGTGGATCAGAATTCAGGTCCTCATGTCTGGGCAACAAGCTCTCTTTCCACTGAGCCGTTTCCCTAGCTCCCCTTCCTCTGCTCTTTTGAGTTAGTCTCGTGAAGCCAAGGCTAGCCTCAAACTTATTATGTATCCCCTTTCCTCTACACTCCAAATGATGGGATTAAAGATATTTGCTGTCGTGCCTAGTGTTATACCATGCTAGGGACTGATCCCAAGAGGAACTCGTAACTGCTAGGCAGATACTTTACCCTTCGAGCTATGTTCCCAGCCCAAGAACTCACCACCAATGTCAATCCCTGGCTCAGGTCCTTTTCTTTGTGTGATGAACAAGGAAGCCCGACCTCCTCCTAGGTCTCCTTTCTCTCCACCGTAGTCATTTCCCTTCCTCCCTGACTGGAGCCAGAATTCTTTTGATTTTCACTTTGGATTTTGTTTAATTTCCAATGTTACTTATGAGCATAGATCAAAGTCATTCATGAATGACTGATCCTTTTCCAGCAATAACTACTTTCAACTCTTGGGGCTGTTTGTTGTTTTATAGAAGGTCTTCACAGGTAACTTAGACTGGCCTTGACCTTTGAATTTGACCATCCCCCTCCAGCTCACTGAGGAGCAGGGTGGCAGGCAGGCACTGGCTTCGGCTGTGACCCTCCCCCTCCAACTCCTGAGGAGAAGGATGACGGGCGTGCACCAACATGCTTGGCTCGTGCTGACCTTTTAGAACCACACAAACCATGGTGAAGGGAGCTACATGGTAGACTATGGGAGACTGGGATTTTTTTTTACCTTTCCTTTTTATTTAGGCAGTTGTGAGGCCCGTGGCACGACTCGGTGGAGTAAAGGTACTTGCTCTCAAGCCTGAGTTCCGTGTCTGAGCCCCACATGGTCGAACGAAAGGACTGACTCCCGCCAGCGGTCTCTGAACTCCACATGTGTGTTATGGCATGGACATTCATTCACTCACTCAACTCACACACACACAAACACACAATTTAAAAATTGATTAAATCTTTCTAGGCAGCTGCCACTCTGGTCAGTATATCCCCAAATGGCTCAGCTGACTCCACAGACACCACCAATCCTTACTCCTTCTCCTCTCTTGTCTTTCCCTCTCCTTCTTCCACCCTTCTCGGTGCCAAGAATAGAACCTAGGGGCCTCTGCATGCTGCCAGCCCTTTACCACTGACCTCACCTCCAACTCCTCGGCCTCTTCCTGAGAAGCATTTGTGGTCAGGCTAATGGTAACCCAGCGAGCAGTTTCGGTCTAAAAACATTGCTAGCATATCCTTGCTGTACGTATCCCAGGAGATCACTAAATGGTGGCTCTCGGGGGGGGGGGGGAATTCCAGAATCAGTGGGAGCGGTGTGAGCCCAGCCTCTGCCCTCTGTGGCTGTGTGACCTTCAGCAAGTTGCACAGCCCCGTGGCCCCTCAGCTTCCTTATTTACAAAGCAGAATCAAAGGTCAGAGCCACGTACTCCACAGCACTGGCTGAGGTAAAAACAAGAGGCCACAGATGATATAGGATGTGTGAAATATGGCGGTCTGAGCGTTAGCATGGTGTAGGATTCTTCATTCATTGGGGTTTCATTAGTGAGTATCCCAGAATGCATGAAGAGAACACCTCAAAGTGTTCAGGACTTCCAAAGACGCCATCCATCCGTATCTGAGAGTCCAGCGCATCTGGGCCATCTTCTCCTGGTACAGAAGATCCTCAGACCTCAGCCAGGCACAGGAGGGTGTGGGTGTGGATGAGGGTAGTCTCTGAACACTAGGGAAAGGGGCTGGTCATCCTGGTCACATCTCCACCTTCACGGGTACACATGTTTGGACCACGTCCCACACCACGGATCTTTGTCGTTGCCAGTTTCCCCTTCTTCTTGTTTCTCTGAGGAGAAAGTCGACCATTTGCCTTCTTTAATTCAGGTAAAATATGTACTACATCTAAGAAAGCCAAGGGGTGGTGCAGAAATGTAAAAAATAAAATTTCACATATGTTTTCCACCTTAGAGAAAATTACTTTTAGCAAGGGCTATGTACCTTTCCAGGATTTCATTTTTCTTTAAGTAAAAATAAAGATTTGCTGCATGGTGGTGGCATGCTCTATATCCCAGC
The DNA here is from genome assembly GCF_982192425.1 of Myodes glareolus. Taxonomy (NCBI): domain Eukaryota; kingdom Metazoa; phylum Chordata; class Mammalia; order Rodentia; family Cricetidae; genus Myodes; species Myodes glareolus. The sequence continues at coordinate 8,248,686 of NC_142032.1, forward strand.
ACTTGGGAGGCAGAGGCAGGCAGATCTCTGAGCTTGAGGTCAACCTGGTCTACAGAGCAAGTTCCAGGACAGCCAGGGCTACACAGAGACACCATTTCTCTAAAAACCAAACCAAACCAAACAAACAAATAAATAAAAATTAAGATTTGGGGGTCAGATATTAGGGCGAACATCTTTAATCCCAGCATTTGGGAGGCAGAAGCAGAAGAATGTCTGTGAGTTCAAAGATACTCTGGTCTTCATAGTGGCTCACCCAGGTTGCATAATGAGGCCTGTCTCAAAGCATGTATTGACATATATTGATTAGGCAAAATAGTGGGTTTATTATAAGACTTTCAGACATGTATATAGTGCATCTTGATGATATTCACCCTATTCCCTCTCTTGCTCCCTCCTATTCAACAATTATCTCTTTCCTATTCTCCTATCTTCTTCATATGTGTACATGTGTGTGCATGCATGTATGTGCATGCATATATATGTGTGCATATGTGCAGGTCAGAGTGAAGGTCAACGGTTACACCATGAGGCCTTCCTCAGTCTCTCTCACTCTTATTTTTCCAGTGTTTCTTACTGAATCTGAAGTTCCCTGCTTGGGCTAGACCGTCCATCCAGAGACCCCCTGGGATCTGCATGTCTTGTCCCCAAGCACTGGTGTGATGGACACATGGTGCCATGCTTGGTTTTCACACAGGTGCTAGGATTCTGAACTCTGGACCTTATACATCAAGCATTTTACTAGCTGAGCCATCTTCCCGGCCCTCCCTATTCTAGCTTCTTGTCTACTTGTTTTGGTGACCCTGTGAGTTTAACTAGACTTGTCTACATGGGCATGGGTAAGGGGTTGTTTACAGAAGCACAGGCAATTCAGGATTTTCACGTGTATGCTTCAAACGGTGTGTATGTGTGCCGATGTTACATTTGCTTGTAGAGCATGTATGTGAGAACATGTATAGTAACACATGAGATCACAGAAGACCTTCAACACCATGCTTCGTTTCTGCAGCCTGCATTCCACAGACAGACTTGTCTCAACTCCTCTGTAGCATGCTGTATTTGGTTCTGCTGCAGCTTTTCATTTTAACCAAGGGCCCTTGTCTTGGGGTGCCTATGTTCTGGGGTGTATCCTTGCATGCTGGTGCTGGTGTTTTTGAACAGCGACCTAGAAAGATTTCTGTGGCATGAAGATAAGGGGGAGCAGTTCAGAAGTTACCTCTGGCAGAGCTCTTCCACTGGTCCCTAACCTGTGAGCCATCGCCCCTCTGCCAAACCTCTGTCTCTAGAATTATCTACATTACAATTCATAACAGCAGCAAAATTGCAGTTATGAAGTAACAACGAATGTAACCTTATAGTTAGGGTCACCACAATGTGAATGATTGTGCTAAAGGGTGGAGGCACTAGGCACGTTGAGAACCACTGTGGGATGTTTAGCCCTCCAGACGATGACCCTCCCTGGCCTCCTCAGCATCCTAACACTTCCTCTGACCTCCATCGTCCTTGCCCATGTCTGTGTCATGCACCATCTCCCATGAGACCTGAACTGCTGCCTTTGACCTTAAAATAGAGTCCCCAGTTTCGATAAACAAGGAACCTGAAATTCAGAGAGGGAAGTGATCTACTCAGAGACTGTTCCCTGGCCACAGGGTCCGGATCTCTAGACATAGGAAAGGTGTGGGCGGCTGTGGAGAGGAGGCAATAGGTCATGGGGGGAGGGGGGAGCTATGCAGCAGGCTCACCAGTTAGCCCGTCCAGTCCCATGACCTTGGTGAGAGGCAGAGACTCTATCACCCCACTTTCCTGAGTGAGGGTGTGAGGCAGTTCCAAGTGAGAGGCTTGGTCTGTGAGATTCCTAAGTCTCCCTTGCTCTTCTTTCCCTGACCTCCAACAGCTGAGATCTGACTGTCCTCCCACCATCTGCTTGGGGGCCTGAGGAGATAAAGGCCCAGGGGCCTAAGTCCTGCCCTACCTAGAGTTTAGGCTTTGCTGAACTCCTCCCACTCATCCGGGTCCTCTAAGGGGCGCCGGCTTCCTTGCTGGAGGACAATCCATTGCTGGCCCGGGGATCCAGCAAGGGGATACACGTGAATCCCACTCTCTTCCACCATCCCACCAGGGGATGCTGAACAGCAGGCTGGGACGTCAGTGTCCTACAGGGCTCCCCGCTGTTGGAGGGGAAGGCAGTCTCCCTGGCTGTGTGTGGAGGGAAAGGGAACATTCTGCTAAAGGGCTGGGTCTAAGGACAGACTCAACCCTAGGCTCCCCGCATCATTCCCTCTGAGCCACACAGGTCTGGGGACTTCTTCTTGGGCAGGACCTGCCTCCTGGGGACTCTCCGCTCCAGCCTCTTGCTGATACCCAGCCCTGGTTGCTGGGCACTGTCAACAGAACGCTCCCCATAGTCTCAGCCCTTGGCAGCTACTGAGAGCAGGGCTCCCTGGGGAGAGGCAGCAAGGCCCAGGCTTCTCAGAGGGGGAGGTGGCACTGGCTGGGAGGTGGCTCCCACTGCACTGGGTTGGTTTCCTCCTTTCAGCCTCTCTCTTCCCTCAGACATTTTGGAAGGTCAGACTCTTGGAGAAAACACAGGAATGTACCCTCCAAGGGGACAGAGGCAATGTATGGAATGCGGCTTACGAGCCCCAAAGCCCAGTTCTACCCCATGGCACCTGTCTGTATACAAGTCACACTGACGGGAGCCCCCAGGCCTTACTGTACCCTCCCGCCTGGGTCCTAAGCTGTTCTTTAGGTTAATAATCCTTAACGGTTTTATAACCCACAATTTTTTTTTGAGACAGAATTTCATGTATCTCAGGTTGACCTAGTGTGCTTTATGTACCCAGAAGTGACCTAGAATGTCTGACTGCTGAGATCTGGGATTACAGGCTGTACCACCATCTATGCCAAGGTCTTGTATGCCAAGCAAATAGCCTACCAACTGAGCTACGCCCCCAACACTCGTTCTATCAGTGTTCGTAATAGCAAAACCAGAGCAAATTTGCTATTAAAAAAAAATGTCGAGGGGTTGTATATGGCTCAGAGGTTAAGAGCACTGGTTGCTCATCCAGAGGACCCAGGTTTGATTCCCAGCATGCACACAGTGGCTAAGAACTATCTGTAACTCCAGTTCCAAGGGGATCCAACTCGCCCTTCTGACCTCTTTGGGTATTGTGCACAGGTGATGCACAGACGTACATGTAGACAAAGCATCCATACATATAAGATAAAAACAAATACATTTAAAAAATCCCCACCTTTTAAAAAGGGTGGAAAGTAGCTCCCACGCCAGTCATACAACTACAGAGCTGTGTGATTGACTCAGACTGGCACGCTGATCTTCCTTTGCCTCATCAACTAGAATTCTGGGAAACCAAAAGTCACGTTGCCTCTGTGTTTGAACAGCGCCAGGACTTCTCACTGCTCTCGAAGAGGGCGGTTTCTCTTGGCCAAAAGGCCTTTCCTGACTGTGTCTGCTGTGTCTACAGCCAGCTGACCCTCAGTCACCGCACCTGTGCCTGTCCTTCTGCCCCTGACCAAGCTCCTCTCCCTTTACTTACTGCCTTTGAGCCAGGAGTGCTGCTTGCCTTTGGTCCTGCCCTTCAGATCTGGGTTCCTGCTTCAGACAGGTCTCTGCACCAGCCCCGCCTGTGGAAAAACCCATTAGCATTATGGAACCTTATGTTTATATTTATGTTATGGGTTTGCTTTCCAAGATCATCTAACTCAAACCCAGCTACTGGAGGGGACCAGGGACCTGATTTCCTCGCTTTTGTCTCCCAGTGTTGGATATATTGTGATGTTCGTGGATGAGTAGACGGTAAGTATCAAGTCTCCGATTGTTCACACAGCTGGGAATGGAAAACTAGGCAGAACAGCTAAACAAGGGCTTGCTAAAGGCCGTGCTGGCTGGTGTCATGTCAGTCTGAAACGGGCTGGGATCATTTGGGAAGAGGAAACCTCAGCAGAGAAAATGCCCCCACCAGACTGGGCTCTGGACAAGATTATGGAGCATTTTTTGGACTGATGACAGATGAGAAGGCCCAGCTCCCTGTGTACGCTGGTTCTGGGTAGTGTAAGAAAGCAGGCTGACACTGGTTGTGGCGGCCCAACGCTCAGGACACAGAGGCAGGCAGATCTTTGAATATGAGGACAGTGGGGTCTACGGAGTGAGTTCCAGGACAGTCAGCACTACACAGAGAAACCCTATCACACACACAAAAAAAAAAAAACGAGGAGGAGGAGAGGAAGAAGACAGGCTGAGCAGACCATTGAAAACAAGCCAGTAAGTAGCACCCTCCTTGGCCTCTGCATCGCTCCTGCCTGCAGGTTCCTGCCTGCCCTGTTTGAGTCCTACCCAGATTTCCCTTAGTGCAGTGGAACTGTAAGCTGAAATAAACTCTTTCCTCCCCAAGTTGCTTTTGATCATGATTTTTAATCACAGCAATAGAAACTATAAGACTTAAGCTATGGGACTCAGTCAGACCAGGGACAAAGCAGGCAGGGGTTGGTGAACTGTTAGGATTCTATTTCTAAGGGCTCTGTGGACATGGCTGTCCTGGTTCTTTCGGGGCACTGTGGTGGCTTAAATGAGAATGATCCCTGTAGGTCCGTGAGTTTGAATACTTGGTCCTGGTTGGTTTGGGAAGAACTGGGAAGTATGGCTTCGTTAGATGAGGTGTGTCTCTAGGGGTGGGCTTTGAGGTTTCAAAAGACTCCTGCCAGCTCAGAGAAGCTTCTACAGCAGCTGGGAATACGACTGGACAATGAGAGACCTGGGAACACAGCTCTGAAAGGGATGTCTCCATCAAATCCGTCCCCTCATGACTCAGGGAATCCTGCAAAAGAGGAGGTAGGAAGATTCTAAGAGCCAGGGGAAAGAAAGAAACCAAGGAAACAAGACCTTCTAGACCCAGCAGGACTGATGTGAGCTCACAGATTGAGGCAGCACATACAGAGACTGCACAGCACGCAAGAGACTGCACAGCACGCACAGAGACTGGCAGTACGCACAGAGACTGCACAGCACGCAAGAGACTGCACAGCACGCACAGAGACTGGCAGTACGCACAGAGACTGCACAGCACGCACAGAGACTGCACAGCATGCACAGAGACTGGCAGTACGCACAGAGACTGCACAGCACGCACAGAGACTGCACAGCATGCACAGAGACTGCACAGCACGCACAGAGACTGGCAGCACGCACAGAGACTGCACAGCATGCACAGAGACTGCATAGCATAGCACGCACAGGGCCTGCACAGCCCTAAGCCAGCTGGGGTCCCAGCACTGAGAAGGGAAGTGGACTCAAGCCCCATCCCTAACCCAGAGCTATCTCCAGCTGATAGCTGCTCTTAGAGGAAAACTTAGTTCTCTCCAGGGGAGTCTCACTAGGTGCACAAACCACACTCAAGGGCAGCCCATGTCCAGCAGTACGTGACCAACACAGAATGAACTCAAAGGTATTGTTGGAAAGTTTTTATTTTGTTTTTGTTTCCTTGTTTGCTTTGGTCTCATTATGCTTTGCCTGGTTGTTTTTTTTTGTTTTTGTTTTTTGTTTGTTTGTTTTTCCTTACAGATCTTTTGCTTATATATTATAGTTTCCAATTTTGAGTTTTTATGCGATTTCTGTGTGTGTGTGTGAACGTGTGTATCTCTGTGCCTGTGTGTGTTTCTTGTGCTGTTTCTTTGACTCTTTTATTTTCTGTTTGTTGGTTTGTATGTTTTGTCCTACCTTGGTTTTTATTTTACTTTATTTTTTAAATGCTGTTTGTTTCTTATGAAAGAGAGGATTTGGGTGGATGAGGTGGGGAAGATCTGGGAGGGGTTGTGGAGGGGAGGTCATCAATAGACTACATTGTATAGAAAAAAATCTATTTTCAATAATAAAAAGTAAAATAAATAAAAAGTAATGGAATATAAAAAAAGGCACATGCCTCTCTTAGTGTGCTCTCTGCTTCCTGTTTGTGGATGTGAGCTCTCAGCTGCTGGGTCACAGGTTTCATTACCACACCTGCCTGCTTGCCTGAGGCCATGCTCCCTGCCCTGATGTGGTGGAGCCTTTTGGAGAACGGATAGCCCCAAATAAAGCCTTCCTTCTCTCAGTGGCTCTGGTCGTGGTGTTTTATCACGGCAACAGAAGAGTAAATAGCACAGGTACAGCAGGGGCTTCGGTGATTTTGCCTCCTGGTTTTAGAGGACACCACGGCTGCACACCTGTGGTGGTGGTGACTCTCAGTGTGACTTGATTACATGTTGGCAAATTAGGCAACAGACAGAGAACCTGAAGCAGGGCTGGCCTCTAGTGGCCTCTGTCCATCAGCTAGGTCCTGTGTCCCCAAATTTCCACAGGCTCCCAAAGCAGTCGCACCCGTTTGAGAACCAAAAGGTCAGATGCATGAGTCTGTGGGGGACATTTCATGTTCAACCCCTTGTGATGTTGTTATATCATTCATCAATTGGTTGTCTTCCTGTTAAAACAGGCCCTAAAGAGGTAGGGGTGAATTGGGCTCAACTTCTCGCCTCTCCTGCTTCTGCTTTGCACTCTGCCAAAGCCTTCCTGTTAGCCATCAGCCCAGGCCCAGAGGCCTAAGGGAATGTGTCATTAAATGAAGGGTGGGCTGATGGAAGAAGAGAATAAAGGAGGGAAAGACAGGTGGACAAAAATGCCCTCTCAAAGGGCTTGTTTGTTTGTTTGTTTGTTTCCAGGCAGTTCTCGCGTACCCTGGGCTGTGTACAAACTCACTAAGAATCTGATGAGGACCTTGAACTCTGACCCTCCTGCTTCTCCCTACTGAGTGCCGGTATTACAAGCACTCACCACTATGCTGAGTTCCTGTGGTGCTGGGGATCCATTCAGGGCTTGGTGGGGCTGGGCAAGCACTCCACCATTGAGCTACATTCCACCCCCACATTCTGATTCCTAAAGAAGGAAAAATAATCTAACAGGTGACACACTGGTGGTCACCTCCTTTGCCTGAGAAGCTCTTTGACTTGTTCCTCTGTCTTTATACATGTTGAAATACCCTGTGGCCCTTTCTTCCCCCTGCCAAGCTTGTTGAAAGTCTTGGTGAACTCACCCCTGGATTCCTCCTCTCCCATCACTCCTAGACCTCTCTGCCTCTGGCTTTCATCCAAATCACCATGGCAACTCTCAAGTTGTCCCTCACCAGGGACCTTCTAGGCTCTGAGCCCTTCCTTGGCTCCAGGCAGCGTTAGAAGCCATTATTCTGGTGTCCTTCTTGACTCAGCCTACACAATACCTCTCTTTCTCTGCAGGACACATGTTCCTTTTGCAGCTATGCGTGACATCTGGTCCTCTCAGCACCTTCTCCTGCACCCTATCCCTCTGCCTTTGTTCCCATTCTGTCTCCTCCAAACATTCCAGGGGTCCTCTGTGCGCCAGGCACCTCACTTGGCTCTTAGCTGTATTGCCTGAGAAATCCTCACACTGATGCCCTGTTACTGCTGTATCGGATTGTACTGGTGTTGTATCGGTGTCCTCCGGAGTTGTAGATAGATAAATAACACCCAGGGACTAGGTACACAGTTGATCAGTGGTGTCTTCAACACTTGACTAAATCTTGTTGTTTGCAAACCTATGCTCTCAGACCAAAGCCACATCTTTCTCAGCATTGTCCCCCACACCAAAGACTCATTCTCATGTTTTAAATTAGATTTATTTATTGTGCATACATTGGGAGGTGGCATGTCACAATATTCGTGTGAAGGTCAGAGGATAACTGGCAAGACTGATTCTCTCCTTCTACCATGTAGGATCCTAGGGTCAAACCCAGGCCATCAGACTTGGTGTCTAGAGCCTTCATCCACTGGGCCTGACTCAACTCTCAAGTTAATGTTTTCAGGAATGGCCTCCTCCGGGCTTCCAGTCTTGCTCTTCCAAAGGCCTGATGACTTTTTTCTTAGGTGTTTCTCTAAAATCTTGAATCTGTCCCCCTCAGGTCTATTGTGAGGCTGATCTTAGCATCCTGAACTTTGAAGTCTGCTGTGGGTTCCAGGACCTTGTGGCCAAGGGGTAGAAGCACCCGTGCTACCCTCCGGCCCATCTGTGACTCACTCTACCCTGATACCCCCAGGCCCATCTGTGGCTCACCCTACCCTGATACCCTCAGGCCCATCTGTGACTCACCGTACCCTGATACCCTCAGGCCCATCTGTGGCTCACCCTACCCTGCTACCCTCAGGCCCATCTGTGACTCACCCTACCCTGAGCCTGCTCCTGTCCGGCACTGCTCTCTCCATTCTCAGAACCCAGAGCTCCCTGGAGTTCCCTTTGCTCGGAGATGACCCTCACTAGATGACATTCTTACATGTCCCCTTGGCCTCTACTTACCCTTCTCTTTTGTATCTAAAAAAATGAATTGTCAGAAGAAGTTCTAAACATCACTGATAGATTCCCCCTGGATGATGAGGTTCCAGCTGATATATATATTTAAAGCTAAGGTCTTACATAGCCCAGGTTATGCCTTCTTCTCCCACCTCCCTCCTAAAGAAAATGTCCTAACTGGCCGGGGTGGCACATGCCTTTAATCCCAGCACTCAGGAGGCAAAGACAGGCAAGTCTCTGAGTTCAAGGCCAGCCTAGTTTACATAGTGAGTTTCAGGACATCTAGGGATACACAGAGAGAGTCTTTTTCAGGAAGGAAGGAAGGAAGGAAGGGAGGGAAAGAGGAAGAAGGGAGGGAGGGAGGGAGGGAGGGAGGGAGGAGGGGAGAGAACGCTTCCTGAGAGAGGGAAGATAACAAGACCCCTCAATGCCTTCCCTGCCGATGGATTTGGACCCGCTCTAGCCAGGACTTAGGCTTACTGAGGCTTGTCATGAAGGCTCTCAGCAGGAGTCCTCACCAGCTGTCCTCACATGGTGGGATGGCTGCTCCCTGGAGAAGGTGGACCATCACCTGCTGACATCAGAGACTTGAGACACCTGCACTGGACACCTTCTTAGGGTGGACAGTGCCCCTTGACCCAGGGTGATTCAACCAGTCGGTTCTGGTTGGGAGGAGATGATCAGGACAGACTCCAACACATTGCCATGCAAGGGCGAAATTGGCATGATGATAGTTATTCTCCTTTCCCAGAAATTATATCATTTATTATCCCAAAATTGATAATACTTTCTTTTCCCCTTAGAGTCTTGAGGATCTCAAAGTATTGAAGAATTCAGGTAATTTTCACAAAGTAAAAATTCGCTGAGATCTCTCTAAGAGTGTAGACCTTGATAAGCTGGCTACACTCCAATAAAAATCCTGGCATACAAGAATATTTGGATAGCACAAAATGGTCTTGAGGGATTAAAAAAGGATGAAAGAACAGGACACAAGATTGAGTAGGTACAGTGGAGGTGACTAGGGGAAGAGCTGGGGGAGGGTGAATATAATCAAAACATGTTGTATGAAACTCTGAAATACCTAATTCAAAAAAATTTAACAATTTTCCTGAAATTAAACAGCTAAAGTGGAGGCAAAACAAACCCAGAATTACTCCTCCTTCCCCTAGTCAGGGCCTGCACACAGTCACTAAGATTCATAGCCATGTTCAGCCAATGGCCAGCACCATCTGAACTGGCTCTCCAACCTGGTGAGCAACCCTCCAGGATGGTCTGACTGGGAATGTGGGACTCAGTGGATTTCAGTTACCATTGTCCTGCATGCTTTAGACTTCTGGAGCCATTCTCCTGCCTAACCTCAGACATATTAAATGTCTTGGCCTCCTGCAAGCGTGTCCCCTGTCTTTTGTCAGAGAACTTCTTATCCTTGTAACTACTGGGACTACAGGCATGCACTGCCATGTCTAACTGAAATATAATTCTCTTTTTGTTGTTGTTTTGTTTTCTTGTTGAGATGGGGTCTCTCTATGCAGTCCTGGTTATTCTGGAGCTCATTATGTAGACCAGGCTGGCCTTGGACATGTACCGTTAGTAGCCATGTTGATTTTCACAAGCTAAGCCATCTATGATTTCATTCCATTTGTTTACTTATTTTATTTTAAATATGTTCATTTTGGATGTGAGAGCATCTTTATGTGGCAGTTCTCATCCAGAAGCAGGGGACAACTTGTGGGGGTGTTTGTTTCTCCTCTTCTTTCATGTGGACCCCAGGGATAGAACTCAGCCCCTCAGGCTTACAGGCAAGTACCTTTACCTGCTGAGCCATTTGAAAACCCTGCTCACATAATTTTATAATTAACACAGTAACTTTTCTGTTTTGTTTCTGTTTTTCGAGACAGGGTTTCTCTGTGTAGTCCTAGCTGTCCTGGAATTAGTTCTGCAGACCAGGTTGGCCTCAGACTTACAGAGAACCATCTACCTCTGCCTCTCAAGTGCTGGGATTGAAGCTGTGTGCCACCACTACCACCAGGCTAGGCAGAGGCTTTCTTAGTCTATTTGGGAAGTCCCTGGAAACAGAAGAGGACTACAGACCTGCTCTGGAAGAGGTAGGACCTGGTTTTAGTACCATGGCAAATTAAACCAACCCTTTTAGGAGCTTCCTGGTTTATCAGGTAGGCACCAAGGTCTTAGGGTAAGAAATAAATACAACCATCACTCTGTGTCTACAAGGGCTGACCAGGGCCAAAGATATCAAAGAGTGCAGAGACTCAAGTTCCTTGTATAAAATGGTGTCCTAGTAGGATTTTTATTGCCATGAAGAGACACCATGACCACGACAACCTGTATAAAGGAAAACATATTGAGGCTCACTTACATTTCAGATATTTAGTCCTTTATCATCATGGTGGGACATGGCAGCATGCAGGTAGACATGGTACTGGAGAAGAAGCTGAGAGTTTTACATCTTGGTCCATAAACAGCAGGGAGAGACTATGAGCCATGGTGGGTGTAGCTTGAGCATATAAGACCTCAAAGCCCACCCCCACAGTGACACACTTCCTCCAACAGAGCCACACCTACTCCAACAAGGCTGCAACTCCTCTAGTGCCACTCACTTTGGGCCAAGCATTCAAACATTCGAGTCTCTGGGGTCATTCCTATTCAAACCATCACAAGTGGACTAATATTTATCTATGGCTAACAGAACCATTCCTGTATACTTTAGGTTATTTCTTAGTGGCTATGTTGGCGAGGAAAACTGCATCCTTCAGTTTTATTGTCATTGTGGCCAAAATACCTGAGGCAACTTGAGAAAAGAAAGATTGAGCTTTGACTTGTGGTTTCCGAGAGTCCAGTCCTTGCTTACTCAGCCCCATGCACTTAGGCAGAGCATCATGGTAGCAGAAACATGGCAGAGGAGTTCCTTTATCTCATGATTGACAAGACGCAGAGAACAGGAGTGAAAGTGAGACCAAGTGTGAGAGACAGCAGTGGCCTGGGACATGACACTGCCCCAAAGTCATACTCCTAAAGACCTGCTCCCTCCTGTTAGGCTCCCTACTCCCTAAAAAGGTGCCTCCAACTGAGGATACTCAGCACATGCGCCTGTAGGGGACATTTCACGGTGGCCATAACATCTACTTCTGACCATACTCCACAAAGCTCGTAACAGCTTTATCACTCAAAATTATTTGGCGCATCTCCAAAGTCAATAATCCCAATATTGTTCAAAAGTTAAGTCCAAAGACTCAAAACAAACAAACACCATCATCATAATAAATAATTGATATACTTCCAAAATGCAGTGGTATAGAATAAACACTCTCACTCCAAAATGGAGGAATGGGATCATAGAAGGAGAATGGGACCAAATAAAAGTCAAATATGCAACACTGGGGGTACCCAGTGATGAGAAAAGCACTACCAAGGCTTTAGGCAACCCCACCCCAACAACCTCTATGGCTTGCAACCCTCAGGGTCTCCCTCCTGGTCTGGTTTCATTCATTTTCCTTATTCCTCTAAGGCAGCCCTTGGGTTTGACATCTCCACCATTCAGGACTGTGTGCTGAAGCTCTACCCGCTCAGGTCTCCCTTTGGAAACCCTCCTCCTCCCACTGTCAGGAGTCCCACCAGAACCCAGCTGCAGAGGAGCTAGCTCAGACCCATGCAGGCTCCCTGATAGCCGCCGGTTCAGCTTCTCTGCGCCCCTGTGAGCCCTGCTTGGTTGATTCTGTGGGACATTTTGCTGTGCTGTCCCTGACCCCCTGGCTTCTAAAGTCCTTTCTCCCTGTCTTCCGCAGGATTCCCTGAGCTCCGCCTGACGTTTAGCTGTGGGTCTTTGCATCTTCTCGCATCAGTTGCTGGATGAGCTCCTGTGACGACAGCCGGACCAGGCACCAATCTGTGAGTACAGCAGAATATCAGGAGTCCTTTCATCGTATTTTCTCTTTTCCTTTCTTTTCTGTCTTTCCCTTTTTTCCCCAGACATGTTTGGTTCTGCCCTAGGTCTCTGGGCTGTCTAACCTCTGGGTCCTGACCCTACAGGCAGTGTCAGGCATGGGCTCCACCTCATGGCTTGGGTCTCAGGCTGGACCAGTCACTGGCTGGCCACTCCCACAAGTTCTGCACCTGCTCCACCTCAGGACATCGTGCAGGCAGGGCAAACGTAGATCAAAGGTTCTGTGGCTGGGTTGGTGTCCCAGTCCCTGCACTGGAAGCCTTGCCTGGTTACAGAAGATGGAGAGTTCAGGCTCTGTGTCTCCCATATATGAGTTTTCCCTAGCGTCCTCCTCGTGGATCCCTGGGAGTTTCCACTGCACCAGGCTTCTACCTCGCCCCTGAAAGTCCCTCAGTTCTGGTCATCTCTCCCAGTATTCTCCCCCCACACCCCTACCTGTCCCCTCCTGTTTTCATCCCTACCTCCAGGTGAATCCCTGATCCTTCCCCCATTTCCATTTTCCTATCAACAAAGTGAGGTGGGGGGCAGGGGTTAGACTTCATGACATCTATCTGTGCCTCCTGCTTTGATATCCTAGAAACCAATGGCCCTGCCTCTGAGACCTGGGTAACAGCCCAAGAGCTAGGAGGCCATGTCTTAGAGGAATTCAGAGTCCGGTCCAAGTCATTCACTAACTGTATGGTTTTTATGCCTACCTTTAACCAGGCTGCTCGGCTCAAGAACCGCTATGGCCTTAGCTCCCAAACAGTGGCATCCTCCAAATGCAGGGCTGTGCAAAAGGCCCACCCACCATAAGACGGCTAAGAGGGCTGTGGTCTACAGGAAAACTGCAAATAATAGTAAATTAACTAGAGTGATGTCTCCATGGTTGAATCGTTGTCATGACAATCATTCTCAATCATTGTCAATCATTGTCAAGCCAAGGGGCGGGCCTGCTCTCACTGCACACCCGCCTTAGCAGTTCACCTATGTTTGCTCTGCTCCTCTCTCCTGGGGTCGTGTGAGTGACTTCCTTGCAAAGAAAGCTACTCAGAGAAAGAAAATGACAAGAGGGAGGGTACTGTGTTTGCGGGAGGAGAGCCTCTGCTTTAGGGTCTACACCCATTCACAAACTCAAGGGAATGTGGTCTACTTAATTTACCTCAGACTGAAAATAGGAGTGCTCCCCCCAGCAGGTGACTCAGCAGGCCCAAGAGTTCCTCTGCTAGGAGGAAGTGGGGCGCTCAAGGGCTCTGGTGACCCCCCAGGTGCCACCACAACAGGAAGGACCGATAACAGAAATGTCTTGCATTTCACAACTTCCTGAGCCAGTGGCCTGACTTTCTCATGCTCCCCTTCCCCAAACCAAGACTTCCAAAACTGTAATTTCTGCTTTGCCAACTCAGAGCTGAGTGGCCCACCATCTAAATGACAGCATTCTCTCAGGCCTTAAAGAGAGGGAGGAGGGCGCATGCCTCCGTGTGCACCTGGGTGCATATGAAAGTGCCCCTGTGTATGTTCGGATCTGACGCTGAGGAAGTGAGCAGGCTGTGCAGTGCCCACCCCGAGAACTGCCCTGGTCTCTGCTTTTCCTTCCCGCCTCCCACCCACGCACAGTGGAGACTGCTGTGGGCTGTGGCTGCTGTGGGCTGTGGCTGCTCTGGGCTGTTCTGTGCTCTGGGGAATGACACTCCTTTTTTGTACTGGACCCTAGAAAGCAGTGCTCACTGTCTTGTGCCAGGTATTTCTCTGGGGCCTCAACAGAAGCTGAGGAGCAAGGCAAGTGTTTGGAGAATGGAGCCTCATCTCACTTGGTGAGGCTGGTGCCCTGAGGAGAGGGGATGCTGGACATCGAGAAGCCTAACTTATGGTCCTAACTCTTCTACTTCTTCCTATGTGACCTTGAACAAGGCAATTCTTCTCTCTCTTCTCTAGTTTCTCCTCCATTTTTCTACTTATCTATGATTTTCTTTTCCTTTTCCATAGCTGAGGATCAAATCTAGGCTATTATAAAGTGATCTGCCACAACTAAATTACATGCCTAACCCTGTATTATTTTTCTGAGACTTCCTCTTGATATGAGTTCACCTTGACCTTGAGATTCCCCCCTGCCTCATCTCAGAAGTGTTAGGATTATAATTCTATCTATAGTTACTCATTGTTTTCAACAAAAACAAATTGAATGCATGCGGGCCCAGGCACCTGTGTATGTGTATATACTAGAAACAGGAGAACACCACCCATGAAAGGCTAAAGAAACACCCATGCCAGTGGTGGCACATGTCTTTAATCCCAGCACTCAGGAGGCAGAGGCAGGTGGATCTCTGTGAGTTCAAGACCAGCTTGGTTCTACAGAGAGAGTTCTTCGACAGCCAAGGCTATACAGAGAAACCCTGTCTGTCTTGAAAAGCCAGAAAGAAAAAAGAAAAAGAAGCACACATGTAAGCTGGAGAGATGGCTCAGCGGTTAAGCGCACTGGCTGCTCTTCCTGAGGACTGGGGTTCAATTTTCAGCACCCATATCAGGCATATTACAGAAAATCTGACACTTTCTTCTGGTCTCCCTAGATGCTGGTACCGAGAAGCACTTATCCACGTATATCTACATGTTATTAAAAATAATTTAAAAAAAAAAGAAAAGAAACATCTACATATAGGGCCTGAGAGGTGGCTGGGCAGGTAAGAGCACTTACCACTTCCTTTTGATGACTTTGCGTTGTATCACTGGATCCTATGATGGATGAGCTCTCAGAAGTTTCCTGTATGCCACACACACACACACACACACACACGACATATGTGCCCACACTACTATCTCACACACATGATAATGGTGACGGCAATGGTGGTGATGTCATCTAGTAAGTCTTGGTACTGCCTTCTAACAAAAACTACCTCATTTCTTCACCATTGGTCTCTGGACTCACCTGCTTTGACTAACACTGTATAAGTGACCCTTGACTTTCTAGAAGCCCTAGCTAGCCTGCTGGAGAAGGCACGGAGAATGCACATGGTGATGTCCCAAGGGGTAGCCTCAACCAGCGACCACTTGAATGATTGGGGCCACAGTCGCACAGCTGAGCCGACAGACCGAAAACTGGAGTGAGTTCAGCCTAAATTGCTTAGAGCAGAGACGAGTCACTCTGGCTGTCACCCACAGAACTGTGAAATATTACGTCATTACAGTTTGTTTTATGTGTGTGGGTAAAGGAACGTGCAGGCAGGGCAAGCATGTAGAGGTCAGACATTAGCCTCAGGTGTGGGTCCTCGGGAACAAGGGCTTTCACAGGCCTGGAACTTTGCCAGGTCCGTCAGGCTAGCCCGTGAGCTTCCAGGCTCTGCCTGCCTGTGTCCCACCTCGTATTGCTGGGTTTACAGGTGTGCACCCTACACCTGGCTTTTTATGTGGACTCTAGGAACCAGAACTCAGATCCCTGCCCCTGCCAGGCAAGCTTTATGGGCTGAGTCATATCCCCAACCCTAGTTACAAATGAGAGTTTTTGTTTGTTTGCTTGTTTCTTGTTTCGATTTCAGCTGCTACCTTTTGGGGGATGGCTTTCTCTAATATCTATTAACTATTTCCTATGTGCCAAGGACAATGTTACGTGTTCTGTACAGTCTTATTTGTTCCTTGTGCCAACCATGTGATGTGGTCATTAATTCTAATCTCTGCTTTTTAGAGCCAAGGAAAAGGAGACACATGACTAAGGTCAAGGGACACGTGAGTAAGGGAACCAGAGAGCAGGCTGTGCAAGCTTCAAGTCCACAGTTAATTCTCTACTATCTGGCACAGAACCTAAAAGATCCTGTTCTGGCCTTCATTTAGTTTATGGTTTGTACAGGGGACTAGTAATAAAGAAACAGAAATAAATACCAGAAGGTACAGCGTCCTGGGGTACACAGTTTTTGGTGAGATGACGGGTCAGAAGGGTGGCGCAGTGAGCTGAGAACTGTTCTACAAGGTCTAAGGTCATGGTCAGGTCAAGCTTCAGTCAACAGAAACGTTACCTAGCCATTGGGCTGGACTTCGTTGGTCCGAGGCTTGGGTGGTCCAGATTCTGCCACTAATACCCTGGAGACTGCGCTGGAGGCCTGACGGCCCTTGTCCCTTGCTCAGCCACTGTCCCTAGTCTGAATGACTTGACTCTAAAAGCCTCTTTCCCATGGAGTTCCCTGCCAGAGAACATTCCCTGCAGCCCCTCATGGCCCCCCATGGCCCCTTAGTTTTTGTTTATTTTAAAATAGAGTATAGGTCCGCAGCCTCGGAGTAAGGCTACTGTGAACACTTCACAACAATAATAATTCATTTTCTTTCAGTCGTAGGAAGAGAATGACTATCTCGTGGAGGCTCCTGGCCTGCTTCAAGGCCCTCTGAGAGAGTCCTGCCATTTTATTCTCTTTCCAACACCCTTGCTCAGGAACCTGGGGGTGCGGGTGCACTGTGCTCGCTCTCAGTGAGTCAGCATTGCTGACTTAGCTCTTGCTGTATGGCTGGCCTGTAAGCACAGGTAACCATTTCCTATCTGGCTTCCCTGCTCTACTTCCAAATATGGCTGGAAGCCTGTGGGAGGGAGACTCTCGCTGAGCACAGCTTGATTTAGACCTGAAAGAACCAAAGAATTTATGGTTGGCTGGTGGCCTAGTAGCCTCCAGTCTGAAAACAGTTTACTGGATAAAGGAAGAGAGGGAGGACTGGGTTCTCCACAGCAGCAGCAGTGAGTTTGGAGCAGGGCTGTAAACAGTATGGGCTGTGTCACCCTGTCGGAACTCAGAGTTCAGGTGGGGGTCTATGGACAGTAGGCATTCTCCAATTTTCATTTCTCTTCTTTGGGGCAGAGAGAACTGAAGCTGATGCCAGGGAGGAATATGAGGTCCAGAGAGGTCCTTTTTGGCACCTCACGGATAAACCCCAGCAGCTATAGTCTGAGGCTCTGGCTCTTTCAGAAGACGCTAGGAACTGAAACGTCTACCTCCCCAGCACATCCGGGGACACTGACTGAGTTGGCTGTGGGAACAGCCTAGACTGTGCATAATACGGGCCCACGGAACACGCAGGCCCAGGGAAGAGCTGAACAGTGCTGCAGGAATGAGGGAATGCTGGGGGCCCTGAATCACCCTTCAAGATCCTGCTGAGAAAGGGAAAGGGAGCGGGAAGATAAGGGAGGTCAAGGTACACAAGAGGCTTCTTAGCTCAATGATTAATTATCCTGGGCCAGGGGTCAGTCAAAAAAAAAATCAATCAATAAACAAACAGTGACTTGGTCAGAGGTCTTTCCTCTTTCAGGCCACCCTTCCAACTGGCACAAGAAGGGTTTCTGAAAATTAAGCCAGGGTGGAAGCCTTTCTTGGCTGAGCTTGGTGTGGGCGCCATCTTTCCAGAGACCCAGAAGTATATGGAGCTCAGAGTCATTTTGCATGGGGGATAGGGAGAGTGCTGGTATTGCTTTTGGGCCTTGCTGTCTTGACTGCCTTTCTCATCTCTGTCCTCTTCTCCCCTAGGTCGAACATGGACAAGCTTTCTGTATAGTACTCGTAGCTCTTGCCACACAAAGATGCTTGTGGGCTAGTCCTGAAAGGCCTTGGGTGTCTATTTACAAGTTAATTTGCATGTGGGTGGATGGGCCTCTGAGGAGGAAGTTTGGTGAAAGGCTGGGATGGCGTGGGCGGGAAGGGAGGGTTCCAAAGCTACACTCTAGGCCTAGATGTTGGTTTGCAGCAGAAAGAATGCCTTTTTGTGTGTCCGTTTGTCTGTCTGCTTGTTTAACACAACAGCAGAACTTATTGGCCTTGAAACTGAAGTCCAAGGGGTGTGGCTAGTTTTAGCTTCATCCGGGAAATCGAACAATGTCTCCAAGACCTGATTTTCTCTGTAGCCTTTTTGCTTCAGCTTTTCTCCAGTGACAGCAGTGTCTCAGGTTAGTTCCACCCTAGGGGGTCAGATCCACTGAGAAGGTGCAGGCTGCCCAACCTTCACCAGGATGGAGGACGAGTTTGGCTGTCCCTGGCCTGACATTTTCCCAACCCTTCACTCCATGACTGTAGGCAGGCGAATGGCATCTCCTAATCTGACCCTGGAGAACGCAGGGAACTGATGTGGGATGCTCCTGTGTGTGCTGTGACTATGTTTTTATTACCCACGGTCAATAAAGAAGCTGATTTGGCCGGCAGCCAGACGGAATAGAGCCAGGGGAAAATCCAAGCAAAGATACCAGGAAAAAGAAGGTGGAGTCAGAGAGACACCAGCAGCCACTGGGGAAGCAGGATGTGAGGTAACAAGTCACAAGCCTTGTGACAAAATCTAGAATACTAAAAATGAGTTAATTTAAGTTATAAGACCTAGTCAGTAATAAGCTTGAGCTAATAGGCCAAACAGTTTGTAATTAATATTAAGCCTCAGAGTAGTTTTTTGGGACCTGGCAGGTGGAGAGAGACCAGTTACAGGACAGAGGTACTCAGCAAGAGTTAAGGCGTTTACCTCAGGTGTGTAAGCAGGGCAGGCTGACAGGAAATACTGGCCCCTTCCTCCACTTCCCTTAGAGAAGAAAGTGCTAAGAAAAGCTGAGGGGCTTCTCTGGACCCCAACTGCACAATGGGACTCAGGTAAGAAAGAAGAGTTTGCTGGCTTTCTGTGGAGAACACATAGCCGTTTCACTGTGGCAAGGGCAGGTCACCCGGGCCAGAGCAAGGATTCTAGATGTGGAACATCTCAGGCATGGGGAAGAGGCAAAGGTCCCTACCTCGGCAGCCATGTTCACAGAGGACATGAATAACGCATAGAAGCAAGAACATACTGGCCGTAAGGCGTGTCAGGTGACCAAGGGGCTTCCGGGGGGGGGGGGGGGGGGGGAGCCGGGCAGACTAAGGGTTGAGCTAGCTGAGAAATGTCAGACAGCAGTACCCGGGTACAGTCAAGGGCATATTAATGGACTTCATTGAGAGAACCTCAGCCTGGGGCTCATTCCAGACACCCCAGACCACTCCCTACTCCCTACGTGGGCACTCTGACTCCTTCTCCAAGCCTTCTCTATAAAATGGGAGGGACACTTCCCACCTGCTCGGGAATGAAGCTGAACCAGAGTGCATGAAAGTAGGAGCAAGACTCCAGGGCTACCCCTAGGTCGAGTTTGCCAATTTTCCTTATCCTGACAGAAGGCCACACAACTCTGTGGCTCAGAGACACTCACAGCATAGACGAAGCACAGAGGAACGAACCTGCTTGGTGAGGGGAGGCCCTAGGGGCCTAGCTCTTGCTGTGAGCAGCTCTCTAGAATATCCCCACACTTTCCACTGAGTCAGAGAAAGGAGCCAACCTGACATTGGCGGCTGCGCAGGTCCTACCAGTCATTGACAGGGAGGAGTTAAAAGGAGACAGAAAAGCTCACACAAACCACAACACAGCCTCCTCCCACAGGCAGGCCCAGATCTCAGGGCCCTCCTCCTCCCTCTGCTCTGAGGGAGCACTCACTCATCTTCCATCACGTGCCTAGCTGGCCTCTCCGTGTAACCCACCCTGTAAGGCACAGCGCGCAAGGACGGCATGCTTACCATAGTGCAGCTGAGTCTCCAAGACCTTAACTTCCTCTAGCTTCCGCGGGTGGCTCAGATTCGTGATTTTTCAACCCTCTGTCCTTCTGTCCCCTTCCCAGGGAGGGCTTTGTGTGATGTTGGACTCCGAGTCTTGGGAAATTGGCCACTTGGAGTCTTTTCTCTGCCTCTCGTTCTACATAGACACACTGCTTTGCATATTTGTGCAGGCCAGGCAGCTGCCCCTACTTCCAGGCTTTTGTGTTCCCCTGACAGAGGTCTAAAGAACAGTCCTCAGGGAGTAGCCACGGTGGTAGGAGAAACACGTGTTTGGAACAACCTAGATGTAGGTTGTAGCTCTGCTTGTTGGCTCCGTGATGTTGGACAGGTTACCTTCTCCTCTCTAAATCCCAGGGCCAAACATCCTACATGGTTGTTATGAAGACAGAGTGAAGAGGCCCAGAGCCCAGTGAAGGGTTTAGACAGACTTCTCGTCTGTTAACCTTGCCCTGTCTTCCTCTGTGGAGGTGATTGTATGTGTAGGCAATCACGTGTTGGGAGCCACCATCGCCTGACGGTGAGGCCCCATCTTGAACTTCAAAGCCTGTGAGGTTGGCACCATTTCTCCCCATGACTGAAGAGCCACTGTGGCTGGGGGTGGGAGGAGGGCAGAGTTAAGAAGCCACTGGGCAGTGCAGAAAGCACAGGCCGGATGGACACTCAGCCATCACATCCTGACTATCCTTGCACCTCCCTCCCTGGCTTGGATTCCAGTTATCATGGGTCTCCTCCTTCACATCTCCAGGACACTTTCTGAACCAGGGATGACACTTTTCACTCCCAAATATGAGAAAAATCTGTTCCAAGCAGGTTTAAAGGAAAATAGGAACAAACAAAAAAGTAAATGGAGATTTTTGGTTCAAGTGACCTCTAAAGTGATCTTATATTATATAAGACTGAATTTCGAGCTCAAATAATGTCATTACATCATTCTTCCTAGATCTCAGGTCCACAAGAAGATGCGTTCAGGCTGGGGCTGTCGTATCCACAAACAGCAGCAGGACACATGGCTTCGGCTCTCAGGGCTCCACGGGAGCTCACACTTAGACGTGGGATAGAGTCACATCGTCTCTGACTGTGCTGACATGAACAGGTGCCCATAGCTGACCCAGCCACGTGCCCAGGAAGAGGAGACCTGTGAATTGATGGTCACAGTGTGTGGTCCTCATGACAACCTCGGCAGCCTTATTGGATGGGGAAGAGATAGAAGCTTGACATGGCAGCTCTGCCTCGCCTGGGGAGGTTTTCTGCAGTGTTAGGTGCGGCAATCCTCTCTGGATGCTGAGACAAGCTCACACCATTGTCTTGGACACCCAGCCTCCAGAACCATGAGGCAAGTCAACTTCTTGTTGTAAACTGCCCACGCTCCAGGGTTTTTTTCTTTTCCTTTTTTTTTTTCTCAAAAGAGAAAGAAAATAATTTTAATTTAATTGGTTGTTGTTGTTCTGTTTTTAGACAGGGTCTCTCTATGTGGTTCTGCCTGTCCTGGAGATTTGCTGTAGACTGGTCTGGCCTCAGACTCACAGAGATTCTCCTGCCTCTGCTTCCTAGGTGCTGGGACTAAAGGCGTGCACCAGTACATGCCCCTTCACCCCCATTTTCTTTTCTTTTCTTTTTTCTTTAGAGTCACAGAAAATAGACGAACACAGGAGTTTTCTAGTCCCGGTGTTCTGAAGGGAAAGCTGACCTGTGTGAGCACCGGGGACCTATGACTGGCTCCTAGGCTGGCAGCCAGGGAAGGCGCCATGCGGATAAGGAAAGTGGAGAGTCGACACTATCCTCTGAAGAGCCTAGATCAGGGTATGTTCCCTGAAACATAAACCAGCTTTGATGAATGAGGAAACTTGGAAGTGATTTCCACCTTGAACTTTTTTAACACTGGCAAAGTGGAAAACTGGGATCCTTGACTCGATGGTGTGGCTATGGAACTGACTGGTGCAGGCGACTCTTCTTCCGTGGAAGCGCTCGGCACGCCTTTGCCACACACCTGGGAGAGCACCATGGTAGGTGTTGCAGCTGGGCTTCCTTCCCAGGAACTCTCCATGACAGCCCATTTCCTCTATCCTCATGGAAATACCATTTCTCAGAAGGAAGCCTGAATTACTTATTGACCCACGTTTTCTCTATTACAATAACTCTCCCATCTCTCCACTCAGAGGTGGCACCCAAGTTTCAAGTCTAGGTGTCCCCAATTTGCCTCTGGTTTGGGGTGTTTCAAGAGAGTCATGCATTCACGTAGCTGAATGTTTGGGGATTGTTCATTATGTGCCAGGTTTCAGAGACACACAGGAGAACAAAACTTTTGGGGACTTGGACCAGAAAAGTGGTGACATTAATGCCTAGCTTTTACAGAGGACTGTGACCTGGGAAGGAAGGATGCGGGAAGGGGCCTGGCTGGACACTGGGGAACAATAAAGAAATTTCACTGTGATCCAGACAGGAGATGACGTGGCCATAATAGTGTGCTGGGTGTACAATCAGAGAGAGGGGAATGAAACGGATGTGGGGAAGTGACTTTGTGGCAGGTAGAGGTGGTAGGAGAAAGGTCCTTCATGACCCTCATCTCTGTGAACCTCAGCTTCCTTGTCTATAGAACAGTAAATCACAGGACTATAAATTCTGGAGCTCAGGTACATATAATTACTAGTATCTTAGGACCAGGCACTGCTCCTGAGCTAGGACGCGAAGGAACAGCAGGTGGATTTAAGATGTAAGATGCTCCGTTGCACTTGGGGTTCTTGAGTCTGGGACACTGACGAGCATCTACCTGGAGCTGCTTACTAGGCACTTGAAGAAGGAACAGCAGGTGGATTTAAGATGTAAGATGCTCCATTGCACTTGGGGTTCTTGAGTCTGGGACACTGACGAGCATCTACCTGGAGCTGCTTACTAGGCACTTGAATTTTGGAACTAAGGCGGGGGGGGGGCAGGGATCTGTTCTAGGGTTTTCCACTTCATCTCATCCCAATTTCTTGCTGGTTCATTTTTTTTTAAGGAGTAAGGCTATATATGTTACAGCCTTCAGGCATGTCTCACAAAGATGGAGTGGGTCTCCTTCATTCTGTCTTTCTGTGTTGCCACGTTGCAGCCTCTCCAAG
Source organism: Myodes glareolus (assembly GCF_982192425.1). NCBI lineage: Eukaryota > Metazoa > Chordata > Mammalia > Rodentia > Cricetidae > Myodes > Myodes glareolus. The sequence continues at coordinate 8,271,648 of NC_142032.1, forward strand.
GAGGGTCAAGAGATGCTCTTACCAGGTCTTTCTTTAACCAACACTGTGCAGAGTGGGCACTCTCCTGGATCCCCTTCTCTGGTTTTCATGGTTCACTGAGATAGCTACAGTTAAAGATGGACAGCTACAGTTAGAGACGGAGAAACCAGGGAGAGGCTTCAGGAAGTTAAGTGAGTTGCCCAGGGCCTTAGACTTGCAAGCCCATGCTCTTAAAATTTACCCTCTTTTAATAAAAATGTCCAATATCTAGGCAGGAGAAAGGATAGGTGAGGCTGGTAGGCAGAGAGACTAAATAGGAGGAGAAATCTAGGTTTGAGAGAGAAGGAAGAATGAGAGAGAAGAGAGGAGAGAACAAGGGAGATGCCTGAAGCAAGAAGCCAGGGAGATGACAGCCAGACACAGAGAAACAATGAAGTTAGATATACAGAAGAAAGGTAATAAGCCCCGAGGTAAAGGGTAAATAAAGAGAAACAGTTCATTTAAATTACAAGAGTTAGCCAGAAACAGCTGAGCATTCAAAACTAATGAGTTTGTGTCATGATTTGGGAGCTGGTTGGTGGCCCCAAAGAGAAAGCCTGGTCCACCGCAGCCCAGAATGTATTTCTTCTCTGAATGTAGATGCCGCATTTGCTTTGTTACATCAGTATTCTTTATAAAGTCCTGGCAAAGGATTTTTAAGCTTTTATTCTTTCAAAAAATGAAATTGTTCCTCAGAAAAAAAGAAAAAGAAAAAAATCTTATTCTCTAAGAGAGCACCATCCAGGAGAACTTTCTGGAAGGAAGATGTGTCTTATCTGCATTCCCTAGTACAGCTGCCACTGGTCACATATATAGCCTAGGAACTGAGATTTTCATTTTATTCGCTTTATATTTAAATGCAGTCGCCACACTCAGTCAAAGACAACCTAGACTTCCAGGAGGCCTAGAAAGACCTAGGAGTTACATCATCTCATTCAAAGCAGTTTGCAGTGGGTTCAGGGATCTCCTTGAGTGAAGAAACAGTTTTCTCAATAGGTTTCTAAGCGCCACCAAAAAAAAAAATGTTCCAGTTCTCAAGGGTTAACTAGATATTTCCTGCTGCTCACAGTGTTCAAAGACACCAGATGGGAAAGTTGGATGGTATTGGAGGTGTGACGGCCCCTGGTGGCTTCCGAGATGGGAAAAGGAAGTGCCCTTTTGCAGCATCCTGGAATATCAGCTTCCAGGCTGGCATCTCAAGCAGTAGGACTGTTGCCTGGGAGACAAGGAACATGAAAGAACACCAGAACAGGGTGGGGGCTACACGGGGAACCATCCTTGGAGGCCAGTGCTACGAACCACAGGCTGCACTGGACACGGGGCAAAAGGTGAGGGACTGCTGGGGTGGCCCCAGGTTCCAAAGAGGGCAGGGGAGATCTGCACTCGTGGGAAGACTGAAGGAGGGGAAGAAGGAGCAGAGGCTGCTGGAGTGGGGGTGGGGCAGACCGTAACCACACAGCGTGCAGAGTGGGGGAGGTACACAGGCTTGGGCAAAGCTGCACCTGTGAATTCTCCCCAGTTCAATACAACCCCTCATTGTCAACCACCAGTTTTTGTAATACAACTGTCACAAACAGTAAGCGAGCAGTTACTGTGTAACCTCAGCAGTCACCTTTCGCGTCTCCACTGCCCTCTCCTTCTCTACTGTCCTCTCCGAGGCTGTGGCAATGACTTAGTTACTCTTCTTGCCCAGCAGGACAATTTTCTAATTACCTCTAGCAAGGCTTTCCATGTATGCTTCCTCCTGAACTTCATTTCCGGGCCTGTTGAATGTCAAATTAATTTTTAATCACCTTCGAGGTGTTGAGTTTAATTACCCAGATTGAAAGGGACAAGGAGAACAGGATGTACAGGGGAACTTTCGGGGTTCTTCTCGGGAATGGGGAGCGATGTATTCCTGGAATGTTGTGTGGGTGGGGATGCCTGACTCTCCCGCTAGAGTGCTGGTGTATGTGAGAGTCGTGGCAGGCCAGCTACGCAATGGGCAGTGTGAGAGGAGGAAGAGCAGGGACCCTAGGAAAGCCTGAGCTATAGAGGAAGAGTCTCGCTTGAGGATGAACGACAGACGTTGGCAAGAATTTAAGACCCAAGTCATGGAATAAAGGCAGAGCCACTCATTCACAGTCCAGTGCTCCTTTTGTACGACCCTCCCCACTCAAAAACCAGTCCCTTTTTAAAATCCAGGTTGGCCTCAAATTCCTGTGTGGCTGAGTACTGCACGCTGTGCCATCACACCGGTGTACGTGATGCTGTGGGTGGAACTCAGGTCCTTGTACACACTAGAGCAACACGCTTAGCGACCGAGCTCTGCCTCATACCCCGAAAACAGATTTTCAAAATATTTAAATTTTTTTAAATGTGTATGAGTGTTTTGCCCAGGTGTACACATGTGCACCATGAGTGTTCAGTGCCCCGTGGAGGACATCAGAACCCCTGGAACCGGAGTTACAGACGCTTGTAAGCCACCAGATGGGTGCTGGGAATAAAACTCAGGTCCTCCAGAAGAGCAGCCACAGCTCTTGACCAAGAAACCATCTCTCTAGCTCCAGGAAAGAGATTTTTAACATTATTTTAAATTTTTGAAGAAAGTTAAGATAATATTCACACGTGGAAGCTGCCAGACGTTCGAGTGTGTGCAAGCATGCAAACACTTTCACTGGAGCACAGCAGCACACGCTTACACATGGCTGTTGCCAACCCACAGAGGCAGAGGGGAGCAGTGGCGACATGTATGTCACGCTCAGTGTATTGAGGGGAAACACAATATATTTATATTTTAGCCATTTCCAGGAAAAAAAAAAACAGTTTTCTGACCTTTGACCTAAGCCAGTTATGAGATACTTCTCTCTTTTTTTCCCAGGCTTTCTTGCAGCTAGGAATGGCCTCATGTCCCAAAAGCACTAAGCAGAGCTCTCTGGGGGGTACTGCTATAGAGCCCTGCTGTTTCAAAGGAAAGGGTGAGATATGGCTGGGAGCTCTCCCACCTACTTCCTGTCTGAACTGAGAGTTTGCCCTGGGGAGCCCACCCAGCCCTCTTTGAGAACCCAAACCTACTGAGAGACAGGAAACACAGGGTGGGGAGCTCAGGTAGAAGGACTGGGTTCCCATTGGCTGTGGTCCAAGAGATGAGGAATGTCTACCCTGGGCACCGCCCAGAGGCTAGGCTACATGTTGCCTGGATCCTAGGAGCCACTTGTTCTTTGGGTTGGATTGAGAACAGGTCAGCCCCTGCTGCGAACTAGTCCCATGGCCTCTGATTGCCGGATTCACATCAGCACAAGGAAGGGTGTGAGGGAAACTGAGGTTTCTCCCCTGTTGGATTCTGGGGTCCTGGAGGCGGCATTTCTCGTGTTCCCTTATCTTCTCAACTCCTTCTACAGATCCCAAAAGAGTAGTCTCAACAACGCTGGGTGGCTAGGAGAGTATGTGAAGGATGAATGATGGACGGATAGATGAATGAATGAATGAATGAATGAATGAATGAATGAAAACAGTTACTAAGAGGCAGTTACAGAGCTGAAAGCCTAGAAAGTCTGACCTAGGAATTACATTATTTAACAAAGGAACTGGGGATAATTATCCCATTATCCCCATGGGGATAATTGGTTTTCCTATGCTCGTAAGAATTAGGAGAAAAAAGGTTGGGATCCCAGCTCCAAGGCTGGTCCAAACCCTGGCACAGACCTCTCCTGCCTCAGCTCCTTGGCCATTCCCTGAGGCAATGCTAGGCCCAGTCTGCAGAGGTGGGTGAAGAATCCGCCGTGACCTAGGGGAAAACACTAAAGGAAACTTCCTGAGTTTGGGCGCCGGCCAGTCACTTTTCTTCTTCGTGCCCTCCACTTCTGCCCTGAGAACTGCCAAGAACACGTCACCTCCTTAGCAGGTGCTCAGAACATATTTGGAGAATGAATGAGTTGCCTTGTATCAGTGCAAATTCCTCAGCAAAAAGTCACAGGCTGTGAGATTTCAGGAAAGCAGGTAACACTGATGTCGTATCTCCTAGCTCTGCAATAGATTGGAATGTGCATCCCGGTTCTGAATCAGCATTCTGCCACGCTATACAAGCCCAGGATGTTCATCACTTGCCGTCACAGAACAATGGTATGTGCGCTGAGAGAGCCGCTCGCTATGCCAAGCATGGCGACGTAAGCCGTGTCATTTAAACTTCATCGCAACAGGACGGGGTAAGTATTTATGGCTGGCCTGCTTTTACAGCTAAGGAATTTGAGGTCCAAAGAGGGTAAAGTAACTTTGCAAAGGCCACAGCAGCCGGTGCCAGAGTTGGGTGGAAACCTAGATCTGGTCCTGCGTGGGAAAAGAGGGCAGGTGGAGCATTGGCGTTGCAGCTCAGTTGGCAGAATGCTTGCCTAGCATGCACAGGGTCCCAGACTTGTCCCCAGAACTGCATTACTGGGCACAATGTCCCATGCTGTGTTCCAGCACCCAGTGAGCAGAGGGAGGAAGGCCAGAAGGTTAAGGTCATTCTCAGCTATACAGTGAGTTTGGGGCCAGCCTGGGAGACCCAGATTGGGGGCGGGGTATTAGTGAGGAGCAGTGAAGATTCTAGGGGGTGAACCCCAGAACTGCCGTGGGTGACAACTGCTGCCCTGAACTCCGCATGCAGAACACTGTAGTCGGAGAACTGATGGGAAGAGAGGAGCGTGGTGCCGAAGTAGGAGCAGTTGAGGCTCAGTGTGCCCACAGGACGTCATCTCAGAGGGGCTCTTCCTGGGCCAGGCTCAGTGGCAGTGTGACTGCTCGGCTGATGTGTGTGCTAAAGGGTGGGGTCCATGCATTAGGAGTGGCTGGGCTGGGCTGGCCTTTGTGATGCTTCCCACGGAGAAGCTGGTGATTCATGACCCTCCCCAGGCTGCCCAGCTACTCTCAGGGCACAACTTGTAAACAAGTCAGAAACTGTCATCTGGGCAAGAGAAAAAGACAGGGAGAAGAAGGAGTTTCTAAGGCCACCCTCAGTCTTCTGCCAACTCCAAATTTTACCTTCTGAACTACATACTGGACCCATACTGTTCATAACTCAGAGCCTCCCTCACCTATGGCTGGAAACCTTTCTTCATCCAATTTCTGACCTTTTTTTCCTGGAAAGTTCTAGAAACTCTACTCTCCTGGGCTGGCTCTGAGGTACAATTACTTCAGTGTAAGGTAGGGGTTCTGCTGCCTGGAGTACTCTCGGGGTACTTCTGGGAGGTGTGCAGCGATCAATCAATCCGCCGGTGCCATTAGTCAATATTTACCGGAAGTCTGGTCAGGCCAATGCAGGCTTGCAGTCTTAGTAAACAGGCCTGGCTTCCTCAGACTAGAGAAAACAAGGGGCATAGCCTGGTCCTCGAGGCACCTGGAAACCTCAATCACCATAACAGCACAATTAGAGGAAGAATTAAGTGTCAAACTGTGAGAGTCTCCCTTGGTCCACCAGGACTTTCAAAATGACAGGCGAACCAAGCAAGTTTGCCAAAAAGGCAAACAAGACTGGAAGACTTGGACAGGAGACATGAATGGTCTCAGAGCTCTGGAGGTCGGAGGCTGAGGGCAAGGCGGCACCAGGGCTGGCTCCCTCTGAGGCTCTGAGGGAGACGGTTTTGCGCTGCTGTCTTGCTTCTGCTGGTCGACCAACATTTGTTTGTGTGTGCTTGTTTCTGCTGCTGAAACATATCCATGAGGTACTTGCTCTGCCACAGTCTTCCCTCTGTCTTTGTTCTCAGAGTGTGTGCCCCTGTGTTTTTCTTCTTTACAGAGATGCCAGGCATAGTGTATTAGGGTCCTGTTCTCCTCATCTCACCCAACCACATCTGCAAAGACTCCATTTCCATGCAAGACTGAATTCTGAGGTGCCGCGGGCTAGGAGTTCAGCCCATGAATTAACTTAACCCATCGCAAGTGAGGTCCTGCCTCCAGAAGTCAGGAGCACATTTGGATCATACACATACGCCTGCCCCAAGGAGTTCTCCTGAAAATTACAAACTGTCGGCCCAGCCCTTTGAGGAGGTACCGGTTCCCACATTATCTTCCTTGCAGCTCAGGTGTGACTGGCCCCACCCTGGGTGAGAGGGTAACCGTGAACAACAAACAGCCTCTGGGAGGTCATGAAGGAGTGAACCAAGAGAGACAGAGGTTAAAAACAGCCCCAGCAGCAGTGGGAGGTAGAGCTTAGACGGCCTTTGGCCTTTGTGACTTTGATTTTCAAACAGCACCCAGGAGGTCACGAGGTCTTGATGACACAGCTTTCCACTTGGCACCCTGGAAATTTCTGACCCTGGGGATGTGTGCCCATACACGGTGATTTACTTCTTTCTTCTCTCCGGGCAGACCTTCAGAAGCTTCCAGAAAGAAGCCTGGAGAGGGTCCTGTGAGGACCTGGGATGTGCCTGTACTGTCTTTCAAAGCAGCTGGGTGACTCAGGAAAGTCACACAAGGCAGCTCCCATTTTCTCATCCGCACAACAGGAATGAGAAGGAACAGTTGTCCTGCCTGCCGTCTAATGGAGTGAGGGCCATTCTAAGAGGAGCGACTGGCCTTGGGGTGCAGGAAGGCTTTGGGGACACCGGCTCCCATCAGTTGCCGTGTTTGCCCTTACTGCACAAGCATCACAGACACCTGGAAGAGGTAAAGAGGTATCAGCTGTTGTCAGACCTTTGCTTGGTTCCCTGGGTGTGGTTTCCAAGTGGGCAGTGCCAGCATGGAGAGGTGGAAAACTTCTGATTCTTGGGGGCTGGTGAGATGGCCCAGTGGGTAAAGGCACTTACTGTCAAATTCCATGCCCCGAGTTCCATCCCTTCAGAACCCACAAGGTAGAGAAGGAGAGAAATGACTGTGGATAAACTTGCCCCCTGACCTCCATTCACATATGTGCAGCCACGCCCCCACCTCCAAGAAATAAATGAACAAATGTTTTTTTTTTAAGCTGACTCCAAGAATTATTAAACTGAATATGTATTATAACAAGAACCCCAAGAGATCTGTGCACTCGTTCAGCTTTGAAGAGCACAGCTTCCGGGGCCTTGTTCTGGTTGTGGGGTCCCATTCCAGGCCTCTGATGAGCAGGAGGGTTTTACTCTCTCTAGGAGGACGGTGCCCCTCCTCCAGCTCTAGCTCCAGGCACAGCACAGGGACTGAGTCGGATGGCGGCGGGACTCACTTCCAGAGCTTCAGACCAAAGATGCTGGCTTCATGCATATCCTTCTTCAGCTTAGGGTGGAAGCCTGGAGCCGGGAGCCATGTTGGTCACCACTGCAGCGGGTCCAGGAAGAGTCCTGGCAAGAGAGGAAGAGATGAGCTACAGACACAGAGAATCCCTCCTGCCCACATCTCCTGAGCTCCCAGTTTTGTCCTCCCCTTCACAGATGGGCCTGTGCTTCCCAACTCCTGTAAGATGGGAAGAATGGACTGAATGAAGTGGGTAGGGGTAAGGGGTGTCTGACAAGTCCCACGATGGCTAAAAATCAAACCCACACACTGGAGCCCTAAGGTGGAGCAGCTGGGGAGGGACAGTCTTTCAGACAGGGGGTCCTGCCTGCGCCCCCTGCAGAGCAGGTACGAGTAAGTGTTTTCTGAAATCCAGGCTCTGCCTGTCTTGGTTTTTCTGTGCAGCCTTCAGGCTTTGTGCTGAGAGCTCTGGACCCATTAGGGCCAAAGCACCATCCTCTTCCGGCAGGGAGCTTGAGGAGAGAAGAGGCGGTGACCAGTGGCTGAGCACAGTGTCCAGGGCGTCAAGATGCCTGTTCAGGGGACCTCAGCAAACTGCTGCCCGGAGGCCTGCACTGCTGATAAGATGGGTGTTCCTGGGACTCAGGGGCCAAAATGAGTTCCCCAGAGAGGAGCCGACCTCTGGGTTTTATGAAGATGCATCCAGATGAACTGGCCACCCTATTCTCTGAGGCTTCTGTAGCCTATGCCAGTACAAGCAGGGTTGGTGGGTGGGCGGTGGGTGATACCAGGGGGGGTCAGAGCATCTCATTCTGGGAGGATCTGGGCCTGAGTGTGAACACCTAGGCTGCTTCCATGTGAAGCTGCTGAGTAGGAACTGGGAGTGCGGAGAGAGCTGGAGGCTGTCTGTGTGGGGGAGAGAGAGCAAGTCAGGAGCAACCCTCACATCTGTGAACCCATTCTTCTGCCGTCTGTGGGACTGATCTGTGTCCGTTATGGGCTTTGCGAGTGGGAAGTGTTATCTCCAAGAGTCTGGGGGGTTGTTTCAGTTTGTTGTTGTTCCTGAAACAGGGTCTCCTTCAGCCCAGGCTTTGTTGAACTTGCTAGTAGCTGAGGATGACCTTGAACTTCTGACGTCACTTCAGGAGCGTGGAGATTACAGGTACACACACCACCAGGCCTAGTTTACTTAGTGGTCGGGCTCAATCTAGGACTTCCTGCACGCTAGGCAGTGCTCTACCCCCTGAGCTGCACCCCCAGCCTCACCCAGGAGTCTGTTTTGGCACAGTGTGGTAATCTGATGGTGGTGTTTATGTGAGCTGTGGAAGGATTGTGCTGGTGGTGAGACCCATGGGTCTGCCGAGACGGCAGAGGTGGGAAGAGGAAGCGCTCCCAGGAACTTGATGGCAGGTTGTCAAATGTGTGCCCAATAAGCAGATGGGCAAATTGAGTCCTTCCACAGTTGGGCCATTGCCTCACTTATTATCCACCCTAAGGGCAGGATTTCCTGTCTCAGAACTCAGATTGTCTTTCGGTTAATTCCCAGTTCATCATGGGTAATAGCCCCCCGTAGGGGACTCTGTTTGCCCCTGTGAGCTCCTTCCACCGAGTCCGTTGTCTTCTCAGAGCTGAAGAAGCTGCAGCTTCGGGGAAGCAGCGCAAAGCCCCTGGGTTGCACCTGCCACTTTTTTCTTTTTTGAGAGATAAAATCACTGGTCACATTTCTGCCCTCCACTCCCAGACAGCAGCTTTCAGCACAGATGTGTCCCTACAGGGAGGCCATCACCTCAGAAAGTCTGAGGATTCCTCAGCGCTCTTGTTCTAATCTGAGGAATGTTAGAATAATGATGCCAAGTGTTTCAGAGCCTTGGAGTCTGGGAGGAAGTGAGGCAGGGGGAGGGTGCAGGGAGGAAGGGGAGAGGGAGTGAGGAAGTCTGGGAGGAAGTGAGGCAGGGGTGGGTGCAGGGAGGAAGGGGAGAGGGAGTGAGGAAGTCTGGGAGGAAGTGAGGCAGGGGTGGGTGCAGGGAGGAAGGGGAGAGGGAGTGAGGAAGTCTGGGAGGAAGTGAGGCAGGGGTGGGTGCAGGGAGGAAGGGGAGAGGGAGTGAGGAAGTCTGGGAGGAAGTGAGGCAGGGGTGGGTGCAGGGAGGAAGGGGAGAGGGAGTGAGGAAGTCTGGGAGGAAGTGAGGCAGGGGTGGGTGCAGGGAGGAAGGGGAGAATGAGGGGCTCCCTGTCAGGAGAATGAGACACGGCTCATGCTGCTCACAGCTGAGGCAGGGCTGTATGTCTTCTCAGCCTAGGGAACTGGAAGAGCTTATACACTCAAGCAGGGTGGCACAGCCATGACCAGGTGGGCGGAGAGAGGCTTGACCACCTGTACTGGACTTCGAGATCTGCGCCACTGACATAAGTGTGTGACCGCTCTCCTCGGATCTTCCAAAGTTTCACCGTGCTCTGCCGCTTCGTCCTCAGCCACTGCTGCTGTGACTTACGGGGATCCCAGCCACACTTCTTAACACCCAGAGTCCAGCTTTGCAAACAAGGCTGCCTGCCCATCACTATCGCTGTGCTTCTGGACAAAGCGAGGCCAGATGCCTTTCTCCTCTCACGTTCCACTGAGGGACACTGAGAAAATCAATTTCCCCTCAATACCCTGCGGATGCATCGGCCTAGCTTTCCAGGGACTCATGAAATAATGGCAATGTTCATTTCTTGCTTCTGTGCCAAGTGCTGTGAAGCAGATCCTAGGCACACCTCAAGGATGCTACTATCTCCACTGTTTAGAAGAGAAGGCAGGAAACTCTGCCAGGCTCACAGACACCTGGAAACTCTACGCTGAGGCTGGCACCTCAGCAGCTCACTGCCAGAGCCCTGGCATAGACTACCTACCTCTTGGGAAAAAACTATTAGTAAGATTCAGGGAGAGTCTATCGTTTGGATGCTGGACCACAGTGTGGTGTTGTTAGGAGCCCTGAGCCCCCAGAGTGCACAGTGAGCTCTCTGAGACAGCACAGCCGGGATGCCGGAAAAGTCAGTTTCACTGGGGACAGTCATGGAGGAGAGAGCAAGGGCTCAGCTTGTCCTGCAGAGAGTCAGGATAGAAGCCACAGAAAAGACTGAAGGCCTATCTAACAGCAAGAGTCAGAACCCTTGACTGGCAGGCAAGTCAGGCCCCTGCAGCAGCTGAGCCAGACTGAGCCTCCCAGGTTTGCTGGGCGTCAGGGGTTTCCGGGTCTGTAGATAGACCTGTGCTCTGACTAGCTGCAGAGCTCATGGGATGGGGGACAGCTTTCTGATTCGCTTCCACATCTAGAGTCTGTCACTTATTTTGCCCTCCTTATTTTGTCTCCGTGCCTGCTGCAGAGAAACCTGGGCCCGTAGGGCACACACAGCGGGAGAGCAAGCTGTCCCATGTCATAGGCAGGGTCACTGTCCTGCAGAAGACATGCAGCAAGTAGTTACAATGGTGGAGGCGTCTGAGTAGCACAACTCCACTCCCCCCACCAGCAACAAGTGCCTCCTTTGCCAGCAAGAACATGCTCTCTGGAACTGGATGGAAAACCCCTCTCCACTCTCCACAATAACCCGGGTCTCCTCTGAACAGTAGATAAAGCCAGGCATTAAAATATGTCTTTAGGTCAGCAGTCAGTCTCAGGGGTTTTTCAGTTCATGATCTGGAGACGAAACTGGGGAAGACTACCACTGCCTCTCTGGTCACCGAAGAGGGGTGACATAAAGGACCCTTTAATCTCACCCAGACATCTGTGGGCCAGCATGACAGTAAGTCCCCTCCCTGGCAAACACACAGGCTCCTTAACTGGGAACTTTACTACAAGTGACACAATGGAGCCTTGTTTATAGTTGCTAAAAGGTCACAGGAGGTGGAAGAAGTCTTGAAGGCCGCAAATCTTAGACTCCTTCCTGCCCCACTGTCTGGGCTGACATCAGGACAGCCATGCGCGTATTCCACGCCTCTCCACTGACACCTTGATCTGCTATGCGTGCTGCGCTGTCAGATCTCCATTCAGGGCCATGTCTGGTTCTTGCCTAAGATCTCCACTGGTGTGTCTCTCACAGTGCAGGATAGTGTACACTCAATCCGAAAAAGATAAACCAGGCAGTGGTGGTGTACGCCTTAAATATCAGCATTCGGGAGGCAGAGGCAGGTGGATCTTTGTGGGTGTGAGGCCAGCCTGGTCTACAGAGCAAGTTCCAGGTTATACAGAGAAACCCTGTCTCGAGCTACCCCCACCCATAAAAGGAAGATATGTCACAGGGAGCTGGAAGTGACCCCAATGTCATTCTGTCTTAACATTGGGGTTTGTGGGCTGTGCCTGTTCCTTGTAGGATACTTAGCAGTCAAGCATCTTCCCCACCTTCTGAACAACCACAACTATCCCCACATATGACTCCGGGACAAACTGCCTGGCTGGAAACCAGAGCCACTGGTGTGTATGGCTGAAGTCTAGGGATAGAGAGTGTTTAGAGTTGGCTATGCTGGCTCAAATCAGTAACCTAATACTCAGGAGGCTGAGGCAGGAGGCTTGCTTTGAGTTCAAGGCCAGCTTGGGGTAGATCGTGAATTCTAAGCTAGCCTGGACTAAAGTTTGAGACCCTATCTAAAAACAAAATGAAGATAAAACAGAAAGAATGACAGGGAGGTGATTTGAATAAGAATGCTTCCACAGGCTCATGGTTTGAATGCTTAGTGGAACTATTGAAGGAAGGATTAGGAGGTGTGGCCTTGTTGGAGGAGGTGTGTCACTGCCGGTGGGCTTTGAGAATTCAATAGTTCATGCCAGGTGCAGTCATTTTCTCTCTCTTTCTGCCAAGAACTTTAGGATCAAATGTAAGCTCTTAGCCACTGCCCCAGTGTGCTTGCTTGTTTCCTGCTGTGCTCCCAGCTATGATGTTAATGGACTAACCCTCTGAACCTGTAAGTGAGGCCCCGATTAAATGCGTTTTTTTATAAGTTGCCTTGGTCATGCTGTCTCTTCACAGCAATAGAAAACCAGCTAAGGGAATGAATAAGAATAAAAAATAAGAACCAAATCGCAAACACAAGTAGCAGGCCCAGGTTTAAGTTTCACACACAATCATGATGTAGGTGGGTCTTCTGTCTATGTGTTACTTTTATTGGCTAAATAAAGAGACTGTCTTGGCTTTTTGATAGGGTAGCAGCTTAGATAGGCAGAGTAGACAGAACAGAATGCTGGGAGAAAGAAGCAGGCAGATGCCATGAAGCTCTGGCCCAAGATGGATGTAGGTTAAACTCATCCTGGTAAGCCACAGTCATGTGGTGATATACAGATTATTAGAAATGGGTTAAATAAGATGTGAGAGTTAGCCAAGAAGAGTCTAGATATAATGGGCCAGGCAGTGTTTAAATGAATACAGTTTTCGTGTAACTTTTCTTGGGTAAAGCTATCCGGGAGCCAGGCGGCGGGAAGCGGCCCTCTGCTCCTTTTTTACAAGTGGCTGCCCAATGAGGTAACTAATAGTGGCCCACTGCTCCTTTTACTACACAATCACTTCAACTTTACAACATCCCCACTGTCTTTGTGAGGAAACTGAGGCACAGAGAGTTTAATTTGGCCAAGGTGACACAGCCAGTGACTGCAATGAAACCAGTAACTTTGCTAAGAGAAAGAAGCGAGTAAGAAAATGGTACTCATGGTATGGTTTCACTTTTTTTTAAACACATACATGCATAACTGTCACAAAACACAAGTATTAGTGGTCATGAGTCGGGGAGTTGCAGAGGAATCTTAGTTTACCTTTTGACACAAAACCTGTGCTATTTATGTAGGATGGGAACAAATGGGATCTCATCCCTAGCTTTGGAAGCAAGTTATCTACCCCAGTTCCTGCCTGTTGCTGAGAGAGCAACTCCAAGAAAAACAGTTAAGGAAGGGGAGGGCTTGTTTGCTAATGGTGTAGGGTGCACTCCATTCGTGTGTGGAAGTCAGAGCGACAGAGCTTGGGGCAGCAAGTCATACCACATCTGCAGTCAGGAAGCAGAGAGCCACAAACCCCTGTGCTCAGCTCCCTTTCTACCTTTTTTATGGTCCAAGCCCAGGGAGTGGCTCCACCCACAATGGGCAGGCCTTCCCATCTCAGGTAACCTAACCAAGATGCCCTCCCACATACCACATGTGTGCCCAGACGTGTATCTCTCACGTGATCCTAGATCTCACCAAGTTGGCAATTGAGGTTAACCATCTCAGGGTCCTCTGTCTCATCTCAAGTCTGGGGACACTGGCTCTGAACTGAGGCAGGCATGGATGGGTTAGCATCTTCACCTCTGTCTCATCTCAAGTCTGGGGACACTGGCTCTGAACTGAGGCAGGCATGGATGGGTTGGGGTCTCCCCGCTCTGTCTCATCTCAAGTCTGGGGACACTGGCTCTGAACTGAGGCAGGCATGGATGGGTTGGCATCTTCACCTCTGTCTCATCTCAAGTCTGGGGACACTGGCTCTGAACTGAGGCAGGCATGGATGGGTTGGGGTCTCCACCTCTGTCTCATCTCAAGTCTGGGGACACTGGCTCTGAACTGAGGCAGGCGTGGATGGGTTGGGGTCTCCACCGAGTGTTGTGTGGAGATGAAGATGGGAATGTGGTACAGCAGAGGGTAGCCTCTTAGCAGTCCCTAGGGGAGCTCTTTGTTATTCCTTTTTAGAAGATGATGGGAAAGGGGGGTTGCTATGAACAAAATGACCCTTAACATTTTATTATTGGCCATTAGAAAGCACTGAAAACCCAAAACCTGGCTGAGCAGCCCTCTTGAGACAAGTATGGGAAGTGGAAGAACTGCCCAAGGCAGGCAGGGTGAGGCAGGTGCCAACACATCAGCATGGGTTAAAACCATGGCAGAAGCAGCCTAGTGGTGGTGGCACACACTTCTAATCTCAGCACTCGGGAGGTAGAGGCAGGCGTGTCTCTATGAGTTTGAGACCAGCCAGGTCTATGGAGCAAGTTCCAGGATAGCCAGGACTATACACGAAGAAACTCTGTTTCAAAAAGAGCAAACAAGCAAAAACAAAACAAAAACTTGTGGTTTTTGCACCCATGAGATCATTTTATGAGAAAACGAACCCACAGATAGTATGTCTCACTGTTGCTGAGTTTAACGGTTGCAGAATAGAGGCCGGAGTAAAAATGGGCTTTGAAATCAGACACATCTGAGCGCAGCTGCACTTAACTAGTCCTTCCCTGAAGGGCTCGGAGTTGTCGCTGCGCACAGATATGGAGGGCTGTGGGGCTGGGGTTCTCTAGGCGAACACGAAGCCCAGTTTCTGACACAATCATGTTTAATGAATGATCACTCTTGCTACTGCCACCCCGGGGGTGGACTGATGGCTGATGTTTTCTTCTTATACTTTGGTCAGTTGGATATCAGCATATTTATTTTTAGAATCAGAAAGAAAAAAAAATCTCATGAAACAAAATAAAGGTGGTGAAAGATTTACAGGGAGCAAAGGGCAGCCAGGCAGTCGTTCTTTAGAACCTGTTCTGGGGGCTGGAAGCGGACCTACAGCGAAGGAGGCCCCAGGAGGCAGGTGGTTGCACCCACTGCTTTCCCAATAGTGAACTTCCTGCCTTTGAGCCCACTCACCACACAGATCTCAGGGAAACCCCAGCGCCACAGTGCCGCCCCCGTTCCCCGGACACCCACACCCGGGCGCTGGTATCGGGTAGGTTTCTTACTGCGCCTCGAAATAGCACTCGTGGTTTCTAGTTCCCAGCTACTCCCTTTCATGGGCCGGGGCTTCCCCAGAGCAAAGGGTGTTTCATCAGTGCAAGGGAACAAACGCAGAATTCATCTTTGTTGTTGTTCTTTTCTTTCGTTATCTTTCTTATACTTTATTTTAAATATTTAAGTCATCCCATTAGATAAACTATATTTCATTAAAATGTCAAACTTTTTACTTTAAAAGGTGATCCGTGGAGTAACAAGGCCACATATAGAGTAGGAGAAAATCTTTGCAAATTGTATATCTGATAAAGGAGTAATATCCAGGATATACAAAGAACTCCTACCAGCCACCACCACCACCAGCAACGGAAACCAAAACAAGCCAACTCAAACATAAGCGATGACTTGATGTTTTTCTCTACAAGTCATAAAGATGAATAAGTCAATAAGCATGAACTCAATGCATGGCTCACAGGAGAAATGCAAATCAAACCCACAATTAGATACTACTTCACACCCATCAGAGCAGCTACCCTTAAAAAAAGAAGGTCCTACGTGCTGTACATGCTGATAGGATGCCCTGGGCACCGTTGGTGGGAGAAGAAAATGACTACCTCTATATAGATGATGGTATTTTTCTTTAAGGAGGAAAGAAAGCAAAGGAAAGAAATAGAATTACTGTATGGTCCAGCAATTCCAGATATGAACACAAAAGAGTGTTTGAAGGTCATCAAGACTGGGCAAGGTGGCAAAGGGGCAGATTCCAGCTCTGGGTTCTGGGTCACCTGGCAGCCATCGAGGCCAAGCAAGTGTGCTGAGCGCAAGGTGGTGACCGTGTACCACGAGGACACCAATATCTTTGGCAGCTTCTGCAGAAACAAGTTGAAGTATCTGGCCTTTCTCCGGAAGCAGATGGACACCAACCCTTCCTGAGCCATGGCTTGAAAGCAACCAACCATTCCTATCCGACCACGCCCCTCCCCCAGCCCCACCAAGAAACGGAGAGGGGAGTCCAAGTGCTTGGGGAAGGGGAAAGGGAGGGATTCCAGAATATTCTAGAATTCAAACTCTTTAGCTCAGACTCCAATTCATTGGAAAGTCCCCTTAGAGACACAATGGACCTCCACACAGAGGTAATGGGGAAACGTGGGCGCTTAAAAAGGCCTCGGAGGAAAACACAGGGATAACATCAAAAGCCCGGCATCCAGCCCACTCATTTGCCAGGCCCCATCACAGGCCCCGGCCGGGCCAAAGAGGAGGGCGTTTAGAGTAAGACCTGGGCTCGTGTAACACAGGGAACTCAGTAAAATAGTGTATATGTGGGGGCATGTACACAGACAACTGTGCAATTAAAAAAAAAAAAGAAACAAAACAAAAAACAAACAAAACAAAACAAAAAACCACCCCGAACTTAAAAGTGGCTGAAATTCAAAAATACATTTCCCGAAAGATATACAAATGGTCAGTAAGTATGTAAAACGCGGCGGGTAATGGAACCACAGTTCTGAACCGGACCACAGTGACATTCAAGCCCACCTGTGAAGCAACGACAGACACTAACAGACGCTGGGAAAGGTGGGGATGCTGGAATTCTCACGCACGCTGATCTCACGCACGCTGGTGGCCATAGAAACAAAGCAGCTGTGAGTGGTTCCTTTTAAAATGAAAGTTTGAAAAAATAGGAAATGAAAGTTACAAATGAATTAGGGCTCTGAAAAGAAACAAGATTTAAGACTTTACATTCAAATGCATTGTGTTTTCTCTTTGATGAGAAAAAAATGAGGTATAATCTTTAAAAATCGCTATTTATTCAATTTATACACTGAATACATGTAAACTGCACTAGACTCTTTTTTACACTTTTAATTTATTTACATATGTACCGAGAATAAACAGAACTAGGAATATCAACGGATTTACCCATGAGGATTTTTTTTCTGAAATCTTTAATTTAAAATGCTTTATTTAAAAGGCTGGGGGGTAGCTTTGCCGGTAACGTGCCTGCTGCAAACACTTCGTATTCCAAGCACTCACAAGAAGCCGAGTGGCAGCTTGTCCCTGTCCCCCAGCTCTGGGTCAGCAGGTGGTCAGGATGGCCGCTGTACAGGACTGGCCTCTGGGCCAAACTGCCACCAGTGCAGAAGTTTGTCGAAGATTTCGGCAGCTGAGCTGAAGGAGGGGGCGGAGACAGTTACCGGACCCTCACCCGAGTACCCAGCCCCCAACCCAACCAACTATATTCAATTCTCCCCGAATTTCTCATGGTCTTGGGGACTCGGAAAGTACTGGAAGATCTAGGTGGGGAGAAGGAAGAGGCTCCACCTCGCTTCTCAAGTCAGTGGGGAGTCATCGTTCCTGGTGCTTACAGACAGACCTTCCAGTGTGGCACTCTGTGGTTGCCCGTGTTCCTCTCTATAACCTCTCACCCCCGCTCTGTAAGTTACACATGCGCGTGCACACACACACACACACACACACACCTTTATTTTAAATACAGCGTGGTGGCACATGTTGAAATCCTAACACGGGGTTTTTTTTTTTAATTAGGAAGTTATTTATTATTATTTTTTTTTTTTTATTGAGCTCTACAATTTTCTCTGCTCTCCTCCCTGCCTTTCCCCTCCCCTTCAATCCTCTCCCAAGGTCCCCATGCTCCCAGTTTACTCAGGAGATCTTGTCTTTTTCTACTGCCCATGTAGATTAGCTCTATGGATGTCTCGCTTAGGGTCCTCATTGTTGTCTAGGTTCTCTGGAATTGTGATTTGTGGGCTGGTTTCCTTTGTTTTATGTTTAAAAACCACTTATGAGTGAGTATATGTGATAATTGTCTCTCTGTGTCTGAGTTACCTCACTCAAAATGATGTTTTCTTGTTCCATTCATTTGCCTGCAAAATTCAAGATGTCATTTTTTCTGCTGTGTAGTACTCCATTGTGTAAATGTACCACATTTTCCTTATCCGTTCTTCGGCTGAGGGGCATTTAGGTTGTTTCCAGGTTCTGGCTATGACAAACAAAGCTACTATGAACATAGTTGAGCACATGTCCTTGTGGCATGATTGAGCATCCTTCGGATATATACCCAAAAGTGGTATTACTGGGTCTTGAGGAAGGTTGTTTCCCAATTTTCTGAGAAATAGCCACACTGACATCCAAAGGGGCTGTACCAGCTTGCACTCCCACCAGCAATGCAGAAGTGTTCCCTTTGCCCCACAACCTCTCCAGCATAAGCTGTCATCAGTGTTTTTGATCTTAGCCATTCTTACAGGTGTAAGGTGGAATCTCAGAATTGTTTTGATTTTGATTTCTCTGATGACTAAGGATATTGAATATTTCCTTAAGTGTCTTTCAGCCATTTTAGATTCCTCTGTTGAGAGTTCTCTGTTTAGGTCTGTACTCCACTTTTTTATTAGATTATTTGTTCTTTTGATGACCAATTTCTTGAGTTCTTTGTGTATTTTGGAGATCAGACCTCTGTCTGATGTGGGGTTAGTGAAGATCTTTTCCCATTCTGTAGGCTGTTGTTTGTCTTGTTGACTGTGTCCTTTGCTTTACAGAAGGTTTTCAGTTTCAGGAGGTACCATTTATTAATTGTTTCTCTCAGTGTCTGTGCTACTGGGGTTATATTTAGGAAGTGGTCTCCTGTGCCAATGCATTCAAGTGTACTTCCCACTTTCTCTTCTGTGAGGTTCAGTGTGGCTGGCTTTATGTTGAGGTCTTTGATCCATTTGAAGTTTTGTGCATGGTGATAGATATGGGTCTATTTTCATTCTTCTACATGTTGATATCCAGTTATGCCAGTACTGTTTGTTAAATATGCTTTCTTTTTTTTCCATTTGATATTTTTTGCTTCTTTGTCAAAACTCAGGTGTTCAAAGGTGTGTGGATTAATATCCGGGTCTTTGATTCGGTTCCATTTGTCCTCCTGCCTGTTTTTATGCCAATGCCATTCTGTTTTCATTACTGTAGTTCTACAGCGGAGTTTGAAGTCAGGGATGATGATGCCTCCAGAAGTTCCTTTATTGTACAGGATTGTTTTGGGTAACTTGGGTTTTTTGTTTTTCCATATGAAGTTGAGTACCGTTATTTTAAGGTCTGTGAAGAATTCTGCTGAGATTTTGCTGGGCACTGCATTAAGTCTGTAGATTGCTTTCCCAACACGGGTTTTAGAGGAGGGACAATCAAGGTTCGGGACAATCAGGGTTCAGCCAGCCTGAGCTGCTTGAGACACTGTGGCAACAGACAGACAACAGACACATAAATAGTTGATCTGGGGTATTCAGTGAAGCTGGTAACTATACTGAGAACTTGTTTTCCCGATTCCTTTGATAAACAGGGGGACCTCAAAGTCATTCCTGGAAATGCAGATCTTTCCAAACTGGTGTGGGAGAATTGTCTGTATTCTGTCAATCATATTTTAATAAAACGCTGATTGGCCAGGCAGGCAGTATAGGCAGGAAAGCCAGACAGGAAGTAGGGGGTGGAGCAAAGAGGCTGGGAGTATTCTGGAAAGCAGGAAGCTCCCTCTGGTAGTTCTGCCCAGACCATCGGAGAGGAAAGATGTAAGCTGCCCCGTTGAAAAAGGTACTGAGCCATGTGGCTAATGTAGATAAGGAAAATGGGGTAACACAAGTTATAAGAGTTAATAAGTAGCCTGACCTAATGGGCCAATCAGCTTTATAACTTATAGAGATCTCTGTGTGGTTGATTTTTTCTGGGACTTGCCGGTTGTGGGGTACCAGGCGGGAACAGATACCCCAACAAGCTGGCCCTCATGTTACACCAAATAATGAAAACGCTGACTTTTCCATGTCCTGTCTTTTGTACACCCTGCCTGTAGGATCTAGGGAACATGAACTCAGAAATGCATGGGGAAGCATAGTGCTGACGGAAGCCCAGAGAACCAGACATACACAAACGAGATGCTGGACCCCAAATTAGGAGCAGTTTCCATGGATTTCGATGGCACAATGCTTGTTCACAGTCTTACTAACTCTATGGACAGCGAAAAATACAATGAAACTGGTTGTTACCTTTGTAAAAATGGGTAAAACAGTGAGAAATGGATGTGTAAACTTAAGTTTGATGTTTAGTTTGTCTATAAAAGTAACACCTGCTAAGTAAATTCAGAGAAACTTGTTCATCAGCTGACCTGAATTTGTAGAAAATAATTGACTCCTGACAGACAACTGGGGAACCTGGAGAGAACTGAACTAGGCCCCCTGAATACAGGTGGCACTGGTGTGGCCACTGTCCGTGGAACCAGAATCTAACTCCAAGGCATGAGCGGACTTTGTAGAGCCCATTCTCCATGGAGAGACACCTTTCTCAGCCTAGACATGGGGCAGGGGAGGGGAGGGCCTTGGTCCTGCCTCAGTGAGGGGATGAGACAGTCATAGTTGACTTCCCTGAGGAGGCCTTAACCTCTCTAATGAGCAGATGGAAGGTGAGGTGGGAAAGGGGGGAGTGGGAGGAAAGGAGAAGGGGGGACCTGGAATTGGTGTGTTAAAAAATAAATAATAAACGAATTAATTAAAAAGAGTAACTTGTTATTCAATAAGAACTTACTATTTTTCTTCCTCTTTCTCTTCCTGTAGTGCCGGGGCTGGAACTAGAGCCTTGCATGGGCTTGGTGAGCGCCTGACTACTGAGTCACGTCCCAGACAGCAGTGGTTGTTCTTCCCTTGTGTGATAGCTCAGTTACCTTTTAAAATAGTTTAATCGCATAATAATAATACTGTTACACTATAAAATTTAAAAGAACTACTGATAAATGTTTACACACACACACACACACACACACACACACTATGCTAAAGGTTACAAAGTCAGACTCAAAAGGCCACACTTTGCACGATTCCATTTATATAAAATGCCCAGAATAGGTGAATCCTACGAAAATAGAGGAGTGCTGGCTAGTGTCTATGGGTGAAGAAAAAGGAGTAACTGCTTAATGGTCCTGGGTTTGCTTCAGGGATGAAAAAACCTGCTCTGGAAGCAGCTAGAGGCAATATCTGTGCCAAGGTTTCAAACACGCTGAAACACCGACCTGTGGACCAAAAGAGCAGGTGTTTTCTAGGAATTGTATCTTAATGCAAAGAAAAAAAAGATACATAAATCTACAAAAGATACAAAAAAATAACCTTGTGGAGGTAGAGTAGCACTCAGAGTGGGGGCAGGGTTTCTAGTTCAGGGATAAACACCATGACCAAGCAACTAGTGGAGCAAAGGGTTTATTTCATCTCACGTGTCCTGATCCCAGGCCATCATCAGGGAAATCAGGGCAAGAACTCAAGCAGGAACTGAAGCAGAAGCCACAGGGGAGTGTAGATACCGGCTTGTTCCTCATGGCGTGCTCAGCTTTCTTATAGCACCCAGGACCACCAGTCCTGGGGTGGCACCACCAGCAGTGAGGGGGCCTCCCGCAGCTGTCACCAATCAAGAAAATCCCCCCCCAGGCCAATCTAAGGTTCCCTCTTCTGACTCTAGCTTGTGTCACGTTGATGAACTCGCTGCACACAGGGCCTGGGCTTCCATGCCTCTGCAGATATTTCTTAAAGAGAAGGAACCACCTGAACCAGATTGCCAGATTCCATCAGGAGTCAGTGAATGGCCTGGGGAGGAAGGGCTTTCTAGACAGACCGTGAAATCTCCAGCTCTGGCAACTACAAGTTCTCTGGTCTGTGTGTATGTATGTGTGTGTTTGCTTTTTTTCTTTTTGTTTTTTTTAAGACTAAAGCCTCTCTGGGGTCAGGCTGATCTGGGTGGTCTTCACTACCACATGGGGCCGCGTTGACATCCAGACCCAGGCTGCTCTTGAGGACCGTGTTTGGGTCCGTGGTCCTACTGCAGCTGGGGTCTGTGTTGCTACCCAAGGTCACACAGAAGCCCAAGGTCAGAGCAGGAGAGCAAGGCGCATTCCCGCCACCAAACACAGAGATATTTGCAGGCCACGCAGCGTGCTGCATGGCAGATTTAGGTTTTACTCAGATAAAAAGGGTTTGTAGGCTGCATGGTGTTACCCAGAGCTGAGGTGATGAGATCGACTCCCACCTGGCAGTCCCAGAGCTGGCAGTGAACTACCTCAGCCACATTGAAAGCCTGAGAGAGGCGGAGCCAGCATCCAGGGCCACTGTGACCAAGCTGCTTAGCATTTTAAAAGCACTCCTGGTCAGAAAATTATTACAGATACACAATAAAGATATATTCAGATTAAAAAGATCTCTAAATGGGTCACAGTGTTGAATAAATGTACACAGGCTTAAGAGATAGAAGAAAAAGAAACAGATAGTTATAAAAAGAAGTAAATGGTTAAAAAAAAACAAAATCTTTAAAGAGACAGAGTACAGACAATGATAGATTAAAGAAGTAAAGAAAAATAAGCCATACAAGAATAAGAGATACACAGAGAGTCTGGATTATGTATACTATTGCGGTTTCTTTGAATTTTTTGACTGTGAATGAGCTAAGTACAGAGAGACATTTCATTGTATGGCCTGCTAAGCTAAACCAACATATATACTTTAAAGGTATCTTTACTGAAAAATTTGGGTCTAAGGATATGTTGCTTTAGAAAAGGTTCTGCTTTTGTTTCCACAGAAGATGAGAACCTATGGATTCCTTCCAGACTAATATTTGATGGACCACCTCCCCCACCTGCTGAAAGATCTCTGCAAACCCCAAAATTACTTTACTCAACAAAAAGCAGGAAGCAGTTTGGAGAGAACTATGCCCAAATTTCCAAATAGTTCTTATAACTGTTTGTGTACATTTAAAGGGGGAATGTAGAGCTGAATACTTTGCATTGGTATGAATCTTGGTTTATTGATACAAATTTAAGGTCAATTTTGTTATATGTATATGCCTGCTCTTGATTAAGGTATTGTGTTTGTGCAGCTCATTTAAAAATGTAACGTATAATTAAGAAATATAGGTTAATAGATAGTCGTCAATAATAGTCAAGCTTGTAGTCATGTTAGTTAGGTTTTCTAGATGTATAGATATGTATTTCAGGTGGCTAAGTATTCTTCAAACCTTTCAAAGACTAACAGAATATGGCATTAAAGTGTTTTAAGAAATTGGAACTTTTCATGGCAATGAGACACATCTGCTCCTGGCAGCACCAATCTACTTCAAGAGGAAGATGGGCATCGGAGAGGCTCCTTATGGAGCTTGTTAGCCATTTTTGGGCAAGAAACTTCTCTTGCCTTGACTGCAAATAATACCGTTTCTGTGTGATTATTTTGGGTCTGGATGGTCAGGAACGAGCAAGCAGCCTCCGCAGCTGAGTCCCAACCCTGTAAAGTAGAAATGTCAGCCATCTCCAGTCCTTTTTAAGGTTGCAAGATGCTCCAAGGCAGCATACTGAACCAAGATTGAGCTTAGCCTCCAGGCTCTACCCATGCCTGCAGAGGAGCCACTGGCCTTGTCTGGTTTGTCTCTGTCTCTGGAGCTGGAATCTCTCAAAGCCAGGCCCCCTTCACTAATGCTGTATCGTGGGGTGACTCCTTGGGTCTCACTGACTGCACATACCATGCAGGAGGTGGGGCTGGAGAACAACTGCTGGGGACTTTCCCATCCACTGCCAGGGGAGCTTGCTGGCCTCAGAGCAGAGCAGTGCTGGGGAAGCTGGTCCCCATCCCCCACCTCCTGAGGTTTGTGTTCATCCTAGTAAATCTGTTTGTCTGCTCTGCAGATCCCTAACCTGCCCTTCATCTTTGTAGCCAAAGACCCAGCAAGACTCTCAAAGTAGTTCTGCTCTGAGAGAGAAAATGGAGAGAAGAGAGAGAGAGAAAGAACACTAGAGAGAGAGAGAGAGAGAGAGATTTCAAAATGCCCTGCCTTGTGACTTACCATGCAGTTTCTGATGTGATGGGATCAACACAAGGCCACAGGATGACAGTCTGACCCCAGGGTCCCTCACAGGGTCCCAGCACGGGGTCACCTTGCTCTTCAGTACTTTGAGTCAATAGCCACGTCTTATGGGCTGGCGCAGTGGGCACTGGTCCTCTGTGTCCCTACATTGGCTGCATTGATTCCTTCCTGGTGCTGCTGCAGATTCCCAGGCCTCCACTCCACATCTGAGGCAGACACAGAACAGGAGAGATGCTGTCAAACCGAAGACACAAGAGTCAGGGTAGGAAAGAGGGTTCAAATAAATTATGGGGTTGAAGTAAGGATGGAGGCAACCAGAGGTCAGAGGACAAAAAGGAGGAACATGAGGCCGGTCTGATCTGCCCTTGGCTGGGGGCTGGAGGCGGGGGTGGGGACCGGGTAAAGGAGTCCTGACGTGAACTGAGGAGACCTAATAGGTGGCAGGCAGGGATCAAAGTGAAGCTTCCATAGGCAGAAAAGGGGGCACAGGGCAGTCACAATGAGACAGAAATAATGGAGGTGTCTGACTCTCAGGCTGTTTCTACCCACACACATGCCGTGGAGCAGGACACAGAGGTGAAAATGGTCTCTGGGTCAGACGGTCTGAGGGTTCAGCCTCACTGTGTGAGGAGGATGTTTATTTAAAGCAAATCACTATGTTTACTCTAAGCTTTGCGCTGTGGGCCCTGGGTGAGGAATTATCAGTGAAAGCTAGGCTATTAATCAATTGCGGAGCCTGGCTTCCTTTCTGGAGAGTGGGAGGGACAGAGGATCTAGGGAGGACAGGAGGGAAGGCAGTGAGGGCTGTGTGGGAATGACTGCCCTCAGTGAGCAGGAAGGTCAAGTCATGAGGGAAGTGGCCTTGAGGTGATGTCAGGCTCAGGAGTGGAGTGGAGGGTGGTGCTCCACAGCATTGCAGTCATGAGATGAAGCTGGCCAGAAATCACACTGTGGGATGCTCCTGGTAGGGCCAGGCTGCCCAGGGAGTAAGGACAAGTTTCCTGGGCCGACCCTGGGACACTGAGCCCGGGAGATGGGAGCCATGATGCTGCTGGAGTGATAGTCTCTTCAGGCCATATTTCTGGCCCTGGCCCAAAGCCTAAGTGTTATGATTCTAGCCACACAGCATGGCTAACACTTCTGGGTTCCCCAGCCACACATGTGTGAACAAGTGCTCAGGCAAAATACCTAGCTGCCCCGGGGACCTTAAAAGGCCCTGTGTGACCTATGTGTGGCATAGTTGTATCACCTACATATGACACAGCTATGTAAGCCCTTGTGCACATGCGTGAGCTCCGTCATCTGTGTATGATGTAGCTATACCAATCCCCCGTGTGCATGCTCTACGCAGCCTTTAAAAGCTGGACGCACCATCTTCAGCTCTCTCTTTCTGCACACTGACTTCACCAGGTTTGTACACGTCTCTTGTGAGGACCTCAGAAATGGGAAGATAGTTACCCTAGAAAGAGTTTGGATGGAGAAGGACATGCTAATAGGTATGCCTGGGACTTTGAGCAACTCAGGCCACCTACAATGAAGTGGCCAACAGAAGGTCCTTTTTAACAAACTTGGGCCAAGGCAGAGAAGGTTTTTCTGGGAATCTGGACCATAGTTCAGGAGGAACCATTCTGTGTGAGCTCCAGAAGTGGCAGGTGGGTAGATGGATGGAGAAATGGATAGATAATAGATGAATGAAGAAATTGATAGATGGATGAATGGGTGGATGAATGGGTGGGCAGATGGGTGGGTGGATAGATGTGTGGATGGATGGATGGGTGGATAGATGGATGGATGAATGAGGAAATGATGGATAGGTGGGTGGATGGTTGTCTGGACATGTCCTAGATTCATTTCTGTTGCTGTGATAAAATACCCTGTCAAACATCAATTCGGAGCTAAAGGGGTCTATTTCAGCTTGCGGTCCCAGGTTCTAGTTCATCGTTGTGGGGAAGCGAAGGCAGGCACTTCAGATAACTAGCCGTATCCCATCTACAGTCAAGAGCAGGGAAAGAAGAAACGTGTGCACGCTGCTCACCTGCTTGAACTCAGCTCTAGTTCTCCATGCTTGCATAGTTTAGGACCCCTGCTTAGGGAATGGCGCCTCCCATCGTGGGCTGTACCTTCCCACATCATTTAATTAAGTAAGCCCACCACAGACACGCCCACAGGTCAACCCCATGGAGATAATCCCTCGTGAGATTCTTTTCCCAGGTGATTCTGGGTTGTGTCCAGTTGACAAACTGTCACGGATGGACGGATGAGTGTTCTTCTCAATGATATCAGTAGTCTCGATGCTATCACCGTGTTGGTGAACCAACTAAGGCGAACTAAGAGCTCAGCAAATGCCTCTGGTGTTTGTTTGTTTGTTTGTTTGTTTGTTTGAGACAGGGTTTCTCTGTAGTTTTGGAGCCTGTCCTGGAATCTAGCTCTTGTAGACCAAGCTGGCCTCAAACTCACAGAGATCCTCCTGCTTCTGCCTCCCGAGTGCTGAGATCGAAGGCGCATGCCACCACTGCCCAGCACCTCTGGTGTTCTTACCATGGTTGCTTTTTGTGTATGGTGGGGCTTCATGTCTCATGCCCACTTCATTAACATGAGTGCCTCTTGCCACACAGGCCCTCAGAACGACCAATTATATGAATACTCAGCTTGCCGTGCTGGGCTCATAGGGTCTAGGTACCACTAGCTACACAATCTTTGGCTGCTTTCTTAAGATTTTTATAACTCAGTTTCCACGTGTGCAAAATAAAGGTAATATACTCCCGTGAAAAAAAATGCACCAGGACGTGGGAAATGACGGCTGACACTTATTCTAGGGATGTGAGGGTTGTTGGTGTTCCTGTTCAGACATGTGGTCAGAGCAGGGGCAGTGGGATTGCCCCTGGGGGGTGTTTCACCTGCTCTTGAATGCATAATCCAAGTTAGCAGTGAAGAGGGAGGCCCTCCCACACCAGGTGGGTAACCTCAGTCCTCCCGCCTCCCGGGAAGATCCCTCCTTCCTTTTGGATGAGGTCACCTTGTTCAGTCTGAGACCTGTATGGATAACAAGCTCCCCATGCTTCCTGCCCCATTCTATGAATACAAAACAGAAGACTTAAAAATCTGGCCCTGGCTCTGAGCAGGTGAGATGGCTCAGCAGGTAAAGCACTTGCTGCCAAGTTTGATGACCTGAGTTTGATCCCTGGAACAAGAGGTGGAAAGGGGGGGGGGAAATCTGATTTCCGCATGCATGTAATGGCATGCATGCACCCATACAGATACACATATAATTAAATAAATAAATTTAAAGAACTTGCTTCCCAGTGCTATCTAAAAAAAAAAAATCATCATGGAGCTGGAGAGTGGTGGTGCACACCTTTAATTCCAGCGTTTAGGAGGTAGAGGCAGGCAGATCTCTGTGAGTTCCAGGCCAGCCTGGTCTACAGAGTGAGTTCCAGAATAACCAGGGCTACACAAAGAAACCCTCTTTCAGAAATAAATAAATATATAAGCAAAACAAACACCATCAAAGAAGGGGATTGAGCATGTGACAAAGTGTGAGCTCTGGAGACCCCTTCCTAAGGGGAGGAGCCTTCACGGTGCATTAACAGGTAGCAGGTGGCTATGGGAGGTGGGGGTGGAGGGCAAGGGGCTTCTCGGAAGATTTTCCAGATCTTGGCAGAACACCCTGGAACTCCGGTTCTGCTCCAACTCACCCTTTGCAGTCTCCTAGGGAGACACTGAGGCTCTCCGAAGTCCTGTTGTAGGTGTTCCTGGTGCAACCAAAGGCACGGCTGGGCGTTCCTGGAGCAACGGCTTCTCTTCTGCTCCTGCTCTCTTTAGCCACATCAGTGAAAAGTTCCACCCCTGCTGAAGGCCACACTCGTGACTGATTGTGCGAATGTGGATCTAAGAGCTGCCATTTTCATAAGGACGGTATGTAGTAGGGATCCGCTTCTTCATTCCCAGCCACCCTGAAATAACCACACAGAAGCTGTATTATTTAATCAGTGCTTGGCCAATCACTTAAGTGTATTTCTGGCTAACTCTTATATATAACTAAACTAACACATCTCCATTAATCTGTGCATTGCCACATGGCTGTGGCTCACCGGGTAAAGTTCTGTCCAGCTTCTGTCCCTGGCAGGGCTACATGGCTTCTCTTTGACTCCGCCTTCTTTTCCCAGCATTCAGTTTAGTTTTAGTGTCCTCCCACAAAAAATGATATTTTGTCATATCACAGGCCAAAGCAGTTTATTCATTAGCCAATGAAAGCAACACATATCCAGGAGGACCGCCCACATCAACGATGCAGCTGTCACTCATTTCTGTGCTGTGTGCAAGGCTCTGTGCTAAGCATCCAAGTGTGCAGCGCACAACGTCTGTCTGCGCTCTATGCTCTACCATACAGTTCACGAGCTTTGGGCAAGGGGCTGGAGATTGAAACACACACACAAAGACACACAGACACACAGACAGAGAGACAGAGACATGGACCTCTAGTCACTGGTAAGAAGCACCACGGAGGCTTATGTACCCAACAGTCAGGTGGGCCAACAGGTGAAAACCTTATCCTCTGATCCTCAAGGCCAAGGCAATACATGCTCGTGAAGCAGAGCTGGTAAACAACTTTGACACAGCCTTTAGTAACTCAAATCAGAAGGAAAGTAAAGGTCTCTAGCAGGGAAGAGCAGCTGGAGGCCAGGACTCCAAATGGTCCCAACACAAGTGTGTTCTTTCCTGGTGTCCAACCATCACATAACTTTCAGATGAAGAGGAGGAAACTCACAGCTGAATGAGAGAGATGAGAGAGCCTAAGTAACTGGATAAGGTGACAGGGCTGGCAGGTAGCAAAACCAAGATTCAGACCCGGAGTAGGAATGAGGAAAACACAGTCATTACTTTTTGGTGGTAGGACCTCATGTAGCCTGGGTTGGCTTCAAATTCACCGTTGAAAAGGACCTTCCTTCCTTCCGGTCATGTTTATTTACTTATCTTGATCTTTCTTTTCTTCTTTCTTTCCTTCCTTCTTTCCTGTTTCTTGTTTCTTCCTTTCAGGCAGCCTCTCATGCCAGCCTAGAGTTTGAAATCTCTCTGCTTAGCCTCCTCAGCGCTGAGATTTCAGGCACGTGGCCACACATAGCCTCTCTTTGTCTTGTGTAGAGAAGGACAATGAGAATAACCCTCGTGTTCCTCTAACTCTAGAAAATGGCCCCTATATTCTGAAATCCATGGCTTTAGGAAGAGTGAGCTGGGACAGGGTCTAGCTGTGTGTAACCGGAGCTGGCACTTGTGTTGTAGCCCAGGCTAGCTTGAACTTGTGACCTTCTACCCATCCATCCATCCATCCATCCATCCATCCATCCATCCATCTACCAATCCACCCATCCATCCATCTACCCGTCCACCCACCCACCCACCCACCCACCCACCCATCCACCCACCCATCCACCCATTTCCTCTGTGTGTTTTTACATGCACAGTAAGCCCTGAGCACAGAGGGTGGCAGAAGGAACAGAAAATGCTCAAGGAGCCCGCAGCCTGGAGAGAGAACTGGTAATGAATAGGGCAGAAACCCTGGAGTTTCTAGGTAAGAAAATCAAGTGAGTTTCTATTTCCCCTTTGCACCACTTACCCTCCTCCCCACGCCCACAGGGGGTTTTCTCCGAAAGGGCAGCTAGCCTCTCAGGGGACTGCTCCTGCCCTGGATCTGAGTCAGCCCTGAGGTCTGCCAGTGATGACACAGCTCTGGACTCTCCCGAGAACTACCACTCTATGTCACTTCCCTGAGACACGGAGGGAGAACAGAAGGCCCTCCACACAGCCTTTCTTCTGAGGAAAACTATCTTCCTCCACAGCAAATGCCACCCGTGAGCAACCCTGAGCTGTTCCTCCGGGGCTTTCTATGTGTGACACCGAGTGCCGGGAAACCAAGGCCCTTCATGATGTTTCTCAAGTGTTGACCTCCTTTCTTCCATCACACAGAATTAAGTTACACTGTGCTGAATGAATGTTGAACTGGGGCCCAAGAGAAAGAAGGTTGGCTAGGTGGCAAGCATGGCGGCACTCCTGCCCCTCACAGAAAGCTTAGAGTCCAGCACATCCCATTGAGGTTTTACAGTGGATCCCCAGTAGAACCGAGGGAGGAAGCCCATTTCACAGACGAGGACACTGAGAGCTCAGAGAGGATGAAGAAGAGCTGAGACAGGGTGAATCTTCTACCCAGAAGTTCCATTTGCTTAAGGACAACCACCCACAGAACCCAGACTAGGAAGAGCTCAGCTGTATGCAGCCCCAAGGGGAGACCTCATCTTCTTCCCAGGTTCCTGACGTATCCCAACCCTGCCCAGCCCTCAGTTCCAAGATAAATGGCAGGTCTAGTATCAGTAAGTAGACTTGCGTTTCCTTTTACGCTAAACAGGACGCAGGGCTGCCAGAGACTTGACCGGTGCTCATCCTGCCTGGGCAGGAGACAGTGCTTTATCTTTCTTCATGAGGAAACGGTCTGGTAAGTGATTTAATTTCTACTTGAGGTAAGAAAATAGGGCAGTAAAGAGGCCTTGCTCTCTAAGCAGGAGTTAGGTCAGCCTCAGAGGTCTAAATAGGAGAGAGGCTTCAACGAGAAAGAATCACAAATTTGAGGCCAGCCTGAGTAACTTAGTAATATAAATATTCCTATATATAAATATATAGTTCATGTGTATACATATATATATATATATATAATTAAACTGTTGGGAATGGATATTGATCAGCAACAGAGCGCTTAACTAATATGTATAAGGCCCTAGGTTTAATTCTCAGTAGTGGTTTTAAAAGAATTCAATCAAAAAGGAGAGGGTGAGATAGAGCGACAATTCCGTGATAGAACAATTGCCTAGCATGTGTGAAGACAATTTTGAGTCCAAGTCACATATGGCTCTCTTGGCCTGCTGAGTTCCTGTGTGTATGGGAGGGGCTGAGAGCAGCGGCTTGCAGGGGGCAGTGGTTACCAGGGAGCAGCAGCTTGCAGGGGCAGTGGCCAGCTGGGAGCAGCGGCTTGCAGGGGGCAGCGGCTAGTGCAGGGGCGCTCTTCCAGCAGTGGTTGCCAAGGCTTGTGAGGGGCCGCTGAATCCCAGGCAGCCTGCTGGGCCCCTACTGGACCTCATTTAATTCTTATGGCAAGAGGAAGAGGATGGCCCTATGGGCCATTTCAGAGATGGGAAACAGGGTTAGAGGTCCTGCACCTACTGAGTATCAGCGCTGGGATTTGGAATCTGCTCTGGCTCCAGAAGTCCACACGCTGAGCTGTGACAGCAAGATTCGCACTCCCAATGAAGTCTAGAAACCACCTGTGTGGGCATCTCCCAGGACTGATCAAAACACTCTGTCTGGGGGCCTGCTCAAACTCACTAGACCAGGAGCTCAGAAAATGGGGCCAAGAGCTGCCTCTGGCAATCTTTCCAGTTGGTTCTTCTGCCGATAAATCTGAAGTCTCCTGCCTGGGTGTCAGTGTCTACTGTGTGGGGACAAGTGACAGGAGGAACATGAGACCAGAAGGAGCCAAGCAGCTGGGGTCCTGAGAGGCAGGCTGAGAGATGGATGACTACCGCATCCTGTGGCAAGCCCCGCCAGCCCCTGGCACAGTCCTCACTCTTGGCCTGTGTTAGCTGGGGCTAGTCAGTCAGCTTCCTAGCCTAGCCTGGGCTATCTAGGTCACTATAGTCTTTATATGAGGTCTGGGACAGTGTTCCTACTGCCGGGACTTGCCGCAATTCATCCTAAGGGCAACTGGAAGTTTATCATCTCTGCTAGCTTGGCCAGCAAGCTCAGGACCGATTTCCCCAGTTTCTCTACCCTGTTCACCTCCCCCGGGCCAATGCTGGGGTTACAGGCACACACAGCCATGCTTAGCTTCTCACATGAGTGCCAGGAATTCCAACTAGGCCCTTGTGTTTACACCCCAAGTGCTCTTACCCACTGAGCCGCTTCCCCAGCCTGCCTTGCGCTATTTTAACCTGACTCCGTCTGATCTAGATGGAGGAAACAGGATTTGCCTGCACGGATCCATTAGCAGACAGGTCCTAGCTGGAAGAGGAAGGAGGTAGAGTCCTCTCTTTCCTGGAATGTTGAAGAGTGTCCTGCAGGAACCTGGGAAGGGGTTGGGACCACCAGGAAGAGAACATGCAGACATCTGCAGAGTGATAACCACACATCACCGCATCACTCCTGGCACAACTGCATGGCCACCTCTTTCCTGAGATGACTATCAGTACCTCATATCTGTCTGTCTGTCTGCCTGTCTGTCTACTTTCCCTTTTATTTTCTTCCTCTTCCTCTTCTTTTTCTCTGTAGTCCAGGCTAGCTTTGAATGTGTCACTTTCTTCTCTAACCTCCCAGGGGCTGCCGTTATAGTTCTGTGGCTCGTTTATCCTCCACACCCTATTTCAATGGCTTCTGCAGTCATGAAGGACAGCAGCCCTAGACCCTTCTGGGAAGCCTAGATTTCCCTCCATCACCACTGAGGCCTCCTCCCCCTCATATCACCTCCTCCTCATGTCCTCCAGGATGAGGAGAGTGCAGACAAGCTCTCTGTTAGAGGACGGCAGATCCCGACAGCAAGTTCTGTTCTTTCTCCATCTGGCTTCCTTGGTGAACTTTCTGCTGAACTTCTTCCAGCCTTGTGGGCAGCTCTCCTGCCAGGAGGAGCCAGTGCCAGGAAGAACAGAATAATTGCCTCTCGTGTTGTGCATGCAGAGCCTTCATTAACACATCCCGGGAGTGGCATTTGCAGCCCTCTGTCACAGCATCCCGCCACTGACTAGCGCACAATTCATCTCCCTCACGACTCCACTGTCTCCAAAGAGCCAATTGGTTTTCTGCTTCTGTGGGTTGTGCTGCCTCAGTAGGAGAGGCTGCTATTTACAGAGAAGACTATGGGCTTGCTCACTCAGTGGCATGTGTTACACAGAAGACTATGGGCTTGCTCACTCAGTGGCATGTGTTACACAGAAGACTATGGGCTTGCTCACTCAGTGGCACGTGTTACAGAGAAGACTATTGGCTTGTTCACTCAGTGACACGTGTTACAGAGAAGACTGTTGGCTTGTTCACCCAGTGGCACGTGTTACAGAGAAGACTGTTGGCTTGTTCACCCAGTGGCACGTGTTACACAGAAGACTATTGGCTTGTTCACCCAGTGGCACATGTTAGGAATCAGGCCCCCACACACTCCACTTTTCATCCTACACTCTGCACAAAGAAGCAATGTGTTTAATCTGTGATGTTTGTGGATGCTAGGAACCATATCCTGAAATCAGAAGGCCTAGATTTTAGCAGTTGGTAGATCTCTCAAAGGTCTATCTATGCATTTGACCATGAGCAACATAGTGTGTTCCTGAGTGTCATTTTCTTCACCTACAAAATAAGAGGGCTGGCATTGACACCAGGCGGTAACAGAAGCCAACTGTGGTCTAGGAAGTCCTAGGCAAGGCAAAAGGAGGTCACAGAGTTGAACCCGACCGCCTGGCTGTGGGAACCTCTGATTTGCTCTATGAGTTGTAGTGATGACATTACATCATGGATGACAGCCTTGTCACCCAAGGCCACAAGATATCAAGCAATCTCAGGCCTGTGGTTTGGTGGCATCCGGAAGCCTATTCTGTAGGCACATCCTGATATCTTGCACTCAGCGTCTCATAGGGGGTGTCCAGTGGGTGAGCTGCAGACATCTATGAGAGGGGCAGTGTCTTTATCCCTACATTGACAACGAACATTGGCTGGTTAGAAGGGCAGGGCTGGGCTATGCCAGTAGAGGAAAAGCATGTCCCTCTTAGACCTAGTCCTTCCTTCTCAGTCAGATTCAGTCCTGCTTGCTAAGGTTCTGAAGTTATTTTCGAAACTCCTGAGGGGTTCATTTCTGTCTCCCAGTGTGGCCAAGCCTCTAGTTCACCGTCAGCTCCATCTCAAGGCCAGTTCTGCCAACAAATCCATCCTCTTATACAATGTCCTTTGGTGTGGGATGCCCCTCTGTAGGCTGCGAATATGTTTTATTACCATTGAGCTTCTTTATTAGCCAATGGTAATAAAACATATTCGTAGCCTACAGAGGGGAATCCCATTTCATCCCTTTCTTTCCCAAGTCTCAACTTCTCCATCTACAAAATGGGAACATCGTTCAACCTCGAAGCACATTAAACAGCAAAGAAAAACTATCTTGACCATGAGCTCAGCTCTCTCCTCTTTTGGTGGGGTGAAAATGGAAGAAGATAGGAGGGCAGTTGGAAAATATGTGGGAGAGGAAAGTGGGTTGGAATGGGGATGCTGGGAGGGGCAGGCTTAGAAGTAACTCGGTCCCTGCCGTTTGTTGCTCCACCTGGAGCCGTGGTGGAGAGGAATCTCTCCACAGTCTGCTGGCAGCCTTGCTCAAACACATTCGGCCATTTGTGCTGATAAAACCTGCTGTTCTAGCTGCTGTGTGGGCTCAGAATCAGCTTCATCCGTTTCCATGAGGAAATGGAACACAAGCGGTTAGAAGGCCCATGGCAGCCTGGCACAGAGGATATGCCACCGTGTGGCCTCTGGTCAGTTGCTCCATGTTTGTACAACCTCTGCTTTCTCATTTGTTGACCTGGGTTTTCAACGTCCTGTTGGTTCCCTGGATTAAATCAGATAGGATAGACTGGGCTGGCTCAGAGCCTGACCTGTGGGATGTGCTGTGTCAAGGTTACCAGCTACTCATCGCTACAGACTGTATCCTCAGCCTGATGGTCTGTCTTGAAGACGTCCACTGGGAGAGTGTATTTAGGTGCCCATGGACCCACCCTGGTCCCATAGCCCAAGGGGCGGTCAGCTGGACCAGCCTCACCATGAAGAAGAGCAGTTCCGGTGTCAGCGGGCTGCAACAGTCTTTCTTAGCAGAAACTTCAAAGTGGAGAGAGTTCTGGAAGGCAGTGGGAGCCTTCTTCAAGTTCAGCTCTGTGGCCTATTAGACAGCCTTGCCTGGGATTGCTACAGAGCACAAGAAGAAGCAGGGACTATGCTCACACCACCTTGAGGTGATGGACGATGGGAGAGGGAGGCTTGTGAGTGGAGGAGATTGAAGACGTCATCCACCTTAGGTCTTGCACAAGGCTGCTGAAGACAGTTCTGGTCCTTCCTCTAGGTCATCCTAGGAACAGGCCTCCAAAAGCAATGGCCCCTCCATGTTCCTTCTCCTTCTAATTCTTACTTTCTTGAGGAAGTTCATGAGCTTGGCGTGAGACTCAGTTCACTCTGCAGATTGGTACACTGAGGACTCCTGGTGACTCCCTGTGGGGGCAACAGGTGCACAGGTGTTAGAGCCTTCAGCTAGGGACTTTCAGAGAAGATGGCTCAGAGGCTAAAAGCTCTTCCAGAGGTCCTGAGTTCAGTTCCTTATGTGGGATGTCCTTTTGTATATGTGTTGCTTTTATTGGTTGATGAATAAAACTGGTTGGACCAATGGCTTAGGAGAGTAAAGCCAGGCAGAAAATCCGAACAGAGATAAGGAGAAAGAGTAGACAGAGTCAAAGAGATGCCATGTAGCTGCCAAAGGAGAAAGACAACAGCCAGAACCTTACCCAGTAAGTCACAGCCTCATGGCGATACACAGATTAATAGAAATGGGTTAATTCAAGGTGTAAGAGCTAGCTAGAAATATGCTTGACCATTGGCCAAGCAGTGTTGTAATTAACACAATTTCTGTGTTATTGTTTGGGTCTGGGCGGCTGGAAAACAAAAGACCAGTCTCCTTCAACAAATTCCCAGCAACCACACGGTGGCTCACAAATATTGGCAACAAGATCAAAGCAATTGGGAAACTGACCTCATACTAAGTATACAGGTTTCATGCTGAAAAGAGCCTTGAGCTCACAGTGCAGGGGGAGAGAGCAGCTATGTAAACGAACAACCAAGCCCACAAAAACGCAGAACAGCATAACTGCACAGAACCAGCTTCGCGTTCTGACACCTCGTTTACTCTGTATGAACACAAGTGAGTCACTAGGGCTATCTGTGCCTCAGTTTCCTCCTGTAAACACGTAGATCATAGTTAGTAGTGTGCCTCAGCTGTGGCCTTTTCACAGTTTCAGTTATCTGAGAGTCACTCTGATCCAGAAATGTCAAAAGCAAATTTCCAGAAATAAACAACTTCTAAGATTCAAATAATTCATTGTGATGTTATAATTGTTCTATTTTACTATCGGTTGCATTGTTGATCTCTTAGCCTTAGCGTTTCTAACTTGAACTGTCCTGTACACAGGGAGCACAGGGTGCCGAATAGAACCTAGCACTGCTTGTAGTTTCCACTATGCTGCAGGGGCACTGAAAATCGTCTCCTGTAGATGAAGGGAACTGGAAATGAGATGCACAGAATGAACGTGCACAGCTCCCCAGGTTACCCTGAGGGGGCGGGGGCGGGGGCTCAGTCCAGCGCTCAGTTCTGGAAGGGAACCGAGGGTAAACTTTGCGGCCCTAGGAGGTGGTGCCAAAGGTGAGGATGGGTCCTCATGGAGGACCTTCTGGTGCCAGGCACTAGAGTAAGAAGACTTCACTTGGATGTCAAACTGTCTCTAATGTGGACCTTAAAGTCACCCCTAACCAGGAACAGAGTCCAAAGAGTGTCTATGCATGGCATGCCCCAAGCTCAGACAGTCTGGATATGAAGGCTCTAGAATTCTGATTTCAGATTCTCCATCACATTGCCTGATTATCTTCAGACATCTCACAGAACAAACCCGGGGAGGCGGGGCAGAGCTCTAGGCCATTGAATCAGATGATACAGCCCACGCCGGCTCACAGAACTAGAAATGCTGTCACATTGGCTTTGATTAACTCAGCCAGGAGCAGCAAATGAGCATCATTCCTGGGTGGTTTGTTCATCAACCATCACAACCCAGCTGTGGAGCCTGTGAGCAGGAAGGAAGTGGGTGGAGTCAGAGATTAAGTCTTCTATTTCTGTTGTGTCTTGAGAAGTTACAGAGCTGGGAGCCCGGGGCTCTTGTGGACACTGGGCTTATCCAGTGTGGGAGACTTAGTCTCAGAGTGGGACAGAGCACAGACCGTTGGCCAATCTGTCCTGTGGTGGGAGAAGGTGTCAGCAGATGGCATTTCTACCCTAGAGCAGAATCAGTGGTCTACACCTTCTTGTTCCCCCAGGAAGAAGGCAATTCACGGTATCTCCTGCCGCCGTTCCAGCTTTCCCATAGAAACATGCATGGTGTTACCTCTTCAAGACTGAAGACCCAGGAGATGCTAAGGAGAATGACCTGCGTCACATAGAGAGGGGGGTGTGAACTTAGGTCAAATGGGTCCTCAGAGTCTCCACAGGCACTCAGGAAAGTCTGGACGTGGAAGCCCAGATATTGCTTTTGTTTCTTTTCTATTTTTTGGTCTTGGGGTTGGGTTGAAGACTGAAGGTGGGGTCTGGTATTTTACACAAATGACTTGTCTCGCACGTCATCCAAACACCAAGTTCCGTTTGTGGGGGAAGTGAGAGGTGACTGATTCGTTCATGCAGAACGCAGCTGGGCTGCCGGAAAAGAGAAACCGAGGTTGCTGCGAAGGTGTGGGCTCAGGCTGACCTGGCTTGAGTCAGAGCAGGCGCCACTCCCATGCCAGTACCCAGTGCCGGCCCATTGTCCCACGAATCTTGGCTGCTCGCTCAGGTCATTTCCTCCACAGTCTCTGAAATACACAGGAAAGGAGAAAAGAAGAAGAAAGAAAGGAGGGCTTGAGGAAGGAAGGAAGAGAAGCAGGACAGGACAAGTCCCACAGGCTCTGCAGGCAACCTCTGCTACCTGGTCTGAGCTGCATCCCAGACCCAGGAGTAGATGTAGGTGTCATCAAGTCCAAAGACCAAAGACTTGCAGCTTGAGCCATGCTTTAGTTCATATATATACATATATATATATATATATATATATGTATGTATATATATATGGAAATAAAGTTTATATATGGAAATAGAATTAAGTTTAAACGAGTATTTATTAAGGACCGAGAGGGAGGGGAACAAATCACGGCCACCTCAGAGTCACGTCTTTTCACTCGCGTGTCTCTGAAGGTAGTTTGCCGCAAACCAAAGAGTTGTGCTTCCTGTCTGTAGCTGACCTTCCTTCCGCAGGACACCCCTGCCCCTTCGTGCTCTCTGAGGCCCATCACTTTTATCTCTTCAGTAAATGAACCTGCTACATCACAGTCAGAGACCTGAACTTTGCGGGCTTGTGGATGCCACCACTCTGGCAGGTGCTCCCAGCTTTCCATGGGAGCTGAGTGTCCCTCTTCACGGGACATTTAGAGGGTTTCCTAAACCATATCTGTGGGTCCAAGGTAGATAATCTTAACCTAGTACATTCCTTTCATGCCACACACAAGGCAACACATGTGTGTGTGTGTGTGTGTGTGTGTGTGTGAGAGAGAGAGAGAGAGAGAGAGAGAGAGAGAGAGAGAGAGAGAGACTTGCTCAAGGTGACCCAGTATGCTTGGATACAATAATCAGGATGGGATGGTATTGAACCCTGGCTCCATCCCCTCCACTCTGCCTTTAGCACTAAGCAGAGTGAAGTCTCTGAGGAAGGATTACTCAAACAGACTCTCTTCCCTCAAAAGGCCTTTCTCGTGTCTTCTGTTCTCATCTCCAGGCGTGTATCTTCGCTTGGTGTAAGGCGGCGGGCAGAAATGATGGCCCAGAAACACATGCAGACAGGAAACAGGAATGTCCCTGTGTCTACGAACACGTTAAGAAACGAGAGTGCGTGGGGGAGGGGGGACATGATAAATAACTCTACAGATAAAGAACGTAGCCCTGGGGAAGTCCCAGGAGAGTTGTATCTGAGTGAGTCTCCTCCCCCGCGTGGGTGGGGTGCCCTGCAGGTGTGCCGAGGAACCCTTACCCCCTCCAGGCCACGCCTCCCCCAGATCGTCCTCTTCCTCCAAGCCACCAGCTAATGCCTGGTACCTCACCCTTGGCACCTGGACCTCTCTGTTACAGCAAAGGGACTTTCGGTTTTGTATATACTGGTTTCTGGTTTCGGGTCCGTGAGCCACACTGCACGTGAAGATCTGCGTGAGCAGGGCCTGGCTCCTTTGACCGGGCAGGCGGTGCTCTCCACGGGCACTCACTAATGACGTCATGGAGTAGCCCTCTAGTTTCCCTTCTGTTTCTGGGATAAAGCGCTTTGGCCAAAAGCAACTTAATGGAGGGAAGGATTCACCTGGCTTACACTCCCAGGTCCATGGTGGAGGGAAGGCAGGGCAGGCACTCAAGCAGAAGCTTGAAGCAGAAATCGTGGCCGAAGGCTGCTTGCTGACTCGTTCTTAACTTATTCAACCCAAGTCCTACCTGCATAGGGAACTGTGCTGCCCACGGTGGGCTGGGTCCCTCCCTCTTTATCGGAGTCCCTCCCTCTTTATCAGTTAACAATGAAGACAAACCCTCACAGACGTGACGACCAGCCAATATGATGGGGGCGATCTCTCAGCTGAGACGCCCTTCTTGGGTCACTCTAGACTGGGACAGGGTAACAGTTAAAGCTAACAAAGACATGTGGTTGGAACCTTGGCTCCTGGAATGAATGCCTCCGCACCTCATTTTGAAAACTTAGGCCTGAATGCAGCTTGCTTCAATGCCCAGAGCAGAGGAATGGTGAGCGGTGCCCAGTTCTTCGAAGCAGAGGCTCCACCCAGCAAGAACACACTCCAAACTGGACACTCTGGAGTTCTAGAACTTTTTTTTTTAACAGCCATTCAAACTGTGAGGGCACCCTAGAACTTTTAAACAGCCATTCGAACTGTGAGGGCACCTTGCTCCGCTCCCATCTCCAGCTAGCCTGCCCGCTAGCTACTGGGCTAGGGGCTGTCAGCCAAGGTTATAAGCCCTGGTTTCCCTTAGGGCTGCAGGCACTAAGGCATGATTAAGGAACTCAGAAACAGGTCCTTCTGCCTTCTGGGCTTGCCTCCAAATAGTGGAGCCTTTGCGGAGAGCAGCCAGTTATTCACACGTGATCTTTCTCCCCCATTCAGTTTGGGGTGGAATATATATATTTTAACCTGACACCCGCAACTCCATGACAACTGCTTTGTATAAACTATCTCTCACGAGCAAGGGAACACTGACCAAATAGTCTTTATCCTTCCTCTATTTTTCTCCATATTTGGGTGGGAGTAGGGAGGGAGGTGAGAGATTTCTACCATAAAGAAAGCACTGAGGTACAGCATGTTTTCTCCTCCGGGCGCCTGCCTGGGGAGGGGGCGTGTGGGTGGAGAGCGATGACACCAACTGCTGGGGCCAGCCTCCTCTGAGCTGCCAGCTTCTCTCCTCTCCCTTGTCCCCAGCAGTAGGGGGTGGAACCTGATCACGGATATCTGGGAACAGCAAGCGCAGGGAGCAAGTGAGTTTAGCTCAGTAGGTAGGTGTCTGCTCCTAGGCACTACCTGAGACCTCTTCAGCGTTCTCCAGCAGTTGCTTCCTCCCGCCCACCTCAAGTGAAAGAAGCAGCACGGATTTCTTTTGTTTGTTTTGCTTTGTTTTTGCCTCTTTGCAGACCCCAAGTCTTCAATTTTCTTGCACCAATCACCTTTTGCAGGGGGTTGAGAAATTAGCTGTGATTGGGTATTCAGGCAGTTGAAGAGAGCTGATTGGTGCTGAAGGAAGTGGGGAGCGCCCCGCCCATGTCTTATCCTCTCCAGTTACTCACAGAGGCTTATTAACAGAGTCCTACAGCCTGGGTAGACGTGAGCCACCCTCAAGGCTTGGCTGACTAGTGCCTGAGCATCGTGATAGCGACCACAATGTCCCTCCCCACCTTACTCAGTCGGTGACTCTGTCTTAGATCACTGCGCCGTGGCTTGACACTGTCTCTGTGCCGGAAGAGGCTTTGCTCTGTCACGGCTCTCATCCTGCCGAGGCCAGTGCATCAAAGGAGAGTCAGCACCCTGTAAATAGCTGTGTCCTCGGTGAGTGGCAGACGCCACATATCATGTGTGGTGGTTGCTGCGACGGAAGTGCCCACCTAGAGAAACGGTTGGCTCTTGGTTACAGCATTCCACGGTGGCTCCATCAGCCTGGCTCCACACCTTTTTGTGGAAGGAACTATTGAATGCCCGCCCAGGATTCCGAAGGGTGAGAGACACAGAGGCACTCAGGGTTCCTTATGCAACCCAGCGGGAAATCCTCCCTCTGTCTGCTATGTGTCACCCTAGTGCGAACTCTGGTAGTTGATCTCTTGGAATCCCTAGCTTCCTCATGAATAACAGGGGTGATCATAATAATAAATTCTATGTGTAAACCATTTCTAGTGTTGCCTCACACTCAGTGAGCCCTGGGTACGATTTGCCCTCTTGAACACTAAGAGTTCCTCACTTCTTGTAACTAGGAGGGGGATTCTTCTTCCTTTTTTCTTTTCCAAAAAAAACTTTTCCTTTTTTAAGATTTATTTATGTGGCTGGGTATGGTGGTGCATACCTTTAATCCCAGCACTTGGGAGACAGCAGCAGGCAGATTCCTGTAAATTTGAGGCCAGCCTGAT
The DNA here is from genome assembly GCF_982192425.1 of Myodes glareolus. Taxonomy (NCBI): domain Eukaryota; kingdom Metazoa; phylum Chordata; class Mammalia; order Rodentia; family Cricetidae; genus Myodes; species Myodes glareolus. The sequence continues at coordinate 8,312,896 of NC_142032.1, forward strand.
CTATATAGTGAGTTCCAAGACCACCAGGGCTACACAGAGAAACCCTGACTTGAAAAGAAAAGAAAATCAAACAAACACAGCAAGATTTATTTATGTGAGTAAGTATTTGGCCTACATGTATGTATGTGTACTATATGTGTGCATAATGCCCAAGAAAGTCAGAAGAGGCCATCAGATACCCTGGAATTGGTGCTACAGGCAGTTATGAGGTACCATATGAGTGCTGGAAACTGAACCCAGGTCCCCTGGAGGACTAGCAAGTGCTCATAGCAATGAGCCATCTCTCCAGCACACATTTATAGTCTTTTTAACTATGGATCTGTATGTGTGGGTAAGCGCACATTTGCATAAATGTATGCCTATGGAAGCCAGTGGTGTTGAGTTTCCCTGGAGATGGAGTTACAGGCAGTTGTGAGCTGCCTGACGTGAGTTCTGGGATTTGAACTCAGGTCTACAAGAGCAGAGTGTGCTTTTAACTACTGAGCCATCTGTCCAAGCCCAATTTCCCTTACCTTGTAGACATTCACTCCTTGGACCCCAGTGGCGACATCTAGTGGAGAGGGCAGCAAGTCACACTTCAAGCATTTCAGATTTTACAGGTCTCAATTCCCATCCCAACTACTCAGCTCTCCTGTTGGAGTGTGGAAGTGGCCACAGATGGTATGGAAATGATCAGAGAAACTGTGTTCTAATAAAACTTTATTTACAAAAACAGAAAACAGGCCAGGTTTATCCAGCAAGCCACAGTTTGCTAACCCCTGGTTGTACAAACATAGTTTCCTTTCCTTTCTTTGCCAGATTCTTCTGCTGTGAGCTTGGCTATGGGTCTGAGAGTTTGCCTTCTCTAAGAGAAAATGACAAAATGCATACAGAAGTGGGAATTTGGGGGTTAAAACTGGGGGGAAATTCTTAGTGTATCTCTATTTGCCCATAACAGTGAGACAACACTCAGAAGAGATGGAACAGAAGCTAGGAGATGGGTGCACAGAAACCAGCTTCCTCCTGGAGGTTTGTCTGTCCTGATTCTGCCCTTTCTGTAGGTCCATCTTTGCTGCTAGCACGGTATTTTCCGTAGAACCCTAATTTCCTGAGCTGCCTTTATACCACCAACTCTGCCAAGATCCCTGCCGTGCAGGCGGCTTCACTTTCCATTCCCCGGACCTCCTCCATAGCACAGGTCTTCGTGAGGTGGCAGAAATCCAAGTTCAAGGGGCTGGAGAGATGGCTCAGTGGTTAAGAGCATTGCCTGCTCTTCCAAAGGTCCTGAGTTCAATTCTCCGCAACCACATGGTGGCTCACAACCATCTGTAATGAGGTCTGGTGCCCTCTTCTGGTCTGCAGACATACACACAGAATATTGTATACATAATAAATAAATAAATAAATATTAAAAAAAAAAAGAAATCCAAGTTCAAGGCCTGGGGCTGCTACATGACATTGAGCAAAGAACTTAAGATGTTTGGTGAGGCTGGGAATGCAGCTCAGCTGGTAGTGGCTTAGCATGCATGGGGCCCTGGGCTCCGTCACCAGCTGGCATCACACGGAATGGGCCACAGGGATGCCTATCCCGGGGCTAGGCAGATGCAGCAGGAGGACCAGAAGTTTAGAGTCATCCTCAATCAGCCTGAAATAAATGAGATTTTTTTTCTCAACAAAAGAAGGTCAAGTCTAGGGTCTGGAGTCCTAGTCTATCCATCTTCAAAATGGGTTTAGAATCAGGTTTTGACTTACTCGTCTTATAGGGTAGTTTGAAAACACATGTGGATTTGACCTGCCAGTGGGCACATGGAGGCCTGCAGCCCATCTGGTGTTCCACCACTGTTTCTCCTATGCCTAACACAGAGTCCCCCAAAAGCTCTGAGCTTTTCTGGGTGACGGTCATTGTTCTCTAGGGGTCGTGGTGAAAGACCCTAGTTGGTCTGTTCCCGGGATGCTTTGATCTTGTATGTTATTATTCATGTTCTGGGCCGTGAGTGTTCCTAGACCTGAGACTCTTGCGGGAATTTCTTCTGCTTTACTGTGGTGTGCACCCCCAGAGGCTGGAAAACATCTAGTGATTTACCAGCTCTGTCCCTGTGAAGATTAACATACAGCCCTGGTAGGGTTCAAGGAACAGGGAAAGATGGCATTTGACTAGGCTGGCGTGTTGTAGTCATCAGTGACGGGAGTGTGGCAGCCACTGAGGCACTAAAAAGAGGCAACAAGAACAGGGAGAGCTGCTCCACCCCAGCGCTTAGCTGCGCCCTGAGGATCAGGCCTGGTGGGTGGAACAGAGTAGTGTGCTCAGGCTGAGCCCTTCCAGAACACAGCCAGTGCCTCTCAGCCTACTTCCCATTCCCATCAGACTCCTGTGCGCCCCTACTAGGTAGGACTGAAGGCCATCTCATATAGAGATAAGGGCAAACCCAGAGGCTACCACAAGATGACCCATGTGCTGGACATTTCCAGGGCTTTGTGGGAGAGACAAAAGGCAACTCCCACCAACCCTGCACTCAGGGAACCCACACGAGTTAGCTGGAGCCCAGTTCACAGATCATAAGGGAACAGAGAGGCAGTGACAAATCATGCTACCGTCAGGGGCTGGCATCAGAGTAGCCCCAGTCCCAGACCTCCTATACACAGGGTGGAGTCCCCTCCAATCGCTGTGTCCGAGTCCTGGAGGCTGGCCTGCCCTGGAGGTCACTTTCACCAGTGGAGATGGTTTCCGACTGCTATTATTGGTCCAGCCCGCTTTTATTTAAAAATAGCAATGTTCTTGGGTAGGTTAGAAAAAATCAATGGATCCATGCAAACCTCAAACAAACAAAAAGTCAAAGCACAAAAGATTAGGAGAACTTACCATGGAAAGCGATTCTCCCTATGCAACTGAACACCGGAGCTACAAGATCAGGGCTTCGGAGAAAGCGGCGCCAGGAGGGTCTCCACAGGAGAACAGACTGGACTTCAAAGGGGCAGGGAGCCTAGCAGAGGCTAACAAGAGGAGGCTCAAGTGAAGGGCTGGCTCCTGGAGGCTGGGAAATCCCTGCCTGAATGCGGTGGGTTCTTGAGACCCTTGAGAAGGGAACAAATGGTTCTGAGAAACCTGCACGTCAGAGACACCGTGAAAGGTGACTTTAGGAGAGAGGCTGAATTCAGTGGACAGACTGCACTGTGCGCTATCCCTACACAAATATCCTTCCCAGGACCCTGACTTCATGCCTTCTTTATCCCAAAATGCTACCATTGGTGGTGGGGTTCGAACTGACGCCAGGCCCTGACCCATGCTACACAAGCACCTCACCACCGAGCCGTGTCTCCAGCCCTTGTAGTTTTAGGAACCATTTTCTCGGTTATAGTGAGGTTCACCAGGCCTTAGGACTTCCTTCTGCAGTGTCTGCTACTGGTTTTCATCCATTTTTGTCTGAATCACTTTTCTTCCTCCCGTTCGACTCCTGTCCCTCCCTTTCCCCTCCTCCCTGGACAATTCATGTACCACAAATCTGCACACATCATTTTATGGTCTTTTCCATCTTTTCTGTGTCTTTTCATAGAAAGAATTTTTACATTTTAACATTTCTTTTATTGCTTTTCAAACAATATCAGCTAATGGATCTGGCTGTTTGGTTTTGTTTTAATTTCCACAGTGGCAGGCTGGTATGTTGTGACATGAAATAAATAAAATATAAAGACTAAAAGCAGCAAACGTACTGAAGTTTCATGGAAATCACGTGACTTTCCTTGGGGGTTTCTGGAAGTGGAGCACCTGTGCCCCAGACGCGTTTGCATACCCAACAGATGCTTAGAGTCTGGAACGGGGAGGATCAAAATATCACTGCAGGCCTGGGATGCTGAAAATGGAGCTGAACGAAAGAGAGCAAGCTGGCAGGCGTGGCGAAGAGGAACACGGTAAGGACAACGAGTCCCCGCTAGCAGACTCTGACAACAGCCCCACTAAGTGGGCGGGTATTCTACCCAGCGCAGTTCTTGCCAAAAGAGCCAGTCCCAGAGTCTCGTGCCAGCCAGGAGCGAACACTGGACACCGCGATCTTCTCCATGTTACATGCCATTACCCAGAATTCTCTGGGGTTTTTTAAAAATTTCTTTTTTTGAAGAATGTTGCTAACGTCAGAGCTCAGATACAAAAGCAAATTAATTTTAGATATGACAAGATCATCGATTCCATTCGCTAACGGAATTCTTTGCTGAAGTTTTGGGTTTATAACAGTTGACGTCAATTAATTTGTCCAAATGGTCAGGCGGCTTCTACAATATTCTCTAAACGGTTAAGATCTTATGTTAACTTTTTGTTGATCTGGTTGGATCAACTTTCTCACAATGGCAGATGAAGGTAGAAAAGGGTACATAGAGAAAGAGCTCAAGGGCAGGTGACATCGTCACGGATAGAACTGTTACTTGTCTTGTATCCTTTCCTTTGGTCTCTGGGCAGATAAGACATGAAACCAACATCGTAGAGCGTAGGTAATTGTTCCTGGCTCCTTACAGGTTGTCACGCCTTCAGATTGCTGGACAATAAAGTCAAAGAAATCCCAGTATCACAGGGACTGAGACTATGCAACCATCTGCAATAATGTCGTAAATCAGTACACACAGAGTATGTGTGGAACGGGTTTATTGCTCATGTGTATCTGTTGAGTAGTGCATGCTGAGTGTGGGTGACAGTGTGTGTGTGGGGGGTGGACTGAGCCATCTAATTCTTGGGGCTGTGTATTAAATGTCTGCGTGTGAGTGTATATCATTGAATGTGGAAAGTGTGGTGTGTATGTGTGTGTGTGTGTGTGTGTGTCTGTAATGCTGTGTGGATCTGTGGAGAGTGTGCCGACAAATGTGCTCGTGGTAGAAATACGTGTGACAAAGGCCACCATGTTTCTGGAATCCAGGGGCTGGGTCTGAAGACTGGTTTCTTTTGTTTGGTTTGCAGTTTGGCCCAAACGAGACAAAAAGGCCTGGGCATTAATTAACTGAAAGACTTCTTTTTAGTAATTGGTAAAAGCAAAGGCCATCAGGGCTGCTCTCTCAACTGCTCTCTTCATTGCTGCCCAAAGCTCATCTCCCCCATGAAGAGTCCTTTGACACAACTCAGTGGATAAAGACTCTTGCCTCCAAGCCTGAGCTCCATCCCTGAGACCCACATGGTGAAGGGAGTGAACCAACTCCCACAGATTGCACTGTGATCTCCACATATGAGTCACGGCTCGCATACCACCACCCCTCTACACACAAAAATAAGTAAAAAAGTTTCTAATAGATTTTCTTTGTTGTTGTTGTTGTTTTTGAGACAGGGTTTCTCCACGTAGTCATGTGTAACAAGAGGGGCTGGCTTGTTGGGGTATCTGTCCCTCCCGATACCCCACAGCCGGCAACTCCCAAGGAAAATCAATCACACACAGGACTCCATAAGATTATAAACTGATTGGCCCATTAGGTCAGGCTACTTATTAGTTCTTATAACTTATGTTACCCCATTATCCTTATCTACGATAGCCACATAGCTCAGTACCTTTTCCAGTGGGGCAGCTTACATCTTTCCTCTCCGATGGTCTGGGCAGAACTGGCGAGGGAGCTTCCTGCTTTCCAGAATACTCCCAGTCTCTTTGCTCCACCTCTACTTCCTGTCTGGCTTTCCCGCCTATACTGCCTGCCTGGCCAATCAGCGTTTTATTAAAATATGATTGACAGAATACAGACAATTCTCCCACACCAGTCATGGCTGTCCTAGAACTCTCTCTGTAGACCAGGCTGGCCTTGAACTCACAGAGCTCTGCCTGCCTCCGCCTGGGATTAAAGGCGTGTACCACCACCCGGCAAGTTTCTAATTTTTAAAAGACCAATTTTATTTTATTTCTCTCTCTCTCCCTCCGTCCCCCACCCCCCTGTGCCATGTGTGGGTGCCGCATGTGTGTCATGTGTGCTCAGGTGCCCACAGAAGCCAGAACTGGTCATCAGACTCATTGGAGCTGGAGTTATGGGCCACTGTGAACAAGAGTAGCACATACTTGGCCAAGGAGTCTCTAGACGCTACATTTAGCAACTTCTGTTTTGTTTTTGTGAGACAGGCTCTCAAACAACCAATTCTTAAAAATAAATGAGTGTCCCAGTGAAGAGTAGCTGACGTGTGATCTCTTCCCTTCAAAGCATGATCCTGTGCCATAGTTCCCAAAGCCAGGAGGCATCAGAATCACCTGGGAAGATTTCTAAAACAGATTTCCACATGATGCTCAGGAGCCCAGAATCCCTTAGACCACAGAAAGAGCCTGTATTACTGCAAGCTCCCTGGGACTGCCATGCCCAGCCACTGGGGACTACTGGCCTCAGGTATGCCTATCATGTCAAAATGAATGTTTTCCACGGTGTTTGTCCCAGTGGCCTGTGAAGATGCTCAAAATATGCCTCATGGCTAATTCCTCAATGGCATGTGTTGTCTGTCTCTATCCTACACCCCATTTAACCCCAACCTTCTTTAGAGCTTTCTTTCTGGTTTGGTTGTTGATGAAAATGATGCTGTTGTTGCTATTCAGATAGGGTCTCACTATGTAGCCCTGGCTGTTTAGATCAGGCTGGTCTGGAACTCATGGAGGTCCGACTACCTTTGCCTCTGCCTCTTCTGATTCTGCTACTGAAGAAAGAAATTATGTGAAAATGTAAAATGATCACCAAGTGGTCATGAAATTGTTTCTCGGCAACTTCTGGGGAAAATCCTCAGGTCAGCTTCAGAAGAGCGCTTTTCAGGATGTAGAGGCCAGTGGTGGCCCCTCCCAGGGAGGCAAGTCTCCCCTGGATGAATACAGCCTCTTTTGGCTGCTTGCTGAGAGGGCCTTGGGCGCTACTGGAGGGCAGGGACGTTTCCCACACAGACTTACAGCTGGCTGAAAAGCCACCAGCACCAAGAAGAGAAAGAAAGACCGAAGAACTGGGAGGCGGGGTGGTAAAGCCAGTGCTCAGATGTCCATCTCCGGAGGCCTTAGGGACAGCTCTGGAGCCCACTTTTCCGTTTCTCTAACCTTGAAGTAGCAAGCACAATGAAACACAGTTCCATTTGCCTTTCTTCCCCCGGAGAAGAAGGGAGCAGAAAGTTCAGGACGCCTTGCAATTTGACTCTCAGGAATGCAAAAACAGCAGCAGCCTCCTGCCTCGGAGCCCAGCCTCTCTATTGCAATTTGACTCATCCTTGGTGGTTTATTGTGTTCTCTGCTCTCCTTCCTTGTGACACACAGGAGTAGGTGAGTAATGCTCTCCACCAGGAGAGAAAAATAGATCCTCAAATGCCTTCCATTATGCTGAAAACCTTGTCACCAGCTGTGGTGGCAGGGGGTGTGGTAACCGTCCATTAGCACAGGGAGACTCAGAACATCTGACTCCCTCTGCCCAGGCTATTTGTGATTCTAAGAGCCCAAGCAGGGACAGAAAGCAAACAAACACAGAGAAAGCTAAAAGGCCCTGCTGAGAGGGAGTCTTGGAGAACCAGGATGGTCAAGAGCCCACCAGCTGCAGGAGATCCCAAAGGCCCACGGAAGGTGCACGGTTAGACCTTCCTTAGGCTGCGTCACCTGGCCTGGATCACCTCTTCCACCCAAGTAGACGTAGCTAATAATTACTGAGTTCCTGTTACATGCCAGGCACTAGGAGGAGCGTTTCCTGTGTTGTTGTGTGTTATTCACACACACACACACACACACACACACACACACACACACACACACACTGATATACAACCTTAGGAGAACATCCACTTGGCTAAATTCGGATGTTTGAACAATGAGCAACTGAACCAAAATGCCGTTGCTCCATTTGCTTTTTTCTATAGTCATCAAAGTTGCAGTCCAGAGAGAGCACTCCTACCAGAGGGTAGGCCCAGGCTCCCACCGAGCACTTCTGTGACTACCAACAAGGGGGGAAAGGGGTTGCAGTCACTGTTACCAAGGTGACAGAGTACAGTTAATAAATGACTGTCCTGTGATCACACATCCCCAGGAAACTTTAGGGTTTGGGTCTGGAGAGATGGTGCAGTAAGTGAAGTGTTTGCTGTTAGCATGTAGCATGAGTTTGGATCCCTAGCTTCCATGTAAAATCTGAGCACTTCTGTAACCTGGTGCTGGGGGAATGGGAAGGACAGACAGGTGACTCCCTGGGGGCTGACCAGCAAGCCAGTCTAACCAAAACAGCTAAGCGCTGTTTTAATGAGGATCTGTATCAAAAAATTAAGGGAGAAGCTATTGAAGAAGCCATTCTGATACAAAACCTCTGACCTCCACATATACCCAAATGGGTGAATTTAACCCCCGCCCCATGCCCATGCCCAGAAACTTGTTTTGATTTTGATGCTTTGGGGTTTGTTTGTTTGTTTGTTTGTTTGTTTTGTTTTGTTTTTGTTTTTTGATTTTTTGAGACAGGGTTTCACTGTAACTTTGAAGCCTGTCCTGGAACTAGCTCTTGTAGACCAGGCTGGTCTCAAACTCACAGAGATCTGCCTGCCTCTGCCTCCCGAGTGCTGGGATTAAAGGTGAATGTCACCACTGTCCAGCCTTTGATGCTTTGTTTTTAAAACAGGGTCTGAGCAGGGTGGTGGTGTAGCATACGACTTTAACCACAGTATTTAGGAGGCAGACACAGGTGGGTTTGAGGCCAGCCTGATCTACAGAGTGTTTCAGGCCAGGGCTACACAGAGAAACCTGTCTCATACCATCCCACCTAACAAAATAAAAACCAGAGTCTGTGGCACAGGTTGCCCTCAAACTCCTTCTATAGCCAAGGATGGTCTCAAACTTCTGACCCTCCACTTACATTTCTCAAAAGCTGGGTTATAGGAATGGCGCACCCTAGCTTAATTTATAAATGTTGGTGATCGAATCCAGGGCTTCATCCCTGCCAGGCAAGCAATCTACCAACTGAGCTACATCCTCAGACTTCCCCCAGAAACAAAAAACAAACTCCCCAAAGCCCCTGTCATCTCTCAGACTTCTGAAAATACACATTCAGTTCTATTAAACCAGAAACACCTTTGTGCCTTCTGAACCTGAGCTCCCCAGCTGGAGCCACGCTGGGAGGGAAAATAAATGTTTGTCTCAATGGCAGTTTCCTATTCGGCTAATTGATTCTCCCCCCAGAATAACAATAATGCTTGAACATCCGAGCACCTAATTATCGCCAGCTTTTTGTTTGCCCTGTCATTAACTTCACAGCTGCCTTGTTGTGACAAGTGGGACCACAGAGATGTCAGTTGTAACCCTCAGTTTCTGAGAGGAAGGACAGGAAAGAGGTGGGACTCTGCCTCTGCCAAGGTCAGGGGATGTCTCAGCTGTGTTTCACTAGCACCCGTGGGAGAGGAGACTGTGGAATGGGCTGGGCCTGTCCCTCTGCAGAGGGGCTGTATCATGAAACACATTTAATATGTCATGAAACTTAGGAACACTGGCACTAAGATAGCGTGTTGAAGTGGGGACAGGGCACAGGCATATAGCATCTATTTATACTGTGTGATACTGGGTACATTCTCCAGCGCCTCGATCCAAAATAAAAGTCAGTACCTAAAGTCACACGAAGACTGTCACCTGAGAAAGCATCATACCCACTAAGGAAGACAGAAATACTTTGAAATAGATAGAGGTGGTGACCATACCACTCTGCCGATGCACTGGATCCCACAAGACATTTACTTTTAAATGATTGAATCTGTCTTATGTAAACATCATTTCAATTCAAAGGAGACCTCATCACTTAAGACATGTGCTTCACTGTTTATCAATTTAAACTAAGAAAATATAAATATATCCCGCTCTTGGAAAACAATGGCTTATCTCTGCAAGGAGCCATCAGCGCACCCCAGACTTCACTACAGACTCCCCAGGGCCTGGCCAGGAAGCCTTCTGACATCCACAAGTTGCCTTGCTGGGCTCTCCTCTTACACGTGACTGTGGTCCTCAGCCATCCACCAAGCAGGACCCTATCAGGGGTATCTTTCCAAAGCTTGTGGTTAAGTCTCTGTCCTCATCTTCTTAGCCAGCTAGTGAGCAGTATTTCTTCCGGGCATCAATTCCCTTGTTCTAGAGGCAAGTGTCTGGGCTTCTGTGGATGTCTGTCTTTCTTCCTTCCTCGTGGGCCCTTCCTCATGCTTCTTTTTCTTCACTTCTTTTCAGAGTGGGCAGTGCTCAGGGCTCTACACCTCATTCCGACCACCTCTATCTCCATCTACGACTTCCACACAGGCAGCTCTAGACTGAACACCATCCCTGCACTCCAGGCACGCGCTGTCCCAGGATTTGTCACCTCTGGTTGGATGTCTCACACAGCTGAGACAGATAATATGAATTCTTTCCTGCCCCAGTGAGAGCTTCTTGGGTTTTATCAATGACACCGGCATTCAGTCAACTGCTCAGGCTAACACTGAGTCGCGTTTCGGTCATCTCTTTCCTCACACCTCACTCCTAACCCTTAGTGCCTCCTACATCCTGTGCTCCAGTGTGTCCCGAACACTCCACTTTCTCCACATCCCAGATCTGGTCCACCATGTCTAATATTCTCTCCCAGGCTCTTTCCTACTACCCTGTCCTGTCTGTCAGTGCAACCCTCGCTCCTTAGCCTGTCTCATGTTTCCAGAGTAAATCAGGTCTTAGCAATACACTGTGAGTACCTGCTGCATTCAGAGTAAACTCTAAGCTCTCCCGGGATCTAGGTGCCCTCCTCTGCAGACTCCCCGCTCTCCTGTCTCCTCATTCACAGTGCTGTGGTCACAGTACCTTCTCTCCATCCCTTCCTCAGTCTGCCTTTGTTCCTGCTTCGGAATCTTCCTTCTTCTTGGGGTGCTCGTGGCCCTAGTCTTTGAACAGCTGCCTCTTCTCATCACATGGCTATGACCCCAACTTAAACGATAGAAAAAACCTCCCTGCTTTGACAGGTATTTCCTGGTCAATCTTTTTTTTAAAGATTTATTTATTTTTATTCTATGTATATGACTGTTTTTGCCTGGGTATATTTCTGTGCACCATGTGTATGTCCCTGGAGGCCAGAAGAGGACATTAGGTCTCCTGGAACTAGAGTTACAGATGGTTGTAAGCTGACATGTGAGTGCAGAGAATTGAACCCATGTCCTCTGGAAGAGCAGCAAGCCCTCTTAATGACTGAGCCATCTCTCTAGCTCCTCCCCATCAATCTTGATAGCTCATTCTCAGATCTGAATCTTCCCTGTGCATCAGCTACTGCTGACTTGCTAGCGACAGTCTCCTCCTGCTGAAATATCCGTTCCTTGAGGGCAAGGATTCAGGCTCTCTTCCGTGCTCGGGTGGCTGCTTGTAGCAGAAAGCACTGCGACGAGCCAACGGGAAAACATCTGTGTGGTGTGTCACACAAGGCTTATCAGACACCTACTCCTGTAGAGACCACCCTGCTCAGGCTGCCTCCTGTCAGCTGCTGCTGAGTTTTATGACAAGAGCCGGCTATCCGGACCAGGTCAAAGGCCTTCCTCTTGGCTTCTCCAGTGCCGAGGTGTCCAGGTTGATCTTCCACAGATCAAAGGCCCTACCCAGTGCCCTGCTCCTTGGAATCTGCTCTCTGGTCAGCCGGCCCTGCTTTCCCTCGTGGATAAGCTTATCCACGATGCTGTTTCCCGGAAATGTGACAGGCAGGGCCATCTCATCTTTTATTCAAAGAATATATGGTAGCGTAATATCACATAAGAGTTCCGAGTAAATTTCTGTCTTAGGGAGACTGTCAGTTTGAGGGGGCAGTGGAGGGTTTTTAAGCAGAAGGCAACTTTATGCTGTCTTCCTGCAGACGGAAGACCTGGGCATGAGTTGGGCCTGCCACTCCTGAAAGCTTCCCATGGTCAAATAGCAACACGGAACAGGTCATTAGTTTCCTTTGCTCCGGTATCACTCACTTAGTCCATCTGAGGTTTTCCAGAGCCGGGTGTGGTAGTAGCATAAGCCTGTCATCCCGTTATCTAAGAAACAGAGGCAGGAAAATTAGGCGAGACCAGCATTGGCTACATAGTGAGTTAAAGGCCAACCTCATCTACATGGCCCTGCCTCAAAACATTAAAATAAAATCAATGAAGTAAAAAGAAACAAAGTTTTTCTACCCCTTCCACATTGCAGCCCCTGACCCATTCCACAGTTTCCAGCCTCACATCCGGGGACAGGGGTGTCGGATTAGGAACGCTGTATGTGGCACATCCGGGGATGGGGTGTCGAATCAGGAACGCTGTATGTGGCACATCCAGGGACAGGGGTGTCGGATCAGGAACGCTGTATGTGGCACATCCGGGGATGGGGTGTCGAATCAGGAACGCTGTATGTGGCACATCCGGGGACAGGGGTGCCGGATTAGGAACGCTGTATGTGGCACATCCGGGGACAGGGGTGCCGAATCAGGAACGCTGTATGTGGCACATCCGGGGATGGGGTGTCGGATCAGGAACGCTGTATGTGGCACATCCGGGGACAGAGGTGCCAGATCAGGAACGCTGTATGTAGCTTTTCCTCTGAGTCATACACTCGGCAGACAATGTTTTCATCAAGATCTCCCTTGTCATTTCCTTTTTCTTTAGCTACAGAACTACCCTGATAGTCAGGTGAATTCCTGAGCAGCGAGCCTGGGGCCCAGGGTTCCTGCTCTAACCTCGCATAGTGGGGAATCTACTTGCGGTTGTAGAGACATAAAGCTTGCTTCTCTAGAGAAGTTCCTGGTCTGACCTCCAAGTGAAGTTTTATTCCCACAAGAACATAGAGTCTACGAGGACAGGGACCTTGTTTGGTCAATACTGTGTCCTCAGTCCTCAGCACACTGACATGCTCAGTGACTGAGTTCATTTATTCACACAGTCAGTCTTTCTTAAGCAGAACACTTTCAAGTGATGTGAAATAAGAGGAAGGAGAGAAAAGGTAGCCAGAAGACATTTTGACTACAAGCAACGGAACTAATATAGTCACCTAGGCATCAGTACCTACAAAAAGACAGCTCCATTTAGACAGCTCTGGCTTTTGTTCAAGCCACCATTTAGAACCTGGGTTTCTTTGTTTGGAGTGTTTGTGCGTTAACTAGGTTGATCCACGGGTGAAGGAAGTTAGTGGTTCTCCTACAGTGGGTAGCCCAAATCACCAATAGGGAGGTTCTCTAGAGCGATGAGGCCTGGACATTGGTAGTTCTAAAGAGCCACAACGGGGGTTCCATTGTTCGGAGAGCACTGTAGGCCTCGCTGCCAGCTAAGCAGCCCCATGGCTGTCACATGGGAATTAGCATGGTCCCTGAAGCATCTGGAGCAAATGCCAATGAAGGGATTTTGACAGATGTCCAGGGAATTCAGAGAAAAGGCTCCCCACTGGGCGAGCATAGAGGAAGGAGCCTGGGAGACAGTGGGACCTCAGAGGTGAGTAAGACTTCAGAAGACAAGCAGGGGGAGGGTGTAGCCAGAAGGACGCAGCAGGAGCCGGGAAGGAAGAGATGGAACATTTGTCATCTTTGTCAGAGGACAAGCTGATCTCTGGCTCATTGGCATATTGGCTCCTGGGAAAGGGAAGTTTGCTCATCTTGAACCAACAACTGGAGAAACCGAGGTTCGTTTCCAGAGCCCAGTGACTCCGTGTCCTCTGAGATTCCCGGTGCTTTGCCCACACTGTTTGTTGAGCTTCCTCTTTGAGCACCAGGGGATTTTAAAAGACAACACGGGGCTTTCACACACTCGTGTTCCCAAAATCCCACCCACCAGGTGGAAAACCCCGGGAGGTCACCTCTGCATGCTACCCAGCCCCTTCTCAGACCAGAAGGCATGACCTCTCTTCCTCAGCGTCAACAAAGACAAACAGTCCAAACCAGCAGGCAGCAGCAGCGATTAGGGAGGTGCCGGGAAGAGCCCGGGGTGCTGGGCATCAGTGCACTGGTCAGTGACTGGATTCCATTTTCAGATTCAGTTAATTCTGACTCGGATTGAAGATCCCTTCAGAGGGTGAGCGTGCCAACCACCAGGCAGGGACCAGCTTTGCCGATAACACAGAAAGTGATTCATCCAGCCCTGGCTCAGTCAGCCAGGCTGGGACAAATGTCACCCATTCATTTTGATGGATGCACCCCATTCATAGAAATATGTGGACAGATAGTGATTTTTTGTGCTCAGCCATACTCACTGTTCTTGGCAGCTGACTTGCTTCCTTGGCTTAGCTATGTTGGCGCTCCTGCCACGGCTAATAAACTGCAGGCTAGTGAACCACGAACGGGTCTCCCTGCAACTACAAAAGACAGGAGTTGACAACAGGCACTCCAAGTGTGGCCTGGGCCAGACTCGCCAGAGCAGTGGTTCCCAACTGTGGGGTCGCGACCCCCACGGGGGTTGTTGAATAATCTTTTTTCAGGGGTCACCTAAGACCATCTGCATATCAGGTTATTTACATTATGATTTATAACAGTAGCAAAATTATAGTTATGAAGTGGCAACTAGAATAATTTTGTGGTTGGGGGATCACCACAACATGAGGAACTGTATTAAAGGGTCACAGCATTAGGAAGATTGAGAACCACCGACATAAAGAAATAGTGTCTCTGCTATAGAGATTTGGGTTGGTATGGATCTTGGTTTGTTGATACAAATTTAAGGTCAATTTTGTTATACAGTGTATATGTATTTCTGATTTTGATTAAGGTATTGTGTTTGTCCAGCTTGTTTAAAAATGTAATGTATAATTAAGAAATATAGGTTAATAGATAATCATCTATAATAGTTAAGCTTGTAGTCATGTTAGTTAGATTTTCTAGATGTACAGAGATGTATTTCAGATGGGTAGGCATTCTTCAAACCATTCAAAGACTACAGAATATGGCATTTAAAGGTTTAAGAACTTAGGATTTTTCATGACAATGAGACATATCTACTCATCACCAATCTACTTCAAGAGGATGATGGGCATCAAAGAGGCTCCTTATGGAGTTGGTTAGCCATTTGGGCAAGAAACTGCTCTTGCCTAGACTGCTTGATGGTATGCTGTATGAACTAGACAGGCAGGACATACATATAGATGACTGCTGAACTTGCCTGAAGGTGAGATGATCCTTTGGGGTTTCTGCTTCATGAAAGAGTCTGCCAGACATTCTGCAGGACAAAGAAGAAAGTGACTGACAAACTGCCAACATAGGTGGAACTGTCTTTGAAATTTCCTGCTTCATGGAAAAGTCTGCTGGATACTTTGAGCCTACAGGCTGAGACTGAATGCCCCAATGGTACAGAAGAACTTTGGGTGACTGTCCAGGTAGCAAGATGTCTCTGTCAATTCTAGAGTTTTGGAAGTTACTGACAAGGCACTTCCTGTTTACTTAGGTAATGTTCTATCCTTCTGGAGTCTTTGATGGAGTTAAAGAATATGCATTTATAGTTTTCTTTAGCCATGATAAAAGATAAAGTAGATATAAATATTGTAACTGTAATTCTTGCTTGATAACTGTTTTGTTATATGTAATTACTATGTAAAGTTAAAACTTTCCTTTTTATATAAACAGAAAAGGGGAGGTGATGTGGGATTCCCCTCTGTATGCTGTGAATACCATTGGTTAATAAAGAAACTGTTTTAGGCCTGTGGTATGGTAGAGTAGAGCTAGGCGGGGAAAACTAAACTGAGCGCTAGGAGAAAGAAGGCGGAGTCAGGGAGAAGCCATGGAGCCGCCACCAGAGACAGACATCCTGAAACTTTGCCGGTAAGCTACTGCCATGTGGCAATACACAGATTAATGGAGATGGGTTAGTTTAGGATATAAGAATTAGCCAGAGGGGGCTGGAGAGATGGCTCAGTGGTTAAGAGCATTGCCTGCTCTTCCAAAGGTCCTGAGTTCAATTCCCAGCAACCACATGGTGGCTCACAACCATCTGTAATGAGGTCTGGTGCCCTCTTCTGGCCTGCAGGCATATACACAGACAGAAAGAATATTGTATACATAATAAATAAATAAATAAATATTTAAAAAAAGAGTTAGCCAGAAATATGCTTAATCTATTGGCCAAACAGTATTGAAAATAATATAGCTTCTGTGTGGTTATTTTGGGAGTCTGAGCATGCAGGAACACACAAGCAGACTCCTACTACCTTGCTTTATTATTTGTGAAGTAAGAAGTCTGAGCTAGTCAAAAGAAAACTGCAGAGAGCACAGTAGTGATGATTAGCTTCTGAAACAAAAAGAAATGATGTACTACAACTTCTGCAAGAGGATGGCTCTCACCCAGGACAGTGGGGAAAAAGGAAAGAATCAAAGAATTTCCTAAGCACATGTGCAAGGCTCTTCTCTGTAGGTTGCAGGCCCAGGTTCTCTTTTGGTTTTCTCACTGGGATATTTTCATCTGGGAAGGATCACTGTAGCAGAACTTAGTGGCTAAGAAATGGATAGGTTCCTTATAGGTGGCCAGTTCCAGCTCTGTTTGACTCAGGCATTCACACGCTCAGCAAGCTCCATCACCTTCTCTTTGCCATGTTTGGAAGCACTACAGATGAATACGACCTAAAGAAAAGCCACTGGGGAAAGGACAAGTGAACACCAGACACAGCAGAAGTGAGCTAGCACAGGCTAACAGCCTCACTGAGGAGCAGCAGGGAGGACATGAAGCTCCAGGGTGACACCTCGGGGGTATTTTCCAAAATGACATGGTTCTTGAGCTTAGGGTCGAGGGATGAGTACAAATTCACCAGAAAAGCAAGAGCAGAAGAAAAACTGATCAGCATTAGCAAAGCTACAGGCGATGCCCCTTCAGAAGCCCCAGCGGTGTGACCATGCTAAGGCTGGGAATACTGGCAGGGCCCTGAGCTGGAAGGACCTTCCATGGCACACTAGGCTGATAAAGTTATTTGTTTTTAAGTTTATTTTTGCTTCTAGAACTTTTCCTTTTTCTTTTTTTAAGAGTCTGGACTTCTATTGAGGTTCCCTTCCTCAGTTGTGATGAACATAATTTTGTTCATGTCCTTGAGCAGAATTACTGTGACTATTTTATTCACATATTTATTTGTTTGTTTGTTTGTTTGTTTGTTTTTTTGAGACAGGGTTTCTCTTTGTAGCCTTGGCTATCCTAAAACTCAGTCTGTAAAGCAAGCTGGCCTCAAGCTCATAGAGATCCTCTGGTCTCTTCTACCTAAGAGCTGGGATTAAAGGCATGCACCTCCACCACCTGGTTTACTGTAGTTATTTTTAAATAATTCTAAACCAGGTGGTGGTGGCTCATGCCTTTAATCCTATCACTCAGGAGGCAGAGGCAGGCAAATTTCTGAGTTCAAGGCCAACCTGGTCTTGTTGGGATTTTTTTGTTTGTTTTTTTGCTTAACTCTTTTGCGGGGGCCACCACCCAGCTCCCAAATAAATCGCACACGGAGTCTTATTATTTCTTATAAATGCCCAGCCTTAGCCTGGCTTGTTTCTTGCCAGCTTTTATTATCTTAAATGATCCCATCTACCTTTTGCCTCTGGTTTTTTCCTTTTCTTACTTCTGCAATCTCACTTTTACTCTTCTCTGTGACTAGTGGTATGGCTGGGTGGCTGGGTGGCGGAGTGGCTGGCCCCTTCTTTTCTCGCTCCTTCTCTTGTTCCTAGATCCCTCTTGCTCCTTTTTCTCCCTGATTTTTCCTCTTCTTTATTCCCTCTGCCTGCCAGCCCTGCCTATCCTTTCTCCTGCCTTGCCATTGGCTGTTCATCTCTTAATTATTCCAATCAGATGTTTTAGGCAGGCAAAGTAACACAGCTTTACAGAGTTAAACAAGTGCAACACAAAAGAATGGCACACATCATTGCATCATTAAACAAATGTTCCACAGTATAAGCAGATGTAACACATCTTAAAATAATATTCCACATCCCTGGTCTACAGAGTGAGTTCCAGGACAGCCAGGGCTACACAGAGAAACCCTGTGGCAAAACAATAACAACAACAAAAAGAGTCAATCTTGATTGGTTTCCTTTCCTCTGGGCTATAACTCTGTCACTGTTTTCTTTCTCGGAGTGTCCAGGGACTGGGATCTCCACATCATGACTAATATATAGACCATAGTTCTATTACATTCTTCTGAAGAGCTTCAAATTTGTTTTACTGAACAGTTGGTGTTGGGATTAAGTGATGTTCAAACTTAAGTAACTCCATGTTATACATATGGTGGCTTTCTAGACTGTGCCCTGCCCTAAGAACCTCCATTTTATAAACAGCTTTTGACGCCACTTTAGGCAAGAAGGGTGACTGAAGCCCCAGGTGGACTCAGAAACTGCACCATCTGCCATGTGCTGCCAAGCAGGCACAGGGTGATAAATGACTCATTCCTGGGAGTGGAAGGGAGCCACCAGATGAATTGAGATTGTAGGCACACCATGAGTCTATTAAAATCATATCTTGAAACTTATTGGATGTAACACCAAGAAAAGTCTCAGTAACTCTGTCACCTGGGCCCCATAAAGTGACAGACACCAAACCCTGTAACAGCAAATTCCATGCCAACTGACCACCTGATGTGGTACCTATGTGTGCATCAGGGACTGAGGACTCCCCGATTGTTTCTGAGGCTTTGGCTCAGCTCGGTCTCTGGCTGGGATTAAAATGTATGCACCACCACATCTGGCCCACAGTTAGTAACTTTTATTACAAATATATTTAATGATTCAACGTATCTTCAACAATCACTTTTGTTTTTTTTTAATTTATTTTGTGTTTGTGCATGTGCCTGTGCACATGGGTAAAGGTCAGCATAGCATGCTGGGCTATTCTCTTGACCCCGGGACTCTAGAGCTCACAGGTTTGCTGGGGTTACGGATGCATACGGCCACGTGGACGCTGGAGATCTGCACTCGGGTCTCTGTGCTGGCACAGTGAGCACTTTCAGCCACTGAGCCCGCTCTCCAGCCTCTGGAATAACTTTGTCATGGTGTTTGGTTTGAATGCAAGTTCAATACAGTCATTATCTCAGTCTGTTTTTGCTGCTTCCTAGCTCAATAATGCAAACTGGATGATTGACGAAGGGTGACGCCTTTTTAAATTCATGGTTATGGAGGGTGGGAGGTCCAACTTTAAGGGCCTGAGTAGGGCTTCTGGTTGGCGTGAAGCAGGCAGCACACGGTGAGAAGGGCTCATCTAACAGAGAGGACCAAATTGGCTTCTACAACAGATCAAGCTGTAGTGCTGTTTCATTTGTATTTTAATAAATAAAGCTTGTGTGAAGATCAGAGAGTAAAGCAGCCCCACTGATCAGCCTTACAGACCAGGCAGTGGTGACACACACACTTAATCCCAGTAGCCACACTAGTTTGCCATAGAAACCAGGTGATAGTAGTGCACACCTTTAATCCCAGCACGTTAGAGGAATATAAGATGGAAGGAGACAGCTCTCAGACACAGTCTCATTCTGAGATTTCTGGAGGCAGGATCGTCATTTTGGACTGAAGTAGAGGTAAGAGCCAATGGCTGACCATTTTGTTTTTCTAACCTTCAGGTTGAACTCCAATTTCTGTCTCTGGGCTTTTATTTTTCTGCTACATCAAGTGGGGAGAGAACTTAGTACTTCAATAATTTACAAGGGTAGAGACCTCACTACCCAATCATCGTCTATGGGTCATCTGGCCCCACTTCTTAACAACATACACTGGAAATTAAATGTGAGCATAGCTTTCGGTGGGAGCATTCAAACCATGCTAGTCCTACTTTTTCAGCATTTTCAAGGATGAATCGGCATAACTTCAGGTGGGTGTTGGAGAGGGAAGAGCATCTACAGAAATTCTTTTCTCTGATAAGAACTGAAGGCAATGTGTAGCAGACAGTCGGGGTTCTGAGCGTCCTCCTGCAGGGGCGTCAACAGTGACCACACCAGATGCCTACACCTGGGAGCAGATGGGGTCAGTGGTGGAGGAGTGAGATGGGATTTCATGGGTGGAAGTCTGTCTTACTAGAATTCACTAGCAGAGGAATAACAAAAGCCAGGCCTGTTATGCTGGCCTAGAAAGTCAGAAGGAGGAGAGGGGGTAGGAATGAGTAATTATGGATTGGATCCTTCGGGGAAGACAACAAAAAGCCTTTCTATAAACTTAAGAATCTCGGTCTTAGGGGTGGTAACAAGGACCTTACGGAGGAAACGCAGGCTTACTGAAGCTACAGTCTCCCTGCTGAAGTGCTCGGTGCTAGTGAGAGGGGGAATCCATACTAGGACTGAAGACTCCATCCACTGTGCTGTTCTGAATTAGCTGAGACTGGCAACAAGTGTTTCTTTGATCATAAAATAGAGATTTGGAAGTCGGGCGGTGGTGGCGCATGCCTTTAATCCCAGCACTTGGGAGGCAAAGGCAGGCGGATCTCTATGAGTTTGAGGTCAGCCTGGTCTACAAGAGTTAGTTCCAGGACAGGCTCCAAAGCTACAGAGAAACCCTGTCTTGAAAAAAACAAAAAACAAAAACAAAAACTAGAGATTTGGTGATCACGTGTGATGGCCCATGACTATTGTCCTAGCACTTGGGAGACCAGGGATCAAAAATTCAAGAATGAGAGAGAGAGAGAGAGGGAGGGAGGGAAGGAGGGAGGGAGGGGGAGGAGAGAGAGAGAGAGAGAGAGAGAGAGAGAGAGAGAGAGAGAGAGAGGCCACTCAAGACTAGCTTGGGCTACATAATATGACTGTCTTAAAAATATATATAATTTGAAATATTATATAGCGTACAATTGTAAAAATGTCTTAAAATATTATTGTATTGAAAATTATATGTAAGAATTTAAAAAACAATATAGAGGCTGGAGAGATGGCTCAGAGGTTAAGAGCACAGAAGTCTTGAGTTCAATTTCCAGCAACTATGCAGTGGCTCACAACCATCTTAATAAGATCTGGTGCCCTCTTCTGGCCCGCAGGGATACATGCAGGCAGAACACTGAATACATAAAAAATAAGGGGCAGCCCCTTCTGCTGAAACTGAAAAAAAAAAGAAAGTCAGGAAAAGTATCAGTGGTAACAGGAAAAACGAGATGCCAAGGCCAAACAAAAGTTTTAAAATCTTTAAAATAAATGTTCAGTCATGCATTTACTACCTGCGAAGAAAGTCCTTACAGAAAACAGCATCGCTCCCCGCCCTCTTCAGAACACGAGACTCACTCTCAGCCTTCTGAGCCGGAGTAAACAACCCCCAGTCATAGACCGGGTGTGATGGCACGTGGATTTAATCCCAGCACTCAGTCAGGCGGATCTCTGTGAGTTCAAAGCCAGCTTGGTTTACATGAGTTCCAGGCCAGCCAGGGCTACACATTAAAGCACCCGACTCAAAAGAACAAAACAAAGCAAAAATGGTAATTACCAATTATGTGTAAAAATAAGAAAATTCTTCAACAAAGGAAATGCTCAATTTTCGCAGTTGAGGTGCTTATGCATAAGTAAGCTCCAGTACCACACAGCACACACCAGAGAGCGCTGCGCAGGCAATCTCTGCAGGAAGTGCATAGCCATTCCCCATTTGCCTGAACTCAAGGAAAACATGACCAACGGGAGGCGTCTTCCACAGTTCCTTAAAAAAATATTTATTAATTATATGAACGGGGTATGGGCACATAAGTGTAGTGCCAGAACAGACGGTAGAGGGCGTCAGGGAGTTACTACAGATGGTTGTGAGCTGCCCACCTTTGGTGCAGGGGAACTGAACTTGGGTCCTTACCAAGAGCCATGACTCGTGACTACGGGTCATCCCTCTAGCTCCAGACGTCACTATTTCTAATGTGGGGAACTTCTGCAGCAAAACTCGCATCAGTGACACCAAACCCAGGAATGGCTTTCCTGCCTACTGTAGTGTACACCGTGGTCTATGGCCCAAACTCTCCTTCAGTAAGTCACTTGGGTTTTGGGGCAGCAGGAGAGCTGGTTCTTCACAGGGTGAGGGAGGGTGAGGTGTTGGGATACCAACACCAGAACTCCCCCTATGGGATTGCCTAAGGCTAGAGCAACTGTCCCCAGCACCCCAGTTCACTCTCCAATGACTTTGCACAGAAATCTGAGTCATCTCAAAAATGCACCGCCAGGAGGAGCAGAAGTGTGAGTGTGTGTGTGTGTTGTGTGTGTGTGTGTGTGTGTGTGTGAGAGAGAGAGAGAGAGAGAGAGAGAGAGAGAGAGAGAGAGAGAGAGAGAGAGGGTTTCTCTGTGTAGTCTTAGATGTCCTGAAACTCCCTGTGTAGACCAGGCTAGCCTCGAACTCACAGAGATCGCCTGTCTCTGTGCCCCGTGACCCAGTGCTGGGATTAAAGGCATGTGCCACCACCACAGCCTAGCTCCTATGTACATTTTAACAACACACATGTATGAACCACACATGGTGATCTGAAAGGTTTCATGACAGAATTCATAAAATGTATTGAAGAATCGCAACAAGCACACATAAAGAGCTGTGCATTAAACCACAATCAGAGCTGAGTGCAGAGGGTGTGTCGTCCTTGTCATTTGGCTACTCGTTTATTACTATTATTAGGCCATAGTAGGCTTATTTACTTTTCTTTCCTCATCTTCCCCCAAACTTTCCTTTGGCAATGTTTCTGCACCATGGCTCCATCACTGTTAAAAAAATTTAAAAAGTTAAAAAGTGTTAAACAGTTTTTTTAAAAAAAAAAAAAGAAAAGAAAAGAAAAGAAAGAAAGAAAATTAGTATTAGATGATGCCTACATCCTGACTGCCACCTAGTGGAATTTTTGAGTATTAGTGTATCAGTAATTGTTTTATTTTCAGCAAAATAGTATAAAATATGGCCACATCAAATTCTGGGCTACTGTTCCCCAAAGTGTGAAACTCTGGAGTTCATTTTGGTCTTCGTAAAAGTGAGAGCTTCTATAACCTTGGGAGATCGCTTAGTGCGGCGGCCTTCAACCTTGCTATGCTCGGCTGTTAATACAGTTCCTCATGTACTGATCCCAACCATAAAATTATTTCCATTGCTACTTTGTAACTGTAATTTTGCTACTGTTATGAACTGTAATGTAAATATCTTATATGTGACCCAAAGGTTGAGAACCACTGGTTTAGTGTGTAAATCGTTTGTCCTGAAAATATAATAGCCAGAATTCAAATTCCTAGAACCCATGTGGAAGATGGGTATGGCAGTAAATCTGCCACACTAATACTTCTTTAGCAAGACGGGAGACCAGGATGGGAAAATCTCAGATATTATCAGGACATCCAGAAAGACTGGGGCTTGCCTTAGTGAGCAAAAACTATCTCAAACATAGCTGGAGACCAGGACTAATGCCTGAGGCCCTTCTGCTCTCCACGTGTATGCTATCCTGTATAGTCCATCCAAATGCATGTTTGAACAGTAAGTAACACATGTATGCACACACACAAATTAAAAAACAAAAGTCAAGTGGTTCCCTTTTCCCTACCTATGTGTGGGAACACATACCCACTGTAATTTATGGTTGATTGGTTCAAATAATCCTAAAAAAAAAAAAGACTGTTCTATTATATAAATGCAGTGTTTTTTTTTTTCTTTTCAGAGACAGGTTTCTGTATATAGTTTTGGGGTGTGTCCTGGAACTCACTCTGTAGACCAGGCTGACTTTGAACTCGAGATCCACCTGCTTCTGCCTCCCTAGTGCTGGGATTAAAGGCGTGAGCTATCACTGACTGGCTAAAAACTTGTGTCCACTATTTTTAACCTTTTGCCTTTGTTCTAAGAGAAATAAGATGAGGCTTCCTGCATATGGGGTGGGAAACACCCATGTAAAGACGTTAGGAATACAGCTTCAAAGGTCGTCTTAAAGAGCTGGAGAGACTCCATGGTTAAGTGAAGACTGCTAATTCTCAGCACCCACAAGACTGCTTGCAACCAGCTGTAACTCAATCCCAGGAGATACAACACCTCCTCTGGCATCCATGGTGTTATGAATTTAGCCACAATAAGACTGACACTTCCGGGTTCTAGGGTCATGAATGTGCGGACAAGCCCTCAGGTAGAAGTGCCTAATAGCCCCGGGGATGACTCAGCTAAGCCCTTGAGCGCATGCGTGAGCCCCATTATCTGAGTATGACATAGTCGCACCATCCCCCTGGGCAGCCCTTAAAAGCTGGAGGTGCCATCTTTAGCCCCCCCTCTCTCTCTCTCTCTTTGCACCCTGACTTCCCCAGGCCTGTACACGCCCCCTCTAATAAACTCCTAAGTGGTTTGTTGAGTGTTGCGTGTTTCCTTCTCACTCACGCCAGGTAATTTCATTGGTGCTGTGAGACTCGGGAGGCTCTCCCGCCCCGAGCCCCTCTCCCTGGGTCAGGATCTGGAACTGGATATTTTTTCCACAACAACCACATGTTCCATCTCCCTGAGTGTGATTTCTATGCACACCACCGGCTTCAGTTGGTGAGTTTTCCCCATTCTGGTCAGTTTAACCATTTCTCTGAACCTGAGGAATTGATTGTTTAGCTCCCAGAAATCTGGTGTTCCTAGAAACAGGAGAGGGGGACAGCCCCCAACCATGGCCTTCACAGCTATGGTTGAGGCATTCACCTCTGGATTGCTTCCATTAGCTAAAATCATGTTTGGATGACCCGGGGTCAGTCCTCCCGCGACTGGGGCCCAGAATCTCTCAGATTTTTCTTTTCTTTTCTTTTTAAGTATTTATTTATTTATTATGTATACATTGCTTTGTCTGCATATGTGCCTGTAGGCAAGAAGAGGGCACCAGATCTCATTACAGATGGTTAAGAACCACCACGTGATTGCTGGGAATTGAACTCAGGACCTCTGGAAGAGCAGTCAGTACTCTTAACCTCTGAGGCATCATTCCAGCCCTGACTCTCAGATTTTTCTTTCTCCTTTTTTTCTTTTCTTTTTTCTTTTGGATCTCTCATCAGTGGTCCCCACTGTGGCCTCTCTGGCTTCCGAGTCACCCCAACCAGAGCCTGTCAGACTTTAACACCCCGCCTGTGGGTAGAGGATGCTCTCCTACAAGCTCTGTGGTATTCGCCGCCATTTCACACCCTGCCTATAGAGGGGAGATGGTGTGGCGACAGACTGCCCGATCTGTGCTGTCCATGCTGCTCCCTTGCTCTCTGGTTTGAGAGCCACCAGGCTTGTGTTTCAAGTGTGGTAGAGCTGGTCACTGGGCCCAAGCATTCTCTAATCCTCATCTTGGTCCTGCGAGGCCTTGTCCAAGATGCCACAAGGAAGGACATTGGGCAGTTGATTATCCTTGTGCACATCATGGCATGGAGTTTGATAACCCAGAAAATTTCCAAGTTGACCTTCTAGGTCTGGCCATGGACGAGTGAGGCTGCCTGGGCTCCTTTGACTTGACCACAACTGTCATCTGTAACAGGAAGCCATGGGTAAACATCACGGTATCAGGACGGCCCATCTCCTTTCTCTTGGACACTGGAGCCACATACTCAATTCTGGAGGCCTACCTCTCCTTCTAATTTTCCTATTGTCAGGGTAGGGAGATAGCCTTATCTACCTCAGCAGACCCCACCACTTAACTGTGTTTTTAGGGGTATTTATCTCACTCATTCATTTTTAGTCATGCTGACCTGCCCGGTACCTCTTATGGGTGCCAGATGATGATGTAAGTCACAAAACAACCCCACACCAGTTCAGAATTATGAATACTAAAAGGGTTGTTTATTTAAGGGGAAAACTTACAGATCACTGTCCTAGACAACAGTCCTCTGTGCAAACAGGAACAGAGTCTAGCAGCCTGATGTGGGAGCTGAAAGCAAGAGAGTGGGGACACATTTACTGCTGCTTTTACAGTATAAGAGACCATGTCCATCTGGGCTGGTATCTTAAAGGCTATTGGCTGAAGGAGCAGAATGTGCTCCCACAGCACCAGAGGACACCAAGATCAGTCACTTTTCCTCCAGTTTCAGAAAAATAAGTTTTCTCACTCTACTCAACCCTCCCTTGTCAAAAACTCCATATACTCTCTCTCTTCCTCTTATCTGTTTACCAACTTCTCTATATCTCCAATGTCATACTTAAATTTCCAGATTAACCACTCAGCTGTTGTTACAGGGACCATCATTAAACATAGAGCCAGAGGTACAAGGACTGCCAAAAGCCCAGGTGGTAAGAAACAATAACAAGTTTGGGGACATTTGCTGCAGGAGCTCTTTCTGCCAGGAGGCTAGAATCTCAGAAAGATAAGAAATGGGCTGGGTCCAGCTGTCAAAGCCGCGACTTTAATCCTTCCCATATTGCTTAGCAAATTAAAGACTCATGTGGTCAGAAAAAGAGAGAGATATACAGTAAAGAGAGATTCAAAGATGAAAAAAAAACCCTCTAAATGGTTTACTATATGTTTAAAAATATATGCAGGCTTGGGAGTGAAAAGAAAAAGGTTAAAAAGTCTTTAAAAAAAGAGAGTAGTTGGGTGTGGTAGCACACACCTTTAATCCCAAAGCTTGGAAGACAGAGGCAGGCAGACCTCTGTGAGTTCAAGGCATGATGGCACACACCTTTAATCCCAGCACTTGGGAGGCAGAGACAGGGTGGATCTCTGTGAGCTCAAGGACAGTCTGGTTAACAGAGTGAGTTCCAGGTCAAAGATACACAGAAACTCTGTCTTAAAAAGACAAAAATTAAAAGTGAAAATAAAAGAGGTTAAAATAAAGCCACGTAAAGATGAAAAATACATAGAAAGTCTGGATATTGTATGTTATTATGCTCTCTTTGAATTGTTTGAATGCTGAGGAAGGAGCAACAGCTGCTAAAAGATATTTGCTTATAAATGCTGCTGAATTAATCCAAGAAAGGTATTTTGAAAATAACTTGACTTCAAAATAAAAGTCAAAAGATATGTTACTTTGGAGAAGAGGGTTTGCTTTTGTTTCCACAGGAAATGAGAGGCTGTGGATTCATTCTGAGTTAAGAAAAATCAGGTTTGGGGGCTGGAGAGATGGCTCAGTGGTTAAGAGCATTGCCTGCTCTTCCAAAGGTCCTGAGTTCAATTCCCAGCAACCACATGGTGGCTCACAACCATCTGTTGTAGAGAGCTGCGTGGCGCCGCGCCTTTAAGATGGCTCCGGCTGCCACCCTCCGCGAGCCCGAAAGCGAGCGCTCTCTGTGACAAACAACTCCTTTTATGGTTATGGCCCATAACTCGCTATGATCGTGTGTCGCTTGCGTATGTTTGAGCCTATGGGCGATGTCCACGTGGCACTCCGGGATAGGAGACCATAGGCTATATAAGGGCTGGGAGAGGTCTGCCCGGGGAGAGAAATGAGAGAGAAATGAGAGAGAAGCCATTGTTCAAGGTCCTGAATAAACTGTCTGCGAGAAGAGCTCCGGTGTCGCGTCATCCTTGCTGGTTTGAGGTGGTCACGGCAAGTGGTGGCCTGTACGGGGAAGAAGCCACTTCCTCTCCCTGAAGTCCAGAACTTGCAGCAGTCAGGGGGTGCACCGGAAAAGTCCTCAAGGTAAGATTGGGGATCTGCGACCAAAGCAGGGTTTAGTGACTGCGACCAAAGCAGGGTTAGTGACTGCGACCAACGTAGGGTTTAGTGACCGTGTCAAGAACGGGGTTGAAGTTCCGCACAAAAGCGGATAGTCTAGGTAGAGAGTGAGCAGGCGGAGTTAACAGAACAGTGAAAGAAAAAGCGAAAGTAAGATCGGAGCTGCAGGCTGTAAAGCCAGGAGTAAGAGCAGCGAGAAACCAAAAGTACGAGGGTTCACAAGCTGTCAGACCTAAGCGGTTTTGCAAGCTGTCAGGCCAAAGCGGTTTCACGAACTGTCAAACCAAAGCTGTCAAACTGCATGCGGCTTCGGAAGCTGTCAAACTGAGAGTAGCGAGTCCGCAGGTAGATAAATTGAAAGAGAAGAAAAGAAGGGAGATAGTTCGATTATGGGCGCTTCGTCTTCGCATCCAATTTTCTTAGCTCTCAATGAGCTGTTATGAGCAACATTTTAATTAAAGCCAAGAGAAAGGAGATAATCTTGGGCCTTAATGCCAAATCAAATGAAACCAGTCCCATCAAAGACCTTGCCTAAATAATTGATTATCTTTAGATATGTGTCTTAGGTGCCTTGCAGCCTTAGGTGTCTGGTTATAGAAAAAATGGTATTTTTTTGTTAATTTCCTTCTGATCCAAAAAAAAACCACAACAGAGATGACTCATCACTATATAATAATATTAGAGCTCCACAAAAAACTAAATTCTTAGATAAAGTAAATGATGGGAATATATGCTTAATTTTTACATAAAAACTATAAATAGTTCAATAAATAATTCCATACAAATGCATATAAATACCTTACTAAGAAAACAGACCACATTTATAATGTTTATATAACCTCATTAGAATATGACTATGTGCCCTAGTTATGAAAAATTGTTAAAATTACACAAAGCAACCAAATTATACCAAGATGGTAAAATGATTTCTCATTACTCTTAAAGACTGTACAACATTTTGGCCATATGATACAAGTCAAGTTAAAACATTATGTGCGCCCATAGATGACTGGACCATCTTGCGTTGCTCTTATTCCGGATACATTGATTGTCCTTTTTCCAAGCATCCTCTCCTGCCATTCTTTAAAGAACACCCTGTAATTTTCCCTAAAATAACTGCTACGGAGCCTATACCAGGGGCCAGTGTTATATTTACAGATGAATCCAAAAACGGTTGTGGAGTCTACATGGTGGATTCTGCAGAGCCTGTTACACACCATTTTTTCCCCAGAATAGTAGTAGAGGTCTTCAAGGGCTGTTCCTTTGCATATAATTTGATTTCTGATTCGGCTTATGTAGTTAATGCTTTAAAACATCTTGGATGTGCTGGACCTTTAAAAACATCAAGTTCAGTACATGCATTATTTGTCCAACTACAGTGCCTTTTATGGCAGAGAAAACATCCCTTTTTTGTGCAACATGTTTGAGCACATACAGGTTTGCCAGGCCCTCTAGCTGCTGGCAATGACAAGGTTGATCAGTGTACCAGACAAGAATGGATGTTTCTTGCCACTGCCCTGCAGAGGGCTCATGACTTTCATAAAGAGTTTCATGTTAACGCCAAAACACTACAACAAAAATTTGCCATTTCCCATGCCGATGCACACAAGGTGGTTGTGGATTGTCCACAATGTGTCATATATCATCATCCTCAAACTTTGGGGGTTAACCCACGTGGATTGCTCCCCCTTAAACTGTGGCAAATGGATGTTACTCATATTTCAGAATTTGGCAAACTGAAGTATGGACATGTTTCTGCGGATACTTATTCTGGTATCATGTATGCCACTCCCATGACAGGGGAAAAGGCAAACAATGTGATTACCCACTGTTTAGAAGCATGGGCAGCATGGGGCAAGCCCCAACAGCTAAAAACAGATAAATGCCCTGCCTATACTGGTAAACAGTTTACATCGTTTTGCCAACGTATGGGTGTTCACCTTGTACATGGACTGCCTTATAATCCACAAGGCCAAGGCATTGTGGAGCATGCCCACCGCTCCTTAAAAGAAATGCTTCAAAAACAAAAAGGGGGAATTGGCTTAGAACAATCCCCTAAGAATAGACTTTCTTTGGCCTTATTTACCTTGAATTTTTTAAATTTGGATAATTCCAACCAATCTTCAGCGGACAGACATGCTTGTCCAAATAGCCAACCTAAAGGTCTAGTGAAGTGGAAGGACATTTTGACAGGGATCTGGTATGGCCCTGATCCTGTGCTGGCATGGGCACGATTTTCTGTTTGTGTTTTTCCACAGGATCATTTGGACCCTATTTGGGTACCGGAGCGCTTGGTGAGAAAAGTACAGGTGCAGAGGAATGAGAAGCAAGATGAAGCCTCAGACTGTGATCCTACTGATTGTGATGGTCCTGATGTCCCCGTTGTTGATCCAGGCCAATGAACAAATCTTGTGGGCCATAGCAAAAGCATGGCCAATTCCTATACCTGTTCATTCTGTCAAAAGTTTTAAAATACTTGGCCCTGGTTTCAATGGATTCTTTCTAATGAAAAAGGGGCCTTTTCATCCCTAGAGCCTTTTGCTGCCCTTTGTAATTTGACTTTTCGGCTACTTAACATCTCTGCCAGCAGAGATACGAAGGGTGTTCTTTCAAATGTTACTGTATGACTAATATTACCAATGCCACAGAGGATGTGATCTATTGTAATTCCTCTAAGGCAACTTGCCTCGCAAGTCAATACTGGGATGGTAATTATAACACAGCTGTGGTGATGAGAGTTCCCACATATGTTCCCATCCCAGTCAGAGTTAATACCGGTACCTTTCTAATCACTCATTTGCTCAGAACAAAACGAGACTTTGGGATAACAACAGCCCTAGTCTCTGCAATTGCTGTATCTGCTGAGCTGTCATGACAGCTGCTGTTGCCATGGCTGCAACAACTCAGATTGCAGAGACAGTTAATGAAATTGTGGAAAGAACAGCCTCCACAATGACTACTTTGAAATCCATCGATGGTCACTTAAAAGCTGGCATTTTGACAGTAAACCAAAGAGTAAACCTCTTGCAAGAGCAACTAGATGACCTAGTAACTTTAACCAGTGTAGGATGTATTCATTCCCTCTCCTCCTTGTGTATTACTTCCAGATTGGCTGAGAACTTCACGAAGAACGGTAACCTGAGCCGGCAGCTGAGCACGTACCTCCAGGGAAACTGGAGCAAGGAGTTCGAGAACTTGACAGACACCTTGATCAACCAGATTATTTCCCTGAATGCCACACAGCAGGAGTTACCTACTGCTGATGCTTTTCTTAACATACTGAAACGAACTTTTAGTTACTTTAAGGAGTGGGTGGGAATAGGAGCCCTGACAGGCCTAATGGTGCTTGCCTCCTTGGTGTGTCTGTGGTACATATGTTGCATACGGACCTCACAGCGTCACAACGCAGCTATGATCATACAGGCTTTTATGGCCATTGAAGCAGGACAGTCTCCCCAAATATGGCTAGCTACGTTAAAAGATTGTTGACACAGGTTGTGAGGCTTGTGCACTGCACTTGAGAGCTTGTAATGTTGATCTCAAGAAGAGCAAGTGTGATTGCATGTGGGTTGGTGCCTGATCTCCCACCTCTGCGCAAAAGGCACCGGGCGGATCTGGCATTTCTCTGGGTGGACAGCACCTGGCTAGACATCAGTATATTGTTCCTAATTTTTTGACAGAGATCAGACCCCTACTCTTACCTATTGTTTGTGTGAAAACAAAAAAGGGGGAACTGTAGAGAGCTGCATGGAGCCGCGCCTTTAAGATGGCACCCTCTGCGAGCCCAAAGGCGAGTGCTCTCTGTGACAAACAACTCCTTTTATGGTTATGGCCCATAACTCGCTATGATCGTGTGTCGCTTGCGTATGCTTGAGCCTATAGACGATGTCCACATGGCACTCCGGGATAGGCAACTATAGGCTATATAAGGGCTGGGAGAGGTCTGCTTGGGGAGAGAAACGAGAGAGAAGCCATTGTTCAAGGTCCTGAATAAACTGCCTGCGAGAAGAGCTCCGGTGTCGCGTCGTCCTTGCTGGTTCGAGGCGGTCGCGGCAATCTGTAATGAGGCCTGGTGCCCTCTTCTGGCCTGCAGACAGAATGCTGTATACATAATAAATAAATAAATATTTTTAAAAAAAAAGAAAAATCGGATTTGATCAAGGAAGATCACCTGAGAAATCTCCGGTAGGAACAGATGGCCTGGATGTCTGAGTTCTACATCCAGAACAGATTCAAGACTGCTGCCTGAGATGATCAAGACTCACAGGATACTCCAGTCAGGACTTGATCATACTTCTAAATTTTCTTTAAGTCCCCATAAGATTATCAGCACCCCCAACCAGCAGAAAGTAGCCTGGAAAACTATGCCTACATTCCCAAAAAAGGACTATGGATGTTGTTGTTGTTTTTAAATAGAAGGGGCAGTGCTATGGGACAATTGTCCATATTCTGTCAATTGTTTTAAATAAATGCTAATTGACCAGTAACTAGGCAGGAAGTATAGGTGAGACAACCAGACAGGAAGCAGAGGCGGGTCAATGAGAACAGGAGAATTTTGGGAAAAGGGAAGCTCCCTCTGTAGTCCTATCCAGACACAGAAGAAGCAAGATGTGACTACGCTGCTGAAAAAGGTACCGAGCCATGAGGCTGGCATAGACAAGAATAATGGGCTAATATAAGTTATAAGAGTTAATAGGAAGTCTGAGCTAATGGGCCAATCAGTTTATAACTAATGTAGACCTCTGTGTAATTTCTTTGGAACTTAACAACTGCAGGACAGAAAAACCTCGCCAACAGACATTCATAGACTCCAAAAAATCACAAAACAGACTTTAACATAACAGGTTTATCACTGACTGCAGCAGTGTCTCCTGGATGTTCAGGTAATGCCATGATGCTAAAGAGAACAAGTGCCTTAAGATTTGCTTCAGGTAAAACATTGAGGGGTCTAATAATTTCCCTTTCCCATAGTTTCCCCTTCTTTTCCTCCCTCCTCCCCACTCTCTTCCATTCCAACACTCTATCATTGTAATCATAAGCTTTTAATATGTCTAAAATTTATTTCTTTTCAAACATTTTTTCATAAGCTCCAGGGAACCAATTGGACCCATCTAAATGGACCAGACTCACCCAGAATAAGTATCATTTAATTCTTTCCTTATTATTCCTGGTCTTGGGAACCCCTGGGAAATCCCCTCCTCCATCCCCCCTCCCCCCAAAAAACTCTCTATCTACCATCTTGGGACTCTCCTCCCTTAATCACCAGGATCTAAAAATTTTTCCAGACATAATTTTCTGCCTTTCCAGCATCTTGTGAGGTCTAAGCTGCCAGATAGCCAGTTCCAGAGCCTGGAAAAAACACAAAAGTAATCAGCCACCCCAGGACATGGTCAAGCATCTCAACTCTCCAATG
The DNA here is from genome assembly GCF_982192425.1 of Myodes glareolus. Taxonomy (NCBI): domain Eukaryota; kingdom Metazoa; phylum Chordata; class Mammalia; order Rodentia; family Cricetidae; genus Myodes; species Myodes glareolus. The sequence continues at coordinate 8,345,695 of NC_142032.1, forward strand.
CCCACAAAATCAGCAGGAAGCAGTTACAAGAGACCTTATGATGCACCATTCCCACCCATTAAAGACCCCAAACTCCCCAAAGTTTTAAAATAAAAGGGTGAAATGTAATGATTTCTGCCATAACAAGGCTGACATTTCCAGGTTCTAGGGCCATGCATGTGTGAACAAGCTCTCAGGCAGAAGTGCCTAATGACCCCAGGGATATTAAAGGACCTCGTGTGACCAACGCGTGCATGCATGGTTGCATCATCCACATATGACTCAGCTAAGCCCATTCGTGCATGCATGAGCCCCGTCATCTGCGTATGAGGTGGTCATGCCATCCCCCTGTGCACATGTGTTAGGTGTCCCTTAAAAGCTGGAGACACCATCTTCAGCCCTCTCTCTCTCTGCACACTGACTTCCCCAGGCCTGTACAGGCCCCCTCTAAGAAACTCTTAAGTGGGTTTGTTGCGTGTTCTCTATCCCTCTCACTAGCGCCAGGTGATTCACATGGATTCTGCATGCAGGTGGTACAGACACTTGCAGACAGAGCACCAGTAAAAAAAAAAACATAGAAAAAATCCAAACAAAAACAGACCACGTTAAGACTACTGCTACAGTTATGGCAGAAAGTCACACAGAGCCCCATTATGTGGCAGAGGGCAAGTGAGGTCCACATAACTCCTGTCTGGGTACAAGGCTAAGTAACACCTTCACCAACTTACTTATGGTTTTTCCTCCTAGCCTTCCCATTTTTACTGCTATGTCTGACCCATCCTTTCCTAAGAGCCAAAGTTATGTTTTAAGTTTTAATTACTATGCCTTAGAAATCCTTGAAAAAAAATGCCTTTAATCTGTAAGCCCCTTGCCTAAGAACAGATACTTCCTGAAATGCTGGAGGCTATTGTTTATAGGAGATGACAAGCCACGTGTTTTTACTACCCTTAACAAATCAGTTTGACCCATCTACACCAGACATGCTTGATCACATGTGGGCAGGCAGGAAAGATGTCAGGATATATGCTTGCCCCTGATTGGATCTGATGGGAAATGCAATGAGTTATGGATTTTCTTTTATCTTTTATAGTTTTTCGAGACAGGGTTTCTCAGTGGTCCTGGAACTTGCTCTGTAGCTCAGGCTGGCCTTGAACTTACATAGACTGGCATGCCTCAGCCTCCTGAGTGCTGGGATTAAAGGCACCACCGCCCATTTTTTTGTTTTGTTTTTATTGCACTATACATTTTTCTCTGCTCCCCTTCCTTCCTTCCCTCTCCTATGACCCCCACACTCCCAATTCACTCAGGAGAATTTGCCTTTTTCTCTTTCCTACTTAGATCCATGTATGTCCTTGTTGTCTAGGTTCTCTGGGGTTGTGGATTGTAAGCTTGGTATGTAAAAGATTTTTTAAAAAAATAAAAAAATTCAGTTACTGCTAACAGTTTGCTTTTAAATTTCATGTGAACACTCATATATGTACATATATAGGTACATGTATGTTCATATATATATAAATATAAGAATACTATAAATATTTTACAACATTTTTGTTCTTTAAGTGAGTCACATGTAGCCTATGCTAATTTTGAAGTCACTTGCAGTGAGACTGGCTTCATTTCCTTATCCTCATAACGCCACCACATCCAACTATGTAATACAGTTTTTTTTTTTGCCATACTACATGGAGGTATTCCTAAATACCTAAACATGGGCTTTTCCCCTAAGTAACTATAAATTTCACACATAACAAAATTAGCAATTTTGCATCAAACAAGAGTGAACCCATGCTGTAAACCCATCTCTGGCCTCCATCTTTAGAGGCCCTGTCCCTGTGCCCACCAAGCCTTGACCCCCTCCCTGGAGGAGGGTCAAGACCAGCCAGCCAAAATCTTGACCATGTCCTCAGTCTATTTAAACTGCTTCCCTGGAAAGCTTCCTTGTGGTCTCTTTTCCTTCCCCCTGGTGGTTGCATTAGCAGCCTCCCAATTCTCCCTCGGGGCCACCCAAGAGCGCAGAAATCCCATTAAACCTGAATGTTTTTAAATTTGGCTTGTTGTGATTTGGCTTGATTGGGATTTTTGCATTGGCAGAGAGTTCGCATTAGGTAAAATTCCTAACACAAGCATCATCTAATATTGTCTATGTTCAAATCTTCAGTTTTCTGTGTGTAAGAGCTGGTGGTGCCAGGATCTTGATCTTTTTTCACATCACTAGCCTGGCCTGTCCAGTAAATATCTACTCACAAAATTACTTCTTTTTGGTTGGCTGGCTCTGCAGATAGGCTTACTATGTAAGCCTGGCAGAGCTGGAACACACCGACCAGTCCCAGCCGTCTTCAAACTTCTGTTGATTCTATGTCTGCCTCTGGTATACTGAGACTGGGCACACACACCACCACCATGCTCGTCTTTTTATCTCCCAATCTAAAACAGTTCTCTTAATATTAGCAAGACTTCCTTTTCTGCTGCTGTGATAAAACAGCATGAGCAAGGTGATTTAAGAGATTTTATTTCGGCTTATGGTTCTGGAGAGTGAGTCTAAAGTGGCAGGGCAGACGTGACAGGCCAGCATGGCGGCTGCAGCATTTGGCTGAGAGTTGGTATCATAAACTGCACGCACAGAGTAGAGCACTCAAGCTTTAGTGGCATGTAAGTCCTTAAACTCTCAAAGCCTGCCGTCAGTGCCACACTTCTCCAGCCAGGAAGTACCTCTAAACCACCCCAGACAGTACTGGGGAATCAAGGATACTGGGGAATCAAGGATTGAAATGTCCGATGATGGAAAACATTTTTTATTAAAACCACATTACTTTCGCCAGGTGGTGGTGGCAAGCTCGCCTTTAATCCCAGCACTGAGGAGGCGAGACAGGTGGACCTCTAGCTCAAGGCCAGTCTGAACTATGGTGCGTGCAAGTTCCAGCCAGGGATAGAGAAACTCTGTCTTGAAAAACAAAACAACAAAGAACCCCACATGACTCTTGAATTGTAAGATTTTAGACAATTCTGAAGCCATGTCTGACAATTCCAAACCCTCTCAGCCTCTGTGCTTCAGTGCTTCCCCTCCTCCCCTGGGAACCAAGGACCTAACAGCTACACATGCACATACTCAGTTCCTGAACAATTACCCATACACGTATGTTTTGACCCAGTCCCCTGGGAAACGGGGTCAAAATGACCTCTTACCTCATCTGATCTGACAATAGTTTTCCAGTCAATTATTGGTATTAGCCCTTTTTGAACAAGCCAATCATGATGGTCAAGGAACAACCCCTCTTGTTTCTATGGGGCCTTCTCCTTTTAAAAGTAGACTGTACCAGCTAGTCGGGGTCTCTCGGCTTCCGAGTGCTGAGGGACCCTGTCATGACAGAATTAATAAAATCCTCATGCTTTTGCATCGGCTGTGGTGTATGAGGTGGTCTCTGGGGGTGATTCCTTCTCAGGTTGGACACTAGAGTCCAACATTTGGTTTCCTGACCGGGAAACGAGTCGCTCCCAGACACACTCTAGACCCAGTTGGAGGTATAAAGAAACGAGCTCATTTTTATGTCTGTCTGTTTATTATTATGTTTCTGTTTCTGTGTAATTATAAATAAGTAATTTAAAAATTGTACTTGTGCAGGGTCTGTATTGAAACGGGGCGAAGGGAGGAGGCAGACACGTCCTGAGATCCCTTGCCCTAGCCCTGAAAGACGTTTCATGGGCATTTACTGGAGGAAAGGGTGACCAGGTCGCCCTAATCTCCAGGGGAGGCGTGATCCTCCATCTGTATTTTTGGATCTGCTGCCGCAGCTTCTGTTTTTGAGTCTATGTCTGTCTTTTTGTTCTTATGTATTTTCAGTTCTGCACCAGAATGGTGGTGAGAGCACCAGCTTCTGGTTTTGAGTTTGTGTCTGCTTCTATGTATTTTTGTTTTTGTATGTCGGTTTGTCTTTGTTAAAATCCACCTGCAGGAATTCAGAACCTGTCAACGGCCCCCTGGCCATCATCAGTGTCCCTGATTCCAAAAGCAGCCCTGCAGTTGGAGGAGGCGATATGGTGGCTGCCCCTCCCTGAGCCCTTTGTCTTCTCTCTTTTCTGTACAGGAGCAAAAGAAACCCAGAATCCAGGCACCTCCAGTTCTTCCTGTTATCCAGCCAAGCATGGCAGACTTCTCCCTCCTCCTCCCCTGGAGGAAACACTTCGTTCCTGAGGAACCCCGCTGGTCTGGTCCTAGCCCTGAAAATTTCAGCACTCAGCATCTACCCTGGGACAGGGGAGGGACGTCCGCTAGGGAGAGAATGACCTCCCAAGCATTTCCCTTTCGCTCAGTAGCAGGTCAATTACAATACTGCTTTTTTTCTGCCTCTAATCTTTACTTATAACCCTTCTTTTTCTTGGGACCCTCAGACCGTGACTGAGCTTATAGAATCTATTCTGGTTATCATAAGCCCACTTGGATGATTGCCAGCAGCTCTTACAGGTGCTCCTAACCACAGAGGAAAAACAGTGAGTTCTCTTTCAAGTTTAAAAGAATGTCCCAGGAGCTGACAGCAGACCAACCCAATCACGGAATGATAGAGGACGGGACGCCTACCCTCTGACTTGACCCAGATGGGACTTCAATACTCCAGCTGGTAGGGAGCAGCTTCGTCTTTAATGCCAGATTCTGATTGGTGGGTCTAAAAAGGGGGTTTACAAAGCACCCCACTAATTTGCTAATTTGGCTAAAGTAAGAGCAATAGTACAAAAGTCTGATAGTACTCCTGCAGGCAGATCGCCAAGCCAATGTAATGATGTCTTTTATAGGCCAGTCAGCGTCAGACATTTGTAGCAAGTTGCAGAGAATGAAGGGACTGCAGAGATGCTCCCTCCAGGACTTAATAAAAGAAAAAAATTAGACAGATAGGGAGGCAACAGAAGACGACAGCTGCAGAGACTGTGCACCTCAGACAGAGTAGCCCCTGAATGGTTGAATACGGACTTAAACTGCCACCACCTGGGCCGATTTAAAAACAACAACAACAACAACAACAACAAAACAATGAGGAATGGCCCTACAGGGCTTTGGGCTGGAGACACTTCCCAAAGCAGCTGCTGAGCAGAAGCGGTGGGAGAATGGTAGCCGGCTACTGAAGTGGTGCTCTGCCCACCTGTGAGGCCTATGCAGCAGCCACAGTGACAGTACTGAAATTCCCCTGCTTGCTTACGCTGTGCACCCAGGTGTCTGATTCTGGGGTGTGGGGGGGGAGGGGAGGAATTCCCCTTTGCTGTGTCTAAAACATTTGACTATGGACTGAGTACTCTATGTTATCAATGAACCACCTTATGAACTGTAGATCTGGAATCAAAAGCCTTTTTGTTTTCACTCCCCCTGCTGTTTCCCCTGCAGGGAAAGCAGGCTGCTCTCACCCTTTGCCACCTTGCTGGGAAAGGCCCCTGCAGACAACAATGAGCCAGGTGGGAGCAGCCCCAGGGTAGCAGGTGGGGCGGGCGCCCTTGGCGCTTCAGGCTGGAGAGGCTCAGGCAGGCTGACCCACCTCACCGGAGTTTGGAACAGATCCAAGGCCAGCAGCGCAAATTCAGTGGCTGATGAGGCAGAACCTCAAGGAGCGGAGCCCGAGAGCTAACCAGAGCCACACAGCAAAGAGGGGCAAGGAATAGCAGCCAGAGTCCCTGGCCAGGAGAAGGCCGGGAAAAGGCTGAGGAGCCAGGGCCCAGCGCTGCCACTGCGGGCAACGACCCCTCTGTCACCGGACTGAGCAGGAGGAGTCCTGCATGGCCGAATAGCGCAAGCCTCCTAGTCAATGGAGGTGGGCTTCAGAGAGGCAACAACTGGTGCCACCCCGATGAGGAGGGGCGGGAGACACGGAACTAACAATCTTCTTAAAGGTACATCGGCCTTTTGATTCAAACTACGGATGGCAGAGAAACTTTTTCTTACCAGGACTAAGAAGATCAAAGAAGAAATCTTCCTGCGGTTTGGCCTGCCCAAGGTAATCAGAATTTATGGTAAAACTGCCTTGTTGCCCAGAAAAGTCAGGACATGGATAAGAGTGGGGAAAATTACATTATGCATACAGACCCCAGAGTTCAGACAGATAGAAAGAATAATAAAGACCCTAAGCCTTAGAACTGGCATTGGAGACTGAGCACAGCTCCTCCCCCTGGCCCTGCTCTATGTAGATCCAATATGGGGAACCTCCCCCTTTGGCTTCCTAAGGTCCCTCATGACCCATCTGCTCATAAACCCATTCTGCAGGCGCGGTTGAAGGCTCTCCAGATCTCCAAGCCCAGGCATAGAGACCCCTGGCGACCCTGACACCGGGAATCTCGCATTCGTTCCAGAATTGGTGCCTGGGGTATATCCAGAGGGACATGAGAAAAGCGCAGCACCTCACAGCCAAAACAGCAGCCGCCTGCTCATACCTGCAATCCATGTCTCCTCAAGCCCTTGCCTTGATACCCCTGCCCTCACCCCTGATTTCTGTCAACTAGTAGCAGGGCTAGCCTCAGATAGCAGGGCTAGCTATCTGAGATGCATATCCCCTACAGCTGCCCCTGGAGGCTGGCAGAAGATTTTCCCCTGAAGGAAATATTTGGGTGCGGGGGTCCAGAACACAGATGCCACTTGGGAAAGCTAGATTTTTATACTGTGGTGCCTAAAAATGTAAAATTATACGTCCCCAAAACAATGCTCCATGTGGAGCACAGGGACATGTGACATCTCCCCCACTTGTCTCCCAGGGGCAAGCAATGGGACTGTCTCCATGGATGTCGGAAAGGACTTGGGACATGAGATGGTATTTAAAACCAAGTACCATCTGACCAGAACCTACTGCTGGCCGGATTAGATCCCCCTAAAGGGGCCCTAATTAGTCCTGCTGCTGCCCACTGGACTAAGCTACTCTCCCTGCTTCTCTGTTGGAACCTCCCAAAGCCAGCCCGGGCACCTGGAAATCTCACACCCGTTCCAGGTTGGCGATTCTATGTACGTTTGGAAACACCGGTCCCAGAACCTTGAACCTTGCTGGGACCCTACACCATGCTTCTTAAGACACCTACTGCCCTCAAAATGGACGGTATTGCAGCCTGGATCCACGCATCTCACATCAAGCCTGCACCTCCACAGGACGACCCAGGACCTTCCAAATGAAAGCTTCAGCGTACCCAAAATCCTCTCAAGAAGGCCTGATTCTGCCAGGCTTGCTGATCTTTGCCCTTAGGACTTAACCTGGACCCTAACTTTGAGACTGGGCAAGCCTTAAGGCTAGCCGCTGGAGTTCATCCCCTGAATACTTGGTTCCCCCAGCTAACTTTTGACCTATGTGTTTTAGCAAAAGACTCTTGGGAGGATACTGAACAAACCCCTGGAAACTCTTGTCCTGCATGCAAATATTCTAAATGATATATTTGTTTATGGGGGTGGGGCTAAAATATTTTGTTAAGCTGTCCAGGGATGTAAAACTAATGTCAATGTCTCCTGGTTGGGGATTAGCAAAAAGGACTTAGTCTCTTTCACGTGTACCACACCAGGAAAATCTGAAATCACAATCACTTTCACTAAGGAGAAAAAAAAAGAGCTAACAGGTTAACAGGCAATACTTGGGGTTTACAGTTATATAAAAGACATAGGGATTCTGTTCACCCTGCAAGTTGTTGTAACACCTCCCATGACCATAGTACTAGAGTCCAACCCTGTATTGCCTGACCAGGGTCAGCTAGCCCCTGCTAAGGTAGCCCCCTTTGCCAGGGCCCCCCACTCCTAGTGCTAAGAACCCTTTTGCAACTCCTGCTTCACTGCTGGTAACCTCTAATACAGGCCAGCAACTGTTTAGTCTAATAATGGGAGCTTTTTCTTTACTAAATAGTACTGACCCCAGCAAGATTATGTCAAGCTGGCTATGCCTGTCATTAGGACCTCCCTATTAGGAGGAAATAGCCTCATCTGGCAGTTTCAACCACATCAGCTCTCATATGTCCTGCAATTGGGGACAAACCTAACTCTCCCAAGTTCCAGGATGACAGGACCTGATGCCCTCTATTGATCTATGATGGGCCTACAACACTGGTTTGTTAATTTCTGTGTACAGATCCAATTAGTTTCCCAAATTTACTAATATCTCAAGATTGAGATATTTGACCAAATAAGAGGAGGGAATGTAAGATTTTAGACAATTCTGAAGCCATTTCTGACAATTCCAAACCCTCTCAGCCTCTGTGCCTCAATGCTTCCCCTCCTCCCCTGGGAACCAAGGACCTAACAGCTACACATGCACGTACTCAGTTCCTATTACCCATACACGTATGTTTTAACTCAGCCCCCCCTGGGAAACGGGGTCAAAATGACCTCTTACCTCATCTGATCTGACAATAGTTTTCCAGTCAATTATTGGTATTAGCCCTTTTTGAACAAGCCAATCATGATGGTCAAGGAACAACCCCTCTTGTTTCTATGGGGCCTTCTCCTTTTAAAAGTAGACTGTACCAGCTAGTCGGGGTCTCTCGGCTTCCGAGTGCTGAGGGACCCTGTCATGACAGAATTAATAAAATCCTCATGCTTTTGCATCGGCTGTGGTGTATGAGGTGGTCTCTAGGGGTGACTCCTTCTCGGGTTGGACACTAGAGTCCAATAGAATAATTTGAGTCAAGACAACGTCCACATTCTAGATTTGTGGTTCCTTCCTCACGGTCATTCAACACGTTCCTTTATGCTTCTATTTCCTTTAAACTAGGAGACTTGATTATATTCCTTCATAGGTGACAATCGCTCATGTTGTACCAGTCAAGAAGTTCATAAAGTCAGGCTGTCTCACAATTAGTGGTGGTGCAGTTGATCACTGAGTAAATAGTTGGATGCCAAATTTCATCATTGTAATTATTAATCATCCCTGAGATTTGATGCTTCATACTTGTGTGTGATACCTTGATCCTGTAGACACCCCCCTTTCTCCACATGGCTTTTAGTTTCTATGGATATTGTCTAAGCACCTCAAACGGTCACTTTTCCCATGCCATCGCACCGACTCCCTTTACTGTTGTATTTATCTTCTGTACAACAACAAAACAAACAGAGCTTCCCTTCTCTTGACTTACAAGGTCTTCAGGCAGCCCTGCCTGGCCTGACACTCGCTAGGCAAACCAGACTGGCCTCAGATTCACATCCGCCTGCCTCTTGCCTCCCCGAGCTGGGAGTGAAGGCTCGCCATCACAACCGACCCGATCTCGGTACTAAATCCCTTCCCCATCTGCTGGCGGAAAGGTTCGCGAGTCTACGCCCACACACAAGCGAGCCACTCGCCGCTCCCACTACAAGGTAGAACTGACGTAAGACGAGCCGGCACTGTGCGCCTGGCGCAGTCCAAACACGCCACTTCCTGCCCATTAGGCCCCACCCACTCCGCCTTCCGAGGCCGCAGACGCCGGCCGCTTAGAGGACGCCAGGGAGTCACGTGGCCCGAGCGCACGTTCGCGAGAATTTGTTGGTCTCGCGAGATCTCCTTCGCCTTGTCTATTCCTCTTGCCTGAGCTCGGCTTTTCTCCCCTCCCCCCCTCGGCGCCGGCGGAGTTTTTCCTTTTCCGACCGAATCTTCTCGTCGTCGTGGCAATTTTCCCTGCTGCAGCTGCCCCTGCCGCCGCTGGGCTCTCTTCCCCGACCCCTGCCCGCCGTCCCGTCCCCAGCCCCGCCCAAGGTAACGAGCCTCTGAGGGAGGGTCAGGCCTCACCGGTGCCTCGGCCTGGAGTTGAGACGGAGGCCCGGAGCCTGGGCGCCTGCCTCTCAGCGGGGTCCCGGCGCGGGCGGTCCGTGGAGCCGGCTGCTCGGGCACCCCGAGTGAGCGACTCTGGCCGGCGGGGAGGCTTCTACGGGCCGAGGCGGCGAACGTGGCCGTCCTGGGGAACCCGTCGGGTGGGGGAGACGCCCGCGCCCTTCCGAAGAGGTCCACTGTGAGGATGCTGGGCTCCGCAGTTTCCATGGAGCTGAGACTTTGAGTTTCCTGGTCTGACATGATGGACAGGATTATGGCGGGCTTTGGAGTGCTGGGTGACCGGGAGGAGAGGTGCCTGCCTTGTTTGAACCCTTCGGACTGGAAGCGTCTGTCCGGATTCCAGGCTTCCGGTGGACAGGAGTGTTCCGGACATGGTCCCCAGAGGACCCGTATGTTTGCGTGCACTCTGAGGATTTAGCTGTGTCTCACTTTGTCGGACGCTGAGCTGGGTTTGTCGAAAGGCGGATTTCTAAGATTACCTATTTGTGAACAGTGTGTGTTTTGGAGAGCTACGCACACTCACAGTTGAATGGTAAAGAAAGGGATTTGTGTAGTTCCATCTGACTTTGGAAGTCCGTGCAAATTTTTCTGATTTTGATTTCTCCAGCTTTTAAGAAGTACGTCGAAGTTTTCATTGTGGAGCCCCACACTGCCTTCCTAGTTCAAAGAAAGCACGTTTCTTTTTCTTGTAGCATACTGTTTGGGAGATCTTTTTGTATAGAATTTATCTGACGTGTTTGTGACTTATTGCTTTGAAGTTTGTGAATTAGCTAAATCTGAAGAAAGTAAAAATAAATAAAACTTCGAGTTGGGAACAAAAGTGATTAACTTAGGCAAGTTAGAGAAACATTTTTGTAGCTCGATATTTGACTTAATTTCTATGGTCTTTGCTTTTCATTTTTCTCAGATGTCAGAGGATCTAGCAAAACAGTTGGCTAGCTACAAAGCTCAACTCCAGCAAGTAGAAGCTGCTCTGTCTGGAAACGGAGAAAATGAAGATCTGTTGAAATTGAAGAAGGACTTGCAAGTAAGTATAGGTGGACTGTTGTAGCTGATGCTGTTTGAGAAGAGTATTTTTCTTTTTCAAGAAGGCACTCAGAGCACCTATGAAGATGCTTCCTATTTGTATAATATTTGTACACCTGAATACAGACACTGAGGCTTCTAAATTTGCTTCCTCCATATGGTGTACATCAAAATGAATGAAACACTCATGGGTTTGTAAATCTTGTGTGTGCTTATTTAGGGTTTCACGATAAGAAACCTTGCAGTGGTTTTATTTTTTTAGCGAGTTGGTGAGGAAACGTAGTTGAAAAGGTAATACTATTAGAGGGGGAAATTATCACCAGATTAAGATCCTTTTTGATGACACGGGATTATTTGAAAATGAAATATGACCTTGTTTTTCAACAATCATGGAGTATACGTTTTATAAAAACACATCATGATGTGTTTACACAAAATGTGTACAGAGATAACTGTCTGTCTGGGTGGGTGAGTGTTATGTAAGTGTTTGAACTGAAGACTGGACTTTGTAGTTGTTGAGCCTGGTCTAAGTTGGATTGGTGTGAAAAGGAGATCTAACTTTTCATGGGAGATAGGAAGTATGAAACTTGGAAGGACATGTCCCAAAGGGCTTTGGGACAAACTCAATCTCTGTTGCTTCTGAGAACACCAGGTTAAGAAAAATACTGTATGTATTTTGTAAATATTGTATATTAAAATTTTGATGTAAAAAACACCCATAAATTTCTGAGCCTGATCCTTTAGAGATTTTCAGGGTGTTTTGATCTCTGCTTCTTTTATGTCCCATCTAAACAGTCCTTCCTTTATCTTCTTGATGGCCATTGATAACATTGGGTTTTGCCAGCTGTATACACTTTTAGGAAGTGTACTCAGGGAGCAGAAGAAGGCAGAGGTCTAAGTTCCAGGCCATCCAGGGTTACATAGTGAGACCCTACCTTAAAAAAAAAAAACTCCACAAAATATCAAGTACAAATTGAGAGGGCTTAATAGATTTGAAATCCTGAAAGATCTCATTTGTGATTTAAAATGACTTGGACATTTTCAAACTCTGATTCTAGACTTAAAATAGTGTAAGTGTTATTTTTTAAAACAAACTATATGGGATAATTTTACTTTGAATAAGACTCTCCTTTAGTTGTAGAAGCCAGGTCAGTGGGATGCATGTACCCTTCAGTAAGAAGAGGTGTTTAGAAGACACTTGCTCCTACTCCCAGGTCTTCTGTAAACATAACCCAGTGCTTCCTGCCTGCTCCTTTGATTGGCTCACCTGTACTGAGTATGAGTTTATGATGAAGGGACAGGGGCACACTAACCTGCCCCATCTGCCTCTGCTGACATCAAAACAGTCCTTTCTCTTTGGGCAGTGGGTGCTCTGTGAAGAACTGGTAGATGGAGAGTTGGGAGTTAAGTTTCTAGCAGCATTACTACTAGGTCTTTTTTAATGTTTCTAGGATAAATTAGAGTATGGGGTCAGCTATTTTGATAAGAGAATCTATAGTGGAAAGTATGTAGGGAGAAACCATTAGGGTTGATACAGTATTTACCTGAAAGGCTTATCTAGTGCTCAGTTAATAATAATAATGATCTGGAGGCTGAGGCTGTAACTGCTTACAATAAAAAATACCCTATGGTTCAATTCCCAGCACTGGAGGGAGAAAAAGTCAATAAACTACAAAAAAATCAAGCAGATTTCTGTGTGTTTGAGATCAACTTGGTCTACATAGAGGGTTCCATGCCAGCTATGATGACATAGTGAGACTGTCTCAATTTAAAAAAAAAAAAGAAAAAGAAAGAAAAGGCAAAGCAATAATGACTTTGAATATCTGCAAAAATATCCTCTTTTCTATAGCCAGTTAGAACAGCACTGTCTGTTGTGGTGACTGTGTCCTTTGCTGGTCAGTGCCACTCACAGCCACTAGCAACACGTAGCTACTGAGTGATTGAAATATGGCCAGGGTAACCGAGGAGATAAATTTTTTGTTTTAAATAACTACAGTTTATTAAATATTGGATGTTGCAGATTTAGAAGCTTAAGTACTAATGATACCATAAATATTGACAGGATAGAATTCTTTATTTGGCTAGTCTTCATCAGTTTTGTTTTTTCCCCCCTCCCTCTTTTTCATTATGAGAAGTTTGATTTTTGGTTACTAGGTATGGTTTGAACTGAAAGCTATTGGAAGATGGAAATTATCACTTAAGATTAGGTAAAATTATGAAAGATATTTGAATATATGCTTCCAACCTGGTTGTTTGCATTGAAACTAGGAACTAGCTTCTGTTTGGTAGAGGTCTCCCTTCACTCACTTGCTGCTTTTAGGAGGAACATCTGTCTTGTTATTTAAATCTGGTTTGATTAGGTTGATTTTTTTTTTTTTAAAGCCTATGGTTTCTTTTGGGGTGGGGCTAATTCATAGTGGCTTCTAATTCCTTATGTTTATTTTTTCAGTAAGGTTTCCATGTTTCTGTCTTTCATATAGAATAAAAAATTCTTTTTTCATTTAGAAGAGAACTAGGTATAGTAAAATCAGGTTAGCTAGCTCTCTCATTCCCCAGGCAGTCTATAGTAATCACAAAACTAGTCAATTTATTAGGTTGTGTTGCTGAGTAAACTGTTGTAAAGGAGGCAGGGGTCAAGTCACTTGTCTCATATATTACAGTGGCTCTCTGCATCCCCGAAACGCCTTCCTTCAGGAAGCAGAGTGCTTGAATGCACCCCCTTTGACCTGCTGATATGTAGATCACAACACCTGATGCTTCCTGGAATTGCCGATTACTGTAACTGCTGTCCATCTGTCAATGAAGGAGCAGTTTCAGAACTCAGACTTGGGGGAGGAAAAGTAATTAATGGTATGTACCTTCAAGGACCCCTCATGCGTAAACCAGCTTCTCTAACACTTTGGTCCATCACATGTGAAGACAGATTGAGGTTCTTTATGAATTTTACTGGGAGGGACGTGTAAGATGACAAGAGTTACAGAACTTTAGAAGTAAATGCCTGGATTTTCTTGTTTTTAAGAAGGGCCATTGTGGAACAGGGTTTTGAAAATTATGCATAGCTTTTCAGGATTCTTTTCTTTGAATATATTTTCTTTTGAAAGTAGTGGGGAAATAAATGTTCTGTCAAACCTGAGACTTGTTACCAGGGGTAGAATGCATGTTTGTGCTTTAATTACATGATCCCTGGAAGGAGATAAGAGTATTTAATGATAAAGACTTTGTGGACTTTTGAGTCAGGGCTGTTGGTTTGTATTCCTTGCTCTAAAGGTGGTTAACTGAGAACAAAACTGGGTAATTTACTCTTCTTTTTGTATAACTGTATTACTGGATACTCTCCTTATTTACATAGAATTGTTTAATTAAAAAAATATTTGAAGGCACTTACTTGATTTGCACAGGACCCTAGGTTCAGTCTCAAGTGCTGCAGGACTAATGAATATAAAGCTAGGTGTCACCTCCTGTGCCTTAGAAATTGTCTACTTGGCAAACCTTAGAGCAGGGTTCTATTGGGTTTCAGCTCAAATCCAAGTCTTAGTAGCTTTTTTAAATTCACAAAACTCACCTTTCTCTAGGTACTTAATCTCTGTCTGTCTGTCTGTCTGTCTGTCTATCTGTTTTTGGTATTAGTTTTTTAGAACTTGCCAGGAAGATTTAGAATCTTTAGGAGAGGTAATAATTTAACTTTTCTTGGCTATTGAACCAAAACAACTATTACAAAACCTCATTGGATACCTGAAGAAACTAAGAGTTTGATTTTGCAATATTTGTCTTCAAACATAGAAAATGATGTTTTAAGTGTAACACTGTGGGAAACCAGTAGGCAAATTCTTTGAAGATCAGGTAAAAATGTATGTCTGTATTAGAGTAAGAATGTAGCAGATAAGTAGTTAAGTACCTGTTCATATTTTTGGCAAGTTTTTAACCACCCCTAACACACTTGAGTCGAACTAATACACAGAAGCCTGGATTAGAAAGTATCTGCCACCCAGAGAGGCGCTGCCTGCCTTTGTAGGTTAGTTATGTGGTTTTTTTTTTTTTTTAAAGTGAAGCTGTGCTACTGTGTTAAGCAGGTGTAGGCTGTTTTAGTTCTAACTTGGTAATTATTACTTAAATGGGGTGAAAAATTACTGGTTTCTTTTATTTATTCTTTATAGTATTTTAATAGAAATTGGTATAAGTAGAAACATTGTGTGCTTAATGAGACTGTTTCCAGTGTTTTGGGAATTTCATAAAGGAGATATGTTGGTTACACGGTTGATATTTCTGCCAAGTAATGCCCTGTAAAATTGTAGTTGCATGAAAGACACATGGTGGTTGTAAAAGTAACCTTGAATCAGATTCCATCTTTGAGTCTCACTGTAGCGAAATGGTCAGTCACAAAAGGCATTTAGAAGTCAGAAGTTGCTGGAACTTGTCTAGTTTTATTTCTCATAGTTTTTATAGTTAAGTTGAAGGTGCCTATGTAGACTTAAACCACAGTTTCACTATTTATTAGTGTATAGTGCTGTTCCTTAGTCTCTCTATGAATGTGAAAACAGTATTCTCAAAAGCACTATAAGCTGTATGTGTAGCATACATTACTGCTTTGTGATATGAGAAATAATGCTATAAAACAAGAAAGTGGTTGATAGTGTTAAATTACAAGTGTTACGGCTTTTGCTTTCTTCTTTAGGAAGTTATAGAACTGACCAAAGACCTTCTGTCAACTCAGCCTTCGGAAACTCTTGCAAGTTCAGACAGTTTTGCCTCTACTCAGCCTACTCATTCATGGAAAGTAGGGGACAAGTGTATGGCAATCTGGAGTGAAGATGGACAGTAAGTGTAGAAAAACAACCCTCTAACTATAACATGAATTAATAAGATACAATGGTAAGATGTTTTTATTCAGCTTGGACTACCCTATTTTAATATCTGTGTCGGTAATGTGATTTATAAAACTAGTGTAATTCTTGGGTGGTTGCCATTAACAGCTTAATTTTAGGTTTAGTTTAAAATTTGGGGAGAAGTGATTTGGATTCTGAAGTAAAGAAAGATGAATGGCTGTTTTCTAAAATGTTCTGACTTGTTTTCTCCTCAAATCAAAAAGTGAATGCTGGTAATTTCATTGCGCTCAAGTGCATACATTGAAATTAATCTTTTAAGAACTAGCTTTTCTCAAAGAGATTAAGTATAGCGAGTAGACGGTAAGGGATTTTTCTGGCAAAATTTTTAATTAGGGCTTTTGATGTCAGATGCCTTGCTTTAAACCTTTCTCATCATTTTGCTAAGAGGGCCATTCAATTGCAGAAGTCTATTTTAGAGACATGATAATTGAGTCACTACAGTGTAAGTCTTGTAGGCTGAGTACTAGATCTCTACTCACCTGCTTACAGCCATGATATCTTTGCAGGTGTTACGAGGCGGAGATCGAGGAGATCGATGAAGAAAATGGCACCGCTGCAATCACCTTTGCTGGTTATGGCAATGCTGAAGTCACTCCGCTGTTGAACCTCAAACCCGTAGAAGAAGGAAGGAAGGCAAAAGAGGACAGTGGCAACAAACCCATGTCAAAGTAAGTGACTCTGTTTCCCCAGGGCGGGCTGGCTCACTGTATGTCACAGTCTAGCTTGTGCTCCTCGGTCTTACCTCAGTCTTTTGAGTACTTAGGTACTTAAGTAAGTGCTTAGGTTACATTTGGCTAAAGTAACTGACTTTAATGTAGCATTTTAGGGTTTCCCATTTAGGTGCTTGAAGTAACTGCAAAGATAACCCATTCAGGCTACATTGGAATGAGGTTATAACACTGTTTAACATTGTTTTACAGATAGGCAACATCGGATCAGTATGTGTGCCTAGGTAAAGTGGAGGCTATACTGATGTATTCAATAAAGAGGACACTACACTAAGAATACTGTATTTCTGTAAGTCAGGTCCTAAGATAGACCACAGTGGAGACTGCCTTGAGCCTTGTACCTGCTGAAGCTATATTCAGAAAAAACACATAAGGGAGTGTCCTAGCAACGGGGATGTAGCTTAAGTGTGGATCCTTTGCCTAACAAATATAATTGTACCTAGTACCACAAAAGTTGGTGAGGGAGCATAAACAGTGGAGTAACGAAATTGTGAAGGGACATAGCATTAGTTTTAAGGGGACTCCCCCAAAAAAGCTATCATGGTTACCAGGACAGTTTCCTTACGAAAATAGCATCTAAACTAATAACTGAAACAAGGATTAGCAAAGTAAACAATGAAAGCACTAGGACATTGGATATATATGTTGTTTTGCCTGACCCATCGCTATAGTTGATGGTCAACAAACTAACATCTGCCTCATGTGTGAAATAGCGTGTAACAGCCTTAGCCTATTCAATAAAATCTCTGAAATGCCCGGGAAGCACGTCTTATTCACAGAAAAAAATGTGGCAGATACAGAAGTAACAAAACCTTGTGATTAAAAACCTGGAGTCAGAATGTAGAAGTTATTAGATAACGGCAGTCAGGGTCAGCACTTGACAGCCACTTCTTAGTCCCTGTACTTATCTGTGTGTAAATGCAACCTCACTGCCATCACTGCCTTGTCTCGTCTCTGTTCAGTCTTCCTTTCTTCCTTCCTTCCTTCCTTTCTCCCTTCCTCCCTTCCTTCCTTCCCTTCTTCCCTTTCCTTTCTTTTTGTGTGTAACCAATAAATAGTTTATGAATTTGCAAGAATTTCCAAAATTTAAGTTGCTACCTAAATGTTCTTGAATTTTGAAAAATACCATTTGTTAAAATAACATTTTAACACCTTGAATAAGGGAATCAGATTGTAAAATCTTGTTTAGCCTAATTTGTTTTATTCTTGCCTTCTTTATAAGGAAAGCCACTTGACCTCATGTTGATGGTTATTTGGTGCAGGGGAATCAGGATCTCTTCGCTTAAAAACCTTTTTTTCCTTTTGTCAGTTCATGTAGGGAAGCAGATTATATTGGTAGCTTAGGCCCTGGTTCTACTTAGAACCCTAGTTGTGGACATCCGGGGTTTTCTGTTGGTCATCACAGAGACAGCTGGTTGTGCCACTCTTCTGATCTCTTGCTGTCTTCCTTCAGTGTTGATGAAATGGTTTATCTGCATTAAATCACTTCATACACCTTCCCAGGTGTCGCATATATTTCACCAACTGTATTTTTAGAAATTGGTAAAGAGTTAGCCATCCATTAAGGTTGATTTTGTTTCTTTTAGATGGGTTTCATGTGGCCTAATCTGGCCTGGAACTCTATGCTTAGCAGAGGCACAACTTAAATTCTTGATCCAACTGCCTCCAACTCCCAAGTAGTAGGGATTATAGGCATGAACGTGCATCAGATATCCATATTCCTAAAGCACAGCTGGCAAAAACTGTATAAAAAAATAAAAACTCTTTGTTGAAAGATTTGTTTTACAGCCGGGTGATTGCTCACACCTTTAATCCTAGCACTCGGGAGGCAGAGGCAGGTGGATCTATGTGAGTTTGAGGATAGCCTGGTCTACAAAGTTAGCTCCAGAACAGCCAGGGCTGTTATACAGAGAAACCCTGTCTTGACAAACCAAAAGAAAGAAAAAAAGATTTGATTTACATTGTAATAGACCTAAGTGGGGTTTTTGTTCTTTGTCACTTCTGGTATGCTTAGCAAGTGTTGTGTCTGCCTTCTTTTATAAAAGAAAATGTCTAGTAGCACTGAGTGGCATTGTTTGATTTCTATTTATTTATTGTCTGGATTCATATGTGCACTGCAATATGGAGGTCAGGGACAACTTGAAGGAGTTGATTTTCCTTCTGCCTTGTGGTTCTCAGGGTCAAACTCAGGTTAACTCATGAGGCTTGGCTTGGTGGAAGATGCCTTTACATGCTGAGCCATCTCTCTTTAGCCCTGTTTTTCTTTCTGTAAGACTGACAGCTCTGGTGTATCCCAGACTGACCTCCAGCTTGCCAAGGAGGACTCTGGACTTCTGATCCTCCTGTGACCACCTAGCATTACAGGCATGCTACCATACCCAGATTTTGGCATTGTTTTTTAATGAAAAGTTGTACTTTCGTTAATAAATTAGTATGTAAGTTTCGTTTTTGCATTGTTACAAAGAAGTCATATTTTAAGTTTTAATTATTGACATTTATGTCCTGTTTTCCACACAGAAAAGAAATGATTGCCCAGCAACGTGAATATAAGAAGAAAAAAGCTTTGAAAAAAGCACAGAGAATAAAAGAACTTGAGCAGGAAAGAGAGGACCAGAAGGTGAAATGGCAGCAGTTCAACAACAGGGCTTATTCTAAAAACAAAAAAGGCCAGGTTGGTATATCTTTCATCACATTGTAGATCTGAAAGTACAGCTGTCATTACAATAACATCAAAATGAAGAAAGGAGGTATAGGTTTTCCAAAGGACACATTTTTAACCAGTTCTTGACTTACAATTCTTTTAAGTAGTCATTAGCCAATTTCTGTGATAAACGAGTTTATATCAGAAATTTTTAAGACTGTATGGTACCTTCAAACTTTGCAGAAAATATGCAGAGCTCTGCTTTTTTTAAAAACAAACTTTCATTTTGAGCATCTGTTTAAGAAAGCTTTTAAGTTCTCTGGGTTTGCTTTGTTAGGTTAAAAAAAAATAACTGTAGAATTCAGCTACTCAAAATAAGGATGACCTGATGTTCACCCATAGCTTGGGTTTTCACTGTTGTCAATGCTGCCTCGATGTGGCTTCTGGAGAGTGGGACAGGGGCCACAGTGGGTCTCACCACCACACATACCAAATAGAGCTCATACTGTAAGTAGGAATTGGAGAATGAAAACCTAGTCTCGAGACAGATAAGCTTTATATTAGTATGTAGTGATATTTTCTACAAAAGCCATTTTGTAGATATTGGAACTTGAATGTATTTTAACGTTAAAGGTTGAGATTTGGTTTCACACCCTGATCAGAATTGGTTTTCTTTTGTTCTCAGGTAAAGAGGAGTATTTTTGCTTCGCCAGAAAGTGTAACGGGCAAAGTTGGAGTAGGAACTTGCGGAATTGCTGACAAGCCTATGACACAGTATCAAGATACATCTAAATACAATGTCAGGCATTTGATGCCTCAATAATCAGAAAAACTGTTGGATCTCATCTCTGCAGGGCTTTACATTTACCTTTTTATTCTTATATTTTTCTAAAGGTAAATTATTTGCTAGATGAGTAAGGAAGATACATTGTTGTCATTGTTTGGCTTTGGTAGAATGAAACTTGAAGACATTTGATAATTGCTCTCATTTAACTTTTCATTACTACTCACCACAGTTCCCTCAGAGTTTGTTGAACAAGGCAACTTTTCCAGGTAGACGCTGCTTCAATCAGCACTTAGATGACTTAGTGTACCTCAGGCCCCTACTTAACTGATGTTGAGTAGACATTTTGTAAGTCCTAATTTGGAGTTTTCAGGTGCTTTGCACTTGACATATCCCAGCAGTTCATTGGAACATCATGGCAAAATGCCAACCTGCTAAAGATATCTTCAGTTTGATGATAACCTGGCCATTGTCCAGACAAGCCCGAGCATGGGTTAATTTATAAATGGCAGGGTTTAGTTTGAGGTTTTTCCTTGAATTCTTTCCTGGGCCTGTTAGGTCACTTCCATAATTGACTCACCTTGTATTTTTTGGTCATTGAGTTTGAATTTTATATTAAAAAACAAACCATGTGTAGAATGTGCTCCCCTTCTCTCGTGTTTATTTGGTGTTTTGTATTGTTTTTTTTCTTTGTTGATTTTTCACTTGTAGTGCTTCCATTTTGGGGGGATGTGTAATGTTTATATGGGAAAACAAAAAGCTGATGTATAGCCCTGTATACAATGTAGATACTATTTTTGTAAAAAACCAAGGCTAAATTAATGAACAAGAGTACTGAATGTTTCATGATTAAATTTTCCTGTATTTCTTGTGCATTAATATGACCATAATTTCCCTGTATATTATGTTCATGTAGCTGAGTTTGTAATTTTTATTAACTAGATCAAGTTGCCAACATTTGTTGGTATAAGTGAGCACCACAGTTATCCCAAGTTGAGTTTAAGCCAAAAAACAGATAGAAAAAGGGTCTTCCTGTTATTGGAAGAAGACAATTTTTAGGGTGTATGTTAATTTCAGTTTTGTATGTTTAACTTTAATAAATAAAGTGTTTTTAAATCTCCAGTGTGTTAACAAAGGGGTGGAATCCATAGCTGCCAGCCTTGGTGTAGCGAGCCTTAGACTTATACACAGAACTACCGCGGAAAATTCCTTCATTGGGTATAAAAAAACTGAATCCTAAAGGATTAATGGCTGTATATAAAACTATTTGTAAATTAAATTTCATGAATTTTGGCTTGGTAAACTAAAATTTTTCTGACAGTGGTGAGGTAGAATACTTTTTATGATTTTCTTCATAAGTAATGTATGACAGAAAGACATGGGTTAACATGGAAAAAGGGCTACTGGGCTAAGGAGAGTGGTACTGTTGGCCTAGCATGTTTAAGACCTTCAGTTAGTTCCCCACTACCAGGACTTGCAGGGTAGCGGGAGAACTCCTAAATGAAAGTTTTAAATGCTGTAGTAACAGTTGCAAGGAAATCCTTTGAAAACACAGCAAAATGGTTTGATGTTGCCTTGGTATGCTAGAACAGTACTTACAACAATAACTGGACCATTCTGCCTTAAACAGAGCACCTGTATATCGTTTCCTTAAGGGCTTTGTCTCAGAAAAAGAATAGAAGGAATCTTACCTTTGTTCTGAAAATAGGTATACAGTATAGAATCAGAAGCTTGTGTCAGAGATGAAATGTGGCCCTTTGGGCTATCATAGTTTTCCATTGACAATGTTGGTTTCTTTGGACTAA
Source organism: Myodes glareolus (assembly GCF_982192425.1). Classification (NCBI taxonomy): domain Eukaryota; kingdom Metazoa; phylum Chordata; class Mammalia; order Rodentia; family Cricetidae; genus Myodes; species Myodes glareolus. The sequence goes on from NC_142032.1 coordinate 8,367,284, forward strand.
ACTAAAAGTTGTGACCCGGAAAGAAGACCTGGCTGTTACATGCTAAAGTTGAAAAGATTAGGACCACTTTCCAAATAAAGTGGTTATGTTCTATATATTCTAAAATTAAGTAGGAACCCTAGGTGTAGCATGTTTTGTTACAAACTTTTGAGGGTTTTTTGTTCGTTTTTGCTTTTTGGAGACAGGATTTCTCTGTAGCTTTGGAACCTTGGAGCCTGTCCTGGAACTCTGCCTGTAGACCAGGCTGGCCTTGAACTCACAGAGATCCACCTGCCTTTGCCTCCCAAGTGCTGGGATTAAAGGCATGTGCCACCACCGCCCAGAAGCTTTTGAGTTTAGAGCTGAAACGGACAAACTGAAATTCAAATACTGATTTGTAGCTCTTTAAGTAGGTTGTAAGTTTCTTCTCAAAGCTTGATTGACTTGAAGTTGACCTATAATAGTCCGAAAGTTAGTAGCCAGAAATTTAACAATACCACAATTAGCAAATGCTGTTCTAATTAACATGTATGTAGCAAGACCTACGGAGCTTATTAGAAGAGCAGAGACTCTGGAACCAGGCTGCTGTTGCAACCCTGACTCCACTTAATAGCTCTTTGTAACTTACTTTCTTCAAGACTCGAGCTAATATGTGTTCAGAGGGAGGGACAGTATCTGACATGCATGTGGTACTGTAAGGATGCCTGCCATTTACTGTGGAATGACAGCGAGTGACTTTCTTTACTCAGAGTTGTAGTGTGTGCATACATAATACTGCTAGTGAAATGTCATCAAGTAAATCCTGACTTAATTTCTACACTAGAAATACTTAATGGGAATGTGGTGAAGTTTCTAATAAAAACTCAAGCAGTCTTGCCTAGGTATTCCAGATTTCCCCAGGCCAAAGTAAGTCTGCTGCAAACACTGTAGGTAATACTGCTGTGCACCCTTAGCTGAGAACTAGGCTGTAGGTTAAATATAGAACAGCTTTGGTTCCTGAGGAAAAATTGAAAGCATATTTAGTGGCATCTTTATTAGTCTAATTATGAAGACTAGGTACCAAACCAGTTATTCTAACTCAAATTTTAAAAGTACTTGTTTTGTTGATGTGTGTCCATCCAGTATACTGTGTTTTAATGTGTGCTGGGCTTATTCCCTTGAAAATACCAACGGCTACCTCTCTTAAAGTAAGAAACAGGACAGATGACTTTCTTACGACTTGGGTTAGGAGTTTCTAATTTACAACCAGACATTTCAGAGGTGAGTAATATGTTGTACATCAGCCAAAAATGTACTCAGAGTTTGATTTGGCTTTTTGCCTAGCTTGGATAATAACTGAAATATTAAAATGGAAGTATGTTTAAACCAACAAGGTTTTGTATTTGTTTAAAATAATTACAGAGGTTCAACAGGTATCTGCTCAATAGTATTTGAACTATGGAGCAGTCAGTGTAAGCAGTAATTTATAAATCCAAGAATGTATGTACACATTTTATCTAGGATTTTTGAGTTGTAAATTGAACAATTTTTGCTGCAGTGAGGAGGGAGCACACCAGGCAGTTGAGAAGCAGTAACCTTGTTCCCTTTCCTGTTATTAGAAGTATACACACGTGTGTGTAGGTGGAGATAGAAGTGATTCTGAAACTGATACTACAGATGGGACGTTGTAAACACTTGTCCAGTCTAGCCAATGTATTCTGTAAAGACAAGGTTTCGCTTCTGTGAGCCTTTCCAGGTCCTCCTTAGCTTACTTGAAGGTGGTTCTTGTGTGGCTGACAACTGAAAATTGAGTTAGTAACACTAAATCTTAGACCTTAGTCGTTTAGTTCCCACAGTAAACACTGGTGGCTGGCTTCTGTGAGCTTAGCAGTTTCTCTTAGGAGCACACTGAGTCACTGGGATATTTAATTGGTGTAAACTCATTACAAAGGTTGGCTTTTTGTTCTAAGAGCTACTTTTTTTTTCTAAGCTTGAGGCCCATATCCTCATACTGCTAGTTCTATTCACCATGGCGAAACTGAGAAGCTCGTCCCTACCTCCTTCAACCCGTGTTTATACAAGTTTTGTTTTTTGTGACAAGGTTTCTCTGTAGTATGTGTTCTTTAGTTTTGTAGGAACACACTATGTAGACCAGGCTAGCCTCAGGATCTGCCTGCCAGTGCTGGGATTAGAGGCCTGCACCACCACACCCAGCGTAATATGCAGCATAATTTCTGACCAACACCCCCCCCACACACACACACACAAAACAAAGGATTCAGGCTTGGAGGAAACAGGCGACTGCTACATCCTGGAAATAAGAATCAAACCCCAAGATCAGCAGCTAGGCTACTCTACTAGGTGGTCGCCGTCCAGTTTTCAATCGCTCAGAGTAGCAGAAGGAGCGAATACCTCTTTGGTTTTGCCTGCAATTTGTTCCTCCAAAAGCAGTTAGGTTTGTTTGACCTAACTTCCAAAGTATGAGATACTTGTCTATTCACAAACTCTAAGAGTTATTTTTTAATGTATGTCTTAGAACCCATTTATGGCTTATGCTACATTCTTAGAACAAAAACAATGCTGCTTTTTTCTGTTTCTGTTGTGAACACCAAAAGTTCCAGTTACTGCCTTGGCAGTGAAATTTCTAAGCATATTCCACGATAAAGAAACAAGAGGGCTGGTGAGATGGCTCAGTGGTTAAAGAGCACTGATTGCTCCTTCAGAGGACCCAGGTTCAGTTCCCAGCACCCACATGGCAGCTTGTCTAAAACTCCAGTTCCAGAGAATCTGACATTGTTATACTAATGTGCATAAAATAAAGTTAGTAATAAAAAGAAAAAAAGAGTTGGCCTATTCCTTTGTCAAGATGGCACCATGTAGCCCAGGCTGGTCTCAAACCCACTTTATCACAGAAAATGACTAAGCTTTTGATTCTCCTGCCATCGCCTCTCAAGAGCTTGGATTACGGGTCTGCATCATCCCACCCAGTTTATGGGATGCTGGGCATCAAGCCCAGGGTTTGTACATACTAGACAAGCATTTTATTCAGTTCAGTCAGCGGTGTTTATAAAAGTATAGTGTTTTACTTGTGCTATTAGTGATAAATTATGGCTAAAAAAGGGTACAACAAGTAAAATTGTCTGGTAGTAAATATCCTTGGAACAGTTTAGTTACAGTGTATTTGGTGGAAGGGCATTTACATAAAGCCCCCAGTTCAACTGGGCAAAGCCAAAAAAGCAATTTACTGTTAGATCTGGTGCACAGACAGAGACGACAGTTTTCCTTTATAGCTGAGCATATCACTAAATACTAACTGGGCGTGTTCAGTGATGCAGTGGTGTTATCACTGTAGAGTAGACTCAGCTTCTGGTTGGGTTTACAAAAACATGATCATTAAAATGCAATAAATTTATTTTACATAATCTTTCTTTTAACAAGCATTTAAGAGCCAGCACACCTTTAATTCCAGCACTTGGGAGGCAGAGGCTAGTGGATCTGAGTTTGAGGCCAGCCTGAGCTACAGAGCAAGTTACAACACAGGCTCAGAAGCTACAGAGAGAAACCCTCTCCCAAAACAAACAAAAAATGAGAATATAAGAATTTTAAGCCAGGTGAGGTATTGTCTATAATCACATCTGTTTGGGAGTTTGATGTAGATCCTTTGAACTAAATACAAGTTTTATGTGTATGAACTAATAATATTTAAGAAACAGGACTTTTTTTTTCCTGTAAAATTGGGTCAAAATGAAACTTGACATTAGGGATGAAGAAAACAGATTGCGTTCATTAAAACAAAAGGTGGATAGTGCTGGAAAGTTAGCTCAGTTGGTAAACTATTTCTCTTGAAAGCAAGGGACCCGAGCTGAAGGCCTAAACTCTATGTGTTTTGAAAAGCTAGAGTGACCCAGGCATGGTGGCACACATGTTTAATCTCAGGATTCTGGGAGGCAGAGGCAGGTAGACAGTAAGTTTTAGAACAGTCAACAGTGAGACCCTGTCTCAAAAACAATTCTACTAAAAATTTAAAAAGCCAGTAGGCTGAAGAAGGTTGGAGAATAGATGGCCCCGCTGTTAGGAACACTTGGATGTTCTTTAGTTCTCAGCATCCACATAGTGGTTCACAATCATCTAGTTCCACGGAATCTAATACCCTTTTCTGACCTATATGGGTACCAGGCATACCTGTGCAGACAGACATGCAAGGAAACACACACACACAAAATACATACATGGGGGAGTGTTAGTAGCCAGCCTTGTCTATTTGGTAAGTTCCAAGCTAGTGAGAGGCAGTCTTAAAAAGAAAGAAGAAAGAAAGAAAGAAAGACAGAGAGAGAGAAAGATACGTGGTGCTTAAAGAACGATTGATGCCCACGTTGTTTGGTACAAACACAGCTGCACATACCCATACACATATGTACATGATTACCTCTAGGTTTCCTTTTAGCACTACAGCTTTCTAAGGGCATAGAAGTAATTTACATGTATTGGTTTAGACACTGACATTTCAAGACCTACAGTAAATTAGTCACTTGTAGTAGGAAACGGCCCCATGGAGAAATAAGCCATTTGCCCCAGAGTCTACCACGTGTTGGAAACGGATAGAGCGTAAGGCACTTAGATTTCTCGCTGTAGGCTGGGTTTGGTGTGTGTTGGAGATATTACTTTGGTTTTGCCCTGGGATATTTTAGTTGGGATGGTAAAGGGAAAACAGTGGTTTCAAGTGAAAGGAATAAGACTTTATATTAGAGTATTTTAGACTAAATCATGCCTCAGGATATTTGAACCAGCCAAACTAATGGCCCTGCCTCAATTCTTATCTTTTAAAAAAACTTTGTAAGTCTGAGCTGGGTGGTGGTTGTGCAGCTGTCATGAAGACTTAAGAAAAAACGAACTTTCCTCCTAGGGTTCCCTCACCTCTGCTAACCAGAAATTATTCTGTCAGGCTCTTTGGTATATAAACAGGAATGGGAGTGACCTGCACCTCTTCGTGTAAGGGCAGAGGCAGAGGCAGGCATTTCTCTGAAGCCAGTCAGTGTCTGTCTGTCTGTCTGTCTGTCTGTCTGTCTCTCTCTCTCCACACACACACACACACATTAGAATACCTTAAATAAGGTTAATGAGGCAGTGAGATCTGCAGACTTTGCATATGGTAGCCAAAGAAATTCCCAAAAGGACATCTTTGTGACGTTTGAAAGCCATTATCGTGCCCGGAAAGTACTAGTCGGGCTGCAGAGCTGGGGAGACACTTCTTAGCTGAACGGCAGCAACGGGAGCTGTAATAATGCTTCTAAATTCCTGATGGAAAAGCAAAATGTACTTAGGAGGTAATTACCTAAAGATGTGGGCACTCAAGTAATTCTGCCTTCACAGATAAGGTATTAACAAAAATAACTCGAGGATTATTTGGTTTTTATTTCTTGCATAACTTGGCTGTAAGCTAATTTGTCTTTTAAAGAGTTAATACTTAATCACACAACCTATCCGTGTCCTCCCTCCCTAAGAGCAAACCTGGGGAAGTACTGTTGATGTATGTGTACCAAGTTCCTAACAAAGGCTTCACAGCCCACTGACATTTATATACAGAAACGGCACACATAAAGTTGCCTGAGTGATGTTCCAAATTCCTGTCCTGGACTGAAAATGTCAGTCATCTTGGGAACAGAAGGATGAAGCTGGCTGGGTGTGAGGGCGCACGCCTTTAATCCCAGCACTTGGGAGGCAGAGGCAGGTGGATCTCAGTGAGTTTGAGGCCAGCCTAGTTACAGAGTGAGTTCCAGGACAGCCAGGGCTACACCGAGAAATCCTGCCTCTAAAAACCAAACCAAACAAACAAAACAACAACAACAAAAAAGAATGAAGCCATTTAATGGCTTCCATTTACTTTCACTACGAGAAAACCCACAGGCGGCGAATACAGAGGCTGGGCGTGCCCTGAAGTGTAGGGGTCTCACACTGAGCACGCACAAACAGTCCAATCGAGGAAGAAGCACTTTCGGAGGCACAGAAGGAGAACGGGCAGTGTGTGCTGAGGCCTTGGGAGAACAGGATGGCACAGCTCATGTAGGAAACAAACTACTCACGAGAAGACAGCCCTGGCATTAACACACAACTCACTGCACTGCTAAATATGGTTGTCTTTATTTTCTTTTTCCTTGCCCAGCCCTATCTAAACATAAAATAAAACTACAGGACTGAAATTAACAACCCATTAAAATCAGCAATAAGTTATGAAAATCATAAAGCTTTTTTCTTAAAAGTAATTAAGGGTAGTTAAATTATTTAAAGAATACAAAGTCCAAACAGCTGGGGGTAAGGTCTCCAGAAAGGCTTCCCAGGGCCAAGCAGAGGCCCAGAGGGAAACCTCAGAGTTTGAAAGACAAAGGGAACACATGACATCAAAGTGCAGGCTAGAAAGTTCACTTAGAAGATAACGTTTCTGAAAAGATTGGTAAGAGCAACAGTAGCACCCGCACGGTGGGTTCGTGGGGAAGGAGACCGCCTGCAGAAATGAGACAAGTGCTGAACTTAACTATGGTAACTAGGATAGTACGCCTACTATGGAGAGCAGATGGTTAGAAGCTGGTAAAGGGGAATGATCCTAAAAGAAAACAAAAACAGCATTGACCTTTATCTACCCAGCCCAGACCTCATTCATTCTGTGCACTATAAAGAGTGAGGTGTGAGGTGTTTTATCGTTATCAAATGCTGCATCAAAATAGATGATTTTTCCCCACGTGTTTTTTCCACTATAAAAGACATCTATGTTTACTTATGGACAAGCTTTAAAAAGATGCCATTTTGGTTTTCAACACATATAAACAGTTATCAAAATCTCAAATAAAAATGCTGCCGTGGCTCAGACCTTGGCCTGCTATGCTGCGTGCACAACTCTTCAGATCGGCGCAGACACAGAGGCACATGGAGCTTTTCCTTCTGTGATACAGCTGTCATGCATGGGCTGCCCCTATGTTGCTGAAGGGTGCGAGCGGGCGGTTGGGTGCCCTAGTGCTAACAATGCAGGTAAGGTTAGCTGGCTTAGCATGGAATCCAACAGAAAGCTGAGCTGCGTGATGATCTCTTTCGAAAGGCTTCATGGGAGTCTCTCCTTCTGTAGAGCACGAAATGAGCTTTTTAAAAATTCATTTTTTTTTAAAGAATTGATCATCCACAGGCTTCATGATAAACTGAGGCTGAGTTTTAATAGCTCTTTAGCTATCCAAGATTAATGCCTGATTATCCTGTCTTTTCCTTACTCTAAGTCTGATTTTGTTTCTAGGGCCAAGAAGCTCAGGAAGGGTTCATAACCCCACCCTTAAACATCTACTCAACACGGCGTGAGCAAACTAGGAAAGGAGACGGGATCTCCACTGTCCTCTTAGAAGTCAACTAAGTCAACTCCAGATAATTAAACGTTTCCAGCTGCTGTTAGGAACCGTATTCTTTCCAATATATGAGTGTTTGTTCTATTGGGGAGGCTCTACCCCACTTTTTGTTAAGTATTTGCTTAAATACAGGTCTTCTGACCCTTTTGTTCAAGTATGGTTTTGTTTAGTTTTGAAGGAGACTGCGTCATGAACCCAATTGAAGAGACGGTACTGAACTGGCCCGGTGGGTGTGTCGCCCTGCACTGCTGTCGTGCTGGGCTCTAGGACGTGAAGGAGAGTTTGACACTGGCACTGGAGTAACCCTCGTCACTCCCAATACTCTGCAGGCTGCTGTGGTCATCAATGTCACTGATGCTGGTGGTGCTTATATTGTCCACGTCTCCATGGGAGAACTCTGTGCTTTCAACGTCCACTTCAATCTCCTCTGCGGAAAGGAAAACGGGGGAAAAGAAACATCAGTAACCTATATGTGCACTTTCAAAAGTTAAAGGTTATTCGGTGAGGTCATCAGAGATCTCTTCCACAAAGGGGAATCTAGTATACAGAGGTGGTCTTAATTTAGGCAGCAAGTTTACTAAAACCCTTTGACGCCAGTCCGTCTGGACCTCCCACTGAAAGCAGTTGGCCTTTTTGAGAATTAGGACTTAATATTAAAAGATCCCAACCCAAGTGGTTCAACAACATCTGTTTTGCATTAAACCAAGAACTAATTCACAGTGCTGTTTATTAATCAGGGTTGCTTTAGAGGGGGGGAGGGAAAATAAAATTAAAGATAGAAAATGTATGCTTATGCATCCAAATTTTTGGTGGTATCACTCTACAGACGGATCTATAGATGTCTATGATTTATTGTAAGGAATTCTATATATTTAGAAACAAAAATAAGTCAACCATTAAGTGTGAGAGATTTGCTTTTGATTTTCTTGCATCAAATATAGCCTCAAGCCATCTCCGTGTGTGTGTGTGTGTATGTGTGTGTGTAAGAGAGAGGAAAAATGCTTGGAACTGACAAGCAAGTGCACAGTCCTCAAATACAACCTGAAATACATGGTGCACAACCCTGGCCACACTCATAACACACATTTTAAAACCAAAAGGAAGTTAAATATTTTTTCTCATAAAGTAGAATTAAAAACTCAGGACTTTTCAATATTCTTCTTTCTCGAAACCTGATGATTTACATTCAACCATAAAGGAAGAACAGCAGAACACTGACGTCTGCTCTTATCAACTAATGAGTACACGTGCTAGAGTTTATTATTGTCGGTCCTGCACTTCTGAGTACACTGGGAAGTTTCCATCAAAAGGAGAAAAAAATCAGTCTTAGAAAGAAAGAAAGAGAGAAGGGGAGGAGAGGGGAGGGGAGGGGAGGGGAGGGGAGGGAAAGAGAAGAGAAGAGAAGAGAAGAGAAGAGAAGAGAAGAGAAGAGAAGAGAAGAGAGAAGAGAAGAGAAGAGAGAAGAGAAGAGAAGAGAGAGGAGAAGAGAAGAGTTGAGCCAGGTGGTGGTGGTAATCCCAGTACTTGGGAGGCAGAAGTAGGTGGATCTCTGTGAGTTCAGGGCCAGGATCCAAAGCTACAGAGAAACCCTGTCTTGAAAACCAAACCAAACAAACAAACAAAACATTGTCTAATATTTTAAAATTCTCAAGATTTCGTGAGTTCTTCTTTCCCAAATGTCAGGTTAAATATCATCAGAATTCAACTGGGCATTAGTGCCCATGCCTTTAATCCCAGCACCCAGAAGAAGGCAGAGGCAGGAGGAACTCCGAGTTCAAGGCCAGCCTGGTCTACAGAGTGAGTTCCAGGACAGTCAGTGCTACAGAGAAACCCTGTCTCAAACAACAAACAACCGTCAGTATTCCGTTCTGGGAGTTTATGGTGTAGGGCTGAAGTGGCTGAAGGGATGAACAGATCAGGAAAATTCAGACCTTTCTTGGGTGACTTCTGTTCTTAAGTTTGTCAAAGACAAACGTTCTAGAACACTTGGAAGAGAAATGGTGTGATACTCTAGAATCCACAGATAAAACTTAGTGTCACGAACAGTAAGACATCAGTGTCTCTCCCTGACTGTGAACGGAAGGGCACAGTATCAGTGCTGTGATGTTTCTTATCCTGAATGGATACCCTCAATCTAATAATTTGAAAACATTAAAAACAATTTCTGGGGCTGAAGAGATGGCTCAGCAGTTAAGAGTTCTGACTGCTCTTCCAGAGGACCCAGGTTCAATTCCCAGCACCCATATGACAGTTCACAGCTGTCTGTAACTGTAGTTCCAGGGGACCTGAGATTCATGGCAAAACACCAAAGAACATAAAAAAACAAAAAACAACAAACATCCCCCCCCCCCAAAATCTAACTGAAGTATGCCCTATAAAGAGACTGGCTAGTGTCCATAATAGTTCAAAAGACATTAGTGGCAAAATTAATAAAATCTGGATAAAGCCTAGCATTTTATCAGTGTTAGCATCTTAGTTTCAGTAACTGAATGAAAGGTAGGTGTGTTTTCTGTGAGTCTAAACTTCTCTCTAAGGGGACAGTGCAGACGCACACATGGCAAGTCCGTAGCAGACAGTGTCTGGTGCACACACCTACAGCTGGGTATCAGGAACGCTGCTATGGGACATGCTACAGGCAGCGGTGGTCTCCAGCGCCAGGAGAACAAAAGCTAGACCGCACAGGTGCCTGCAGGTCCTCCTCCCAGAGTTCAGGAAAGGGACGCTGCCTACCTCGCTCTGAGTCCGAGCGGTCGGAAGAGATAGTCGACCCAATGCTGTCCATTCGTATCCGCTCCGTCTCTTGAGGACCCTGCAGCTGTTCCAGTCGCCGCTTTAGAAATCTCTGTTCTCGCTCCAGGTTCTCAAGCTGGTGCTGGCTCTTCCTTTCGGCTTCTTCAAGTTTCTAAAACGATGACATTTTATTTATTTATATATAGTCCAGTCTAAAGCACTAAAACTGATTTTTGCTTAACATTGTTCTTTGGCAGAGAAAATATGAACAGATATATATCTATACACACATAGACATATATGGGTATTTATGTACCCTTGTATATATAAATATGGAGAAGCACTTATTGTTTTAAACACAAAAATGTCCGTTTTGTGTACAAGTGCTGCATATACTACTTGAACAAGAAGGAACTATAAAAGTCCATGAGGTAACCTTCACAAAAGAGAAACCTCCTGCAGTGTGGTATCTGATGGAAAAATACTGAGAGATACAGCCAGATAACGTCATCTCCACAAGAGGGCAGAACGGCCTTCCTTCTGGGTATCAGAAAAGTAATTATTATTGTCCTAATGTCCTCAGGTCTAAATGGTCACACCGTCAAAAATATAATTTCATTTAATCATGTTACGCTGTTCCATCAGATCAGCTGGTAAGATTTTTACAAAGGTTTCTCTCGAGGTCAGTTTGGAAAGAGGATTGTCTAGAGAGCTGAACCCAAGCACGAACAGGAATCACTGCTAATGATTAACCCAGGACCCGGAGACTGGGGCAAAGCTGGAAGTGGACATTCTCACCTTGATGTGTGCTTTGGCTTTGTTGAGCAAACCGAGTGTTGTATGCCTGGTGCAGTCTGGACCCAGTGGGATCAGAACTTTCAAGCGTTCTAAACACAGGCGCAGGTGAGCTCGTCTAAGAAAGACATCATCAAATTAGCACAGCCTGGGTGTTCCACTAGACACACACAGTCTACAGAGAGTCATTTTCAGTTATCCAACCAACAAGCACATCTCACTCCTAACTGTTCAGAGTACCTGCACTCGCAGGGGTAGGGAGCCTGATTCGGTCCCTGACTTCTGTCCTTTGTAGACAGTTACTTTACATTATCACCCCCCTGGATTAGTTTTTTTCTCTAGTCCGCTCCATAAACTCCCCACTGTAGTACTAACGTAAAAAAAGAAGATTAAAGCAATAGAACTTGATTTCTAAATGCCTAAAAACACAGGCTAGAGCAGGGGTTCCAGCTATGGTACCGCAAGGAGATGATTGCCTAAAGTTTCAGTACTTCTAAAACGGCAATTTCACATGATCCGGCATAATGGAGACCGCGAAGCTGCGTGACTGAGTAGGTGAGGTAGGTGGGTTTTACACTCAACACTGAAGTTCTCCACGTCCTATCCTAAGTGGATTACTACCCATCAGCTAAACACTCTTCCATTCTCGTGACTTACCCTGGTTTTCTACACAAGGAAAAGGGGCGACAGAATTATTTAGTTAAAGTCCTGAATTCTCTGACAGACCATTCTCTGGGAAAATCAGAGGGAAGTTTTTCTGGAAATGATACCAGAGAGCCTCATGGATTTACCTTCTTGAACAATAAGCATGCACATAACGAAGATGTGAAAACACCACTGCTCTCCCTGTCTGAGCCTGTGCTCCACCACCCCGAACAGTCCGGCAGTGCGTGCAGGGAGTGCAGGACTCCTTTGGGGATGGAATGGGATTTTTTTTAACAGACTGAGTAGCAGGAATACAGCGAGCCCTCACTCTCCTCTCAAAGGGACTAAAATGGTTTCATTAGCTCACTGAGTTTTAAGACAACAACATCAAGTGAATATTTCAAACGCAGCAATTCGAAAGAGGAGTAAGGAAAGACGATGCGTGGCCATTATGTTCCCGAGAACGGGGATGACTGAGGGCAGGGAGGTCAGAGGCTGGGCTGATGAACTGCCAGGACTATCTCAGCGCCCACAGATCCAGCTACAATCTGAACAGATTCCAAATTTTTTTCCAGAACTCATCATGGTAAGTCTAATAACTGATGCCAGGCTGCAACTGGACATACTTAATGTAGATAAAGGAGAAATAAAGACATTATTTCTCCATGTTAAACCATTCTGAGGTCACTCTATGGTGCTAACCCTAACTCTCTCAGGTGAGGAGGTGGACATGGTAAGCAGACTAAAATCCAGATCAAAACCACACACGTGGTGAAAGTGCCTTTAAACGCTTCATCAGGGTGGCTGTGGTGTCTGCCTAGCAGTATCTTCCTATGACCTGGCTCCAGGGAGCAATGGAGGCTGCTGCCTTTCTTAGTAATTAGAGGCTCTGCTCTGAATTCAGCCTCCTCCAAAAGTAAACAAAGCAACTACCAAAATTAAGGAAGAAAAAAAAATTAAGGAAGCATGTCAGGAGCGGTGATGTGGGATATCCCTCTGTGTGCTCTGATTACCATTAATGAATAAAGAAACTGCTTGGGACCTATAGCAGGGCAGAACTTAGGTAGGCAGGGAAAACTAAACTGAATGCTGGGAGGAAGAAGGCAGAGTCAGAGAGAAGTCAACAGCCCCACTGGAGCCTGACAAAACTTTACTTGGTAAGCTACAGTCATGTGACAATACACATTACTAGAAATGGGCTAAATTAATATGTAAGAGCCAATAAGAAGCTATAGAACTAATGGGCCAAATAGTGATTTAGTTAATACAGTATCTGTGTAGTTTTTTTGGGGCTGAGCAGCCGGAATGAAACAAGCGGCCACCTCACAACAGAACGGCTCTGCTGCTTTTGTTCAAACTACTCAATTCCAGAAATGTGGGGTATGCAGCAAATTACCTTTTAACATGATAGTTCTTAAAGCTAGCTCTATGCTGATTTAGAACAGAGCAATTCATACTCCTGTTTCATCATGCTAAGTCCTCCGCTGACAATAACAACTGGAAGTGTCGGTGTTAGTCCCAGAGCACCAAACTGAAAGGGGAAACCAGGAAGAGGCTAATACTAGCAGGTTTAAACGAAGAGTTGAAAGTCACATTCATCTTTCCCTCTTTTCAAAACATATTCAACTGTTTACTTGCCATGCTACTTCTGTGTAGTCAGCACCATGTCAGATATTTGGTGGAGGAAAGCAAAGTAACAACAACAATAAATAGTTTAAAATAAAATGAAAACGTCGATGGGATTTTGGTCCCGACTCCAGCGCATCCCTCTTAGCTCACACTGGAAGAGTTATGCAACTACCAAGCAAGCGATCTGAACATGGGGGTTACTGGAGGACATGGCCGTCCCCTAAAAGAAGGTGAAACTTAGTTTTGGAAATGTAAGGATATTGAATCTGTCTACGAAGAAGCAAGGATTTTCCAGGTAATTACAGGGGAAAAAGGGACCTAAATAGGCTGCTACTATGGGCTGGAAACAAGGGTTGGTGATAAAATGACCACCAACAATACACCAGACCCTGGTTCAATCCCCAGGGCTCAAAGTTGATAAATGCCTTTATTTCTTTCATACAAGAGAAAACAGCTGAGGTGGTATTCTGTAAGGCCATACCAACTAAGTTCAATAATCTCAGAGTCTTAATAAATTACTTAAATTTATTAAGGAATAAACCAAGAGAAAAAGTTTGATGCCCAAAATGAATAGGGAAGGCAAAATTTCATTCTGAAAAAGGTTTTCGTAGCCATTATTTCTTCAGTCACATAAATATACTCCAAGATCAATATCCTTCAAGAAAGCATACCCAGAAATGCCACAGGTCAGGGACACCATTCTCCATACCTGGTGTACTCAGTTCTCCAAAGCAAGGGTCTGCATGGAGGTTCACCGGTGAGCCACGCGCATTCCTAAGGGAAGAGGTGTGTCTGTGGACGCTAAATACTACCACCTTGAGTTTCCATACTTGAAAGTGAAATAGGCATTTAGAAAGGAAGGAAGGACGGTTTGTTGGCAGCTGAGGGCCCTGGCTGACCAAGCAGGAGCAGTGCTTTCCAGGATTCCACATGTCTACCGCCACCCCCTCCTAAAGCAGCGGGTATGCTCCGCTTATTAACGTAAGGTGGAGTCAGCCCTTCCTTGCTGTGTAAGCAAATTCTGAGAAAAAAGAACCTCACGGCCACTCTGTCCACTTACCACACTGCCTCTCTGTACCCTTTACCTCATGTCTCTGTGGCTTAACTAGACTGCAAGCTCAGCCCCCAAGACCTGGACAGGCCTGTCTTCTGATGTCGTCTGGACCTTCCTTGCCTCCACTCCCATGTGACTGGTTGCTCAGAAACCTCCTGTTAGGGGTTGCCAAATCATGGGCCACAAGAGACACAGAAGGTCTGGTTTGATTTGCAAATCCATACTCACTGAGGAAAACCAAACATATAATGATGTTTTCAAAGCCTCTAAGAAGAACTGATATCCAGAACCATGTTTTATAAAAGGTATGGCCCTGAGCGTCACATTATAAGATCGATGGAATTAGACTTGATGGAAAATGTTTTGCTTTTTGTTGTTTTTTCTTTTAATGTTAACTTCCTGGTTAGTGCTCACTTAACTTTCATTTAACACTGCTAACTATAATGTTTAAGTCGGCATGGATGACAGTATACAGCAAGACTGGAGACGGATATGCAACAGGGGCCGGCCTTTGAGGAAAATCCAGTCTGCTAAGACCAGAAGCATGGAGAGATTACAAATGCACTCTTATTTTCAAAGATACTTTGAAGTATGATTTAAAGTGAGATTTTTCAAGTAGCAATTCCTAGCCAATAACTCTATTAGAAAAGCCTATCAAAACTGCCCACACCTTCAAAATGGACAAGCCCCTTACAGGAAAAAAAGCAAAACAAAACCAAACAACAAAAAACCAGTTGGTATCTGTCTGCCTTTATTTTGGTCGGGTGGGATCATTTTTCCCCCGAAGGAACCAATGTCTTTTATTCCAACCTTTTTTTTTTTTTTAAATACCTGGAGGGACAGCCATGGGTGCTGGGAACCGAACTCATATTTTTGGTTGTGAGCCTAGCCTTTAACGGCTGAGCCATCCCTCCAGGCCTATTCCAATCTTTGTGTAAACTGCAGTCCTGAACAGGGCATCACAAAACAAACAGGGCATTTTAAAGGGTAGGTGCACCAACTAAAAGCAGCACATATAGGTGGGGGAAGAAAGGATTCCCTTTCAGAAAACAACAAGAAAATAAAAATTAGACAACAAGAAAATAAAAATTAGACAACAACAACAAACATGGTATGGTAGTGGTTTTGATTCTGGTGTTTCCTGAGTCCTCTGGAAACTCTAATCCCCCTACCCAACAGTGAGAAACCTAACCCTGCTGGCCCCACAAACAGTGCTTGCTGGTCGATGCCCCAGGAGGCACAGGCCTTCATTCTTCCACTATGGGATGCCGAGACTCTGCCAAGTAACTACATCAGAATGGAAAACAAGTGCAGTGTAGGGACAGTGCTGGCATTTTCCTCTCTGCTGAGCGTTACGCAATGGCCGGGAGTCCTCCCAGGAGCCGCATTCTTCAAGCTCACTGGCCAGTGGCCAGGTTCCTCACTCCCTCCACGCTCCTGCATATGACAGCCGTTAGCTGCTATCCTACACATTCTATAGACCCAAGTTTCTCTATAATTTAATGTATTGAGAATCTCTAAAGATAGACAAAAATCTGTCTGCTTACTTTAAAAACTAGCATTAAAAATGGATCCAGATAAATCAAGCACACTGCTTTCTGCTCATGAATTTTATTTATGAAAACATATATGATCATATTCTGTTCACCTTATTCTGTTTATGAAACAAGGATGCTCGACAAGCTGCTCCCACCAACCAGTATCTGGTGTCTGTGCTTCGTTGACAGCTCACGGCTCCACTGCACGCCCAGGTAGCTGGCAAGTGGCTTTTCCCTAGCGTGAGACCTGACTACGGCAGCCATGGGGCTCAATGACAACACAAGAGCTGGGACCCTCTTCATACCTTCAAAAGGAAACTGCCTTTACGTCATATTCTTCTCAGCTGGTATCATAAAATAGCCACAGAAACATCAACAAGGGTCACAATGAAGTTCACACACACCCCATATTCTTAACGTGGGCATGAGAGGGCTCAGCTATATAAACTGGAACTTGAAATGTAGCTGGACTAGACTCAAATTCATGACCTCTCTGTCCTCCGACCCCTAGCCCACTAAGAGTATGACTACACCCACTGGGAAGCCCTTAAAAACCACTTGCTCCCAATAAATCTAAGTTGTTCAGAGGGTGGGCTATGTACACCCCTGGAGATATTCCTCACTGAGCCACAGGGTATCTGAAGACCTAAGGTTAAATAGTGTCTTCTAGAAGTCGTATTTTTCTTTTAAAAATCTGGGAAAACATTATTTTACATACAAATAAGTAGACACAGTCCAAATGCACTGATGAAATAGAAGAAGTGGGGCCGGAGAGATGGCTGAGGGTCAGAGTGCTAGCCGCGCAACCTGCTCCTGCAGAGGCCCGGAGTTCAGTTCCCAGCACCACGTCACGTCACACACCACCACCTGGAACTCCAGCTCTAGGAGTCTAACAATGTCCTCTGTCCTCCAAGGGCGCCTGTATTCATGTGCATATACCCACACACAGAGATCACACATATATGCACAATTTAAAAATTTTAAGACGGGCAGTGGTAACGCAGGCCTCTAATCCCAGCACTCAAGAGGCAGAGGCAGGCGGATCTCTGTGAATTCGAGGCCAGTCTGGTCTACAAGAGCTAGTTCCAGGACAGTCAGGGGTATAAAACACAATTAAACTCTGAAACTTTTAAACTTAATTAAAAATAAGCCACCAAACATCACATTATTTCAAATATCTAATACCCTCAGGAATCTGTGTCCAAAGTGCTAAGTAGAGTTTTGGACTTGAGAATGTCATTTCCGACCAATGGCTGAGATTATGTATCTCAAAGGTTTGGAAAGTAAAGAATGGGCAGGGGATCAGTGCTAAGAAAATATGAGACAGAGAGAAGGTTAAGTGTGTGTGTGTGTGTGTGTGTGTGTGTGTGTGTGTGTGTGAGAGAGAGAGAGAGAGAGAGAGAGAGAGAGAGAGAGAGAGAGAGAGAGAGGGCGGGGGTGTAAGTGTAAAGGAGTGGTAATCTGAGCACTCGACAAATTATGACAAATTTATATACTTTTTCAAGAAAGATTTCATGTAGGCTGGAACTCGGAGGTAGGAGCCTCAAGGGCCATTGAGTCCCAAACAGTGTCCTCCCATCAGGAAGCAAGCCCCACCTGCCAAGCTGCTGAGTTAGAAACTATAAAGATCTTCAAAGTTGCCAATGGCAATCTTTGCCCCTTTGAAGATGCAGTTTTGCTCTCTACTTCCTACCCTACCCCTACAGCCACATTTCCCACACTCATTCCCTTGTATATCCCATCCACATCCAAACATGCTTTTAGCCCTGTCCACCGCCTAGACTGCCTTTCTTGCCACTGTCTGAACGGTGAGCACTTAATACGATTTTGCTTTTCAAATCTTGCTATGTAAACCATGCTGGCCTCTCTCAATTCCTGAATGTTGGGATTATAGGTGTGTGCAACCACACCCAGTCATCTGTTCTAATTTTCAACTCACAGTCAAACTAATGTTTCTTTTGTGAGACTTTCCTTTACATATGACTTCAATAGTTAATATTAGGGTTTTATGTTAATTATACTGTTTTTTAAGAGATGTATTTGCATGTTCCCTGAATGTGTGCAGGCGCACCACCATGTTTGTGCAATGCCCACAGAGGCCAGGAGACAGCATTAGAGCTCCTGGGTCTAGAGCTACAGACCATTGTGACAGAAACCATATGGGTGCTGGGAACCAAACCCCAGGCCTCCCTGCAAGAGCACCGAGAGCTCTTAACCACCAAGCCATCTTTCCGGCCCCATCATATTATATTCTAGTTGAGATTACATTTATACGTTTTATTATTTCAATTTCCCAATACTAAAGTAAGCACATAGAAGGGAGAAGAAGTAAACTTCTAGTACATGTGTCTGGACCCCTCTCTCACTAAAGATGGCCTAGAGTCTATAAACAGTATAATTGGATGTTAGGGCAGCATTTGTGAGATTTGCTTCTGAATAAATAACATGATGCAATTATAATCACCATATATGCTAAGGCGTGATCTACCAAAAAAATGAGAAACTAACAAATCTTCAACCTGATTAGAGTTGATATCTCTTTTAATAATAGTATAAGGTTGAAGAACAGGACTCAAGATGGGATCTGGAGAGATGTCCAGCAGTTAAGAGGGCTGACTCTATTAGAAGACCAGGCGCTCAGATCCCAGTACCTACACTGGGTAGTTTATGAACGCCCTTAACTCCAGCTCAAAGGGCTCCAAAGCTCCTTCTGACAACTGTGGGCACCATACTCATACTCACGTTCTCTCTTCCACATACTTTCAAAACCACACCCATAGACAGGTTGACTTTACCGAAGTATTTACAGTGATAAGAAGCTAGCACAACAATGCCAAATGAAATTTAGAAATTTAAGTTTGTTAAAGTCTATTTTTGGGTCAATTTCAAGTTTCTGACTTTATAGTTTTTAGAAAGCAGAAAATGTCTTTAAAATTTTGAGTTCAGGGGCTGGAGAGAAGGCTCAACTGTTAGGAGCACTTGCGGCTCTTGCAGAGGATATGGGGTTTGGTTCCACAGGCACCAGGCAGGCACGTGGGCACAGACATGCATGCAAGCAGAACACTCATACACTTATAATGGAAGTACATTTTTAAAAGAATTTTAAGTGCAAGTAGTAGCAACAATTACAAGTATAATGGCCCAAAAGCAATCATGAAGAAAACAAGATAGAAAACAAATAGATCAAAAACCTAGGTTTTTTCCTATAAGGAAAAAAAGTCAAAAACTTCATATTCAGTGATATAGAGGAAGAAAACAGTAATAAAATCCCGACAGTTTTCATGATTTGTTTTATTCGAGACAGGGTCTCTTTACATAGCCCTGGTTGTCTTAATCACTCTGAGGCTGGCCTCAAAATCAGAGATCCACCTGCCTCTGCTTCCCGAGTGCTGGGAGTAAGGGGTGTGCACCACCACATCCAGATGACCTTATCTTTACATGGAGTTTACAAGACTAGCACGTAGAACACATAAATGATTACTTTTTTTTAATGTTCTGCATTCATCTCTAAAGAAAAGTTAACTTTTTTCTTCCTTCCTTTCTTTTTTTTTTAAAAAAAAAAAAACAACAAAAAACAAAAAAAACTGTGACTCTTGTTCCGTAGATGGCCTGGCACTCACTCACCATCTTCACCACCATGCCAGGCTCAAGACCTCATTTTAGACAGCCTGCCTCACTCGGGGGGAAAAAAAAATCATTGAGATCTTGTTCTAGAAGCAAATGCTCTTCCCTGGAAATCCCAGCAGGAGCCTCCAGCGCTGAAGACGGAACAAGGACTGCTCACTCATGTGCATTCTGCTCGTTCTACTTTCCATGCCTTCGGCCTCTACCTGTTTAAGGATTTGGGGTTGTTGGGTTTTTTCTTTTTCTTTTACTTTTCTTTAAACAAAAACAAAAGCCAGCTTCATCATTCATTCAGCATATTTCTTCAGTCACACAAGAACTTTCTGTATTCCAGGTTTCAAGGTCTGGGAAAATAGGGCTACATCGCTGCAGAAAACAGTGGCAATTTGTTCTAAATACAAAATAGCTTATTTTCTTTTGGCACCTCTCCAGGGTTTCAGCGGAGGGAAAGGATACTCTCTGGAGGGACCAGGCTCTTGCCCTGGACTACTGTCAAAACTCAGCTGTGGGTGGGAGAGAGGTTTTTTTTTTTAATTATCTTTCACATCAGTTTGGAAACAGATTAAAGACTTCTGCCTTATTAACAGTTTTCTATTCTTCAGTCTTTTGTGGGTGTTCATCCCTTTTCTGGCAGTCCCCATTGGCTGGTTTAATGGTACCAAGGGGCTGAGCAGTATTACTGTCCAGAGGAAAAAGCATTCTCTCACAGGGACTGGGAAAGCAATCTGCAATCACAACAGTAGCTACTTGTTAATTTTCTATTTGAAACACAGTGATGTCAATAGCATTGTACCCTGCCAGCAACCATGGGGTAAAGTACATTCTGAAACCAAAACAAACTTCCTACGTGCTGGCAAATCAGATGGGAGACACAGAGATAAGCTGCTGGGAGGCACAAGATGCATGCAAGAATTAAATCTCCACACACAAGCTCATGCCAAGCTCTCACCACGAACCCCACTCCAACCTAGAGCACAACCGCTTTACTGCAATCAAACTGCCGTTGAGGACGGCAGAGAAATGAAGTTCAATAAAGTGGTGATCTTATACAGCACAAGTGACCTTGAAGCCTGCTTCACGATTTAACTGTTTAGAAGCTAAAAGTGACAATAGAAACCTGTGTCCTTTGGAATGGCCCCACTTCTTCAGATGTATTTGTATAACAGCTCATTTTAAGGGGGTATATAGACGTAGAAAGAAAGACATGATTTATTAAATGAACAAGAGCAAGCCTAGATTGATGTGTCCCCGAAATGTGGATGTTTAGTTTGCCCTGAGAAGGAGAGCCGAGTGATTAGCAGTGGGAACCACGCTCACTCCTAGCAGATGGCAAACGGATTGACATTGCTGGACATCCGCCAATTCAGTTAAGCTAGCTCGGATTATTTTTAAAGTCCTGTTTTATCGTAATTTTCCCCAAATCAAAACGCTGTGGTTTTGTTTGGGGGAGAGGAGGGGTGATGAAATTTGGGGCAGGAAATGGACAACATAGAAGAAATGTTGGCCAACATGTTTTGCTTCACAAACTTAAAGCATTAACTGGCCATTCAGAACCTCTAGGAAAGCAAAGCTCACAGAATATAAGATACGCCACATCTCGGTAATGACACAGAACTGATGCTTTGATACATCGTCTTATTTCTAAATTACTCGTCTGAGTTCTGTCTTTCATTACCCTACGTCATGTGTGTGTCCCTAACCACAGAGCCCAAATGAAGAGCAGTTTCTGATTTTCTTTTGGAGGCAGCCTAGCACAGCAGAACACCTGGCGCCAAGCTGGAGCCCCTTTGGTGAAGTTTCTCAGTGCTGTAGTAGGGACTGACCAGCAAGATCTTCTAAAGCAAGCACAATGGAATGTGCCTTAAAGATGTATCTTTTAAAACTGTATTTTTAAATGCTTTCTCTGGAGAGAAGAAGGCTCCCTAAGTGACTGAGCCGAAGTTGCTGACTTAAAGCACAGTGTCACAGCTCTGGATCTGAGCTGCTTCTGTCCGTGTTTGTCTGAGTCCAGTCAGCCTCTGCGGGAAAAGCTCATGGACTATACATTGAGAGAGGGACGGCAACTCCAGGACTAACCTTGTGTTCCTCCAAGCTTAGCCCAACGTTGCTAATTTTCCATATACAATGTGCTTTATCAGTAAGATCTTCCTTGGTTTTATTTACTTTTAGTTGACAAATAATTGTACACTTTGATTATATCAACAGAAGAATTCATTTAACTCCATGGATCTGAGAGAAAGGAGAAGCCAAGTGGAGAGAAAGTTATTCCGTTAGCACTGACAGTGAAAACTCCTTGATCCATCACAGCAGATGAGAAGGCTACCAGGTCTGCACACCACTACAAGAAGTAAAAACCGCTGCCCAAGGAGAGAAGCCAAGAGGGTTTGGAGATTATGCTTGCCAAACCTGTCTGCATATATTTCCTCTCAAATAATGAAGGATCAAAGGCCTGAAACAGCATTTGGGGTCACCAACATCTGTTATCCAGAAAAGATATGGGCAGAATTCTTTGAAATGCTGAAATACTCAATATTTATTTATTCGATTTTTCTTTAAAAACACCAGAATTTAACATTGCAAGCCAAGAAAACCACACTCACTACTCATATGACCCAACATACAGCAATAAAAAATGCTTTCAAGAGCTCTATGGGAACTCAGCATCCAACTGTTCTAAGGAAGAGTCTTCTCCTTTGCAAGCCCCTCGGCTCTACCTAACCTGTGCTATGTTCGACTGTAAAGGTGGAATTTCTTCTTGAAAAGGAAACTTATGGGGGCTGGAGAGATGGCTCAGTGATTAAGAGCATTGGCAGTTCTTCCAGAGGTCTTGAGTTCAATTCCCAGCACGCACATGGTGACTGACGGCCATCTATAGCAGGATCTTCTGATACGCAGTTGTGCACACAGACAGAGCACAATACACATAATAAATCTCAAAAACTTATTTTAAAAAAAGAAACTTACTTGGAAGAGACTGAATTTTCTTTCTTTTTTTTTTTTTAAAGTTTTACAAAATACAAGGTGTTCTATAAAGGAATAGTTGTGGGGGCTGGAGAGATGGCTCCGCTGTTAAGAGCACTAGAGCCAGAGGTCCTGAGTTCAATTCCCAGCCACCACAGGGTGGCTCACACGCATCTGTAAAGGACTAATGCTAGACTGAACTGTGCTAGACTAAAATGAGCAAAAGAGTTTAAAAACATACAGGCATAATGATCCTGCTCACAGTGACAACCCAAACACTCAAGAGTTCTGCACTCGTCAGTGGCACCAATGAACAGTACGACCCAGAGAAGCTTCCACCTGGCCATGACCCAAACATTACACACACCATCCATCTTCTTATAAAGCCCAAAAGTGTTGTTTAAAAATAGATTTAAATCTGTTTGTATTTGTGGTAATAAGATCTTTTATAGTTAACATATATAAGCAGGACTGTCCTTTTCAAAAAAGAAAGAAAAATGTGAAATTTTTCCTTTAGGTTGTAAAGTTTAGCCATGGTTTTGGTGAAAAACTCTATGTGTATTTTACAATTTACAAATTACTCGCATATTCTAATTTAGCCTTTGCATTTCCAGATTATGAAATCTTTCTCATGTAGTTTTAGGGTCTTACATGACCCAGACTTGCTCCAATCACTTCTGGATCAAAGTATTGAAAAGCAGAGCATTCTGTGAAGTGTGTGCGGAAGGGGGGGGGAGAGACAGAGAGGAAGGGAAGGAGGGAGGAAGAGGGAGAGGGAGAGAGAATATGAATGTGCATCGTGCGTGGGTTTTTGACATTACATCCTAGGCCAGCATCAGTTCTTAGGCAAGCTTAAGACAGAGGTCTGTGCATGTTTTTAAGTTACAAAGCCTGCCTCATGCAGGGCATGTGAGAGACTCAAATGAACATCTTCACCACTCATCTGAAACAGAACGGTGCTTAAGAGACTTAGGGCCCTGGCAAGTTCCCGTCACAACTGTAACTATTAAAGACGGCACTGCAATCGCCTGCAAGGAGGGCGTCTCACTAGAGACACGAACCACACTTGAGGGCGGGCTCCATACCCTCTACCAGACAGACAACACAAAACAAACTCCATGTAGTTTTGAACCTTTTTTCAGCTGTTTCCTCCAAATTTATTTTATAATTGGGAGGATATAAATTAATAAACAGAAATTAAGCAAGAGATATGTAACAATTTAATAGAACCCAATAATCTAATTTCAGTATTTTCCAAGTTCATTTTTAAGTCTTTCCATCATGGGGTTTGTCGGGAAATTAAGCAACATATGAATGCTTCCGCTGAATGTCAACTAACTACTTATGACACAATTTCTTCTACAATGCAATTATGAAAAACCTTCAGGAAACTTTCCAATGTAAAAGAGTGTTAGTCAAATACTCAGCACAATAAAGTGGTTGGTTATGTGGAGAGCACCGCCGCTCGTCCTTTTTAACTACAATATCACCGAGTCGAAGGAACAAATCACCTTGAGAACAGAAGGAGAAATAAACACATGCTAAATGGATAAAACTTTTTTTTTCAACTCCTAACACTTTGTTGGGGCACATCTATCTTACTTTCTTTTGCCTGTACGTCATAGCCTCTAGATTTTGTGTTTTGATGGGTTTTGTTTATATGGGTCTGTATTGTTTTGAGTACGTGTGTGCATGTGTGTGCACGTGTGTGCATGTGTGTTTATATGTGTGCTGCTACATTTCTATGCTGTTTCTTTTTTTAAAAGATTTATTTATTCATTATGTATACAACATTCCTTCCATGTATGCTTGCATGCCAGAAGAGGGCACCAAATCTCATTATAGATGCCTGTGAGCCACCATGCGGTTGCTGGGAATTGAACTCAGGACCTCTGGAAGAACAGCCAGTGCTCTTAACCTCTAAGCCATCTCTCCAGCCCTATGCTGTTTCTTTTTTTCTTTGTTTTGTTTTATCCTTGTCTTTTTAATTTGCTTGTCTGTTATTTTAACAGAAAGAGAAAGAAGACATGAAGTTGGAAGTGTGGGAAAGAATCTAGGAGGAGATGAGAAACCATGACCATAGACTGTATGAAAATAATTTTATTTTCAATTAAAAATGGCACTGTACCATCTTTAATTCCAGCACTTGGGGGGCTAGAAAGAGACGGCTCAGTGGTTAAGAGCACCAGCTGTTCTTCCAGGGGACCCAGGTTCGATTCCCAGCACCCAGATAGCAGCTCACAACTGCTATCTGTAACTGTCCGTAACTCCTGTTCCAGGGGATCCGACATTCTACCATAGACATACATGCAGGCAATGCACATAAAATAAAAATAAGTAAATTACAATCCTAGCACTTGGAAACTGGGGCCCGAGGAAGACAAGTTCAAGGCCATTGTTGACTATAGTGAGACCCTGTCTCAGAAAAACAGAAGACTGTATTTGAGCTGCCACGGACACAGCAGGGAAGCAATATAAACCAGATGAATAAAAGGCTGTACCCCATTCTCTGAAAACATTCAGACGCCCGTCTATCTTATCCACACTGAACAGTTTAACTTCACCTCAGAGCAAGGGAGAAACTACACTTGAATTCAAACGGACGTACTAAAAACCTAAGATCTGTTTTAGTAAACTACTGGAATACTATGCAGATCACAGAAATAAGCAAGCGTGCCAGGCTGTTCACACCAGCCAGAGTACACAACAGCCCCCCACAATAAATTTACCTTAACTGCCATCTGCCACACTCGCAACCCAGCACTTAATTATATTCTTTAAAGGGGCTTTGTAATAACATCTGTGCTCTACCTAGTTAGGTTATAATCAAGAGCAGGACCCAGGACTTGTTGTTTCATTCTCCCTAGTAACTAGCAGAGTCCAATGCTAATAAGTACTTGTCGGTGGATTTGTAATTACCTCGAGGAGTCTGTCAGTGCCGGGAACTAAGCCACTTCAAATGAACTCCTCTTTCCACCTGAGATTTCAAATCAGAAAACTCCATCTTGAGGTTAATAGTATACAGGAGACACCAGCACAGATAGGTGACAACTACTTATTATTAGTCGTCTTGATTAGTGTTCAAAGGAAGTTCAACACAAACTCGAGGAGTTAGGGGAATATCTTAAACCTGGATTTTGAGTATTTCCTACTTTCAATGTAAATGTGAAGGCAGGAATGGGGCGCAGAGAGCAAGTTGTGTTACTCTGGGAACAGAGAAGCGGCTCTTTCCCTGCTGCCCACTGCTGGACCTGAAGAACCTGGCCCTATCAAGGGCACCAAGGAACCCTGGATCACAGAAAACACAGGCTCATTGTACAATGTAAAATTTAGACATGTTTGTAATACAGATTTCTAAAATTTAAACTAAAAAATCACAGACAGGGCCAGGTGGTGGTGGTGGCACACACCTTTAATCCCAGCACTCAGGAGGCAGAGGCAGGTGGATCTCTGTGAGTTCGAGGCCAAGCTGGTCTAAAAGAGCTAGTTTCTGAACAGGCACCAAAGCCACAGAGAAACCTTTGTCTCGAAAAAACATGTGTGTGTGTGTGCATGTGTGTGCGTGTGTTTATATAGATCTCCATATCCTAGACAGAGGTAGAATGGTATAACGTAGTTCTTTATACCATTTCCAAAAGTTCCTTCAATAAAAAGCCGCCCTCTGAGAAACAGTATTTTAAAACAGAAGTGCTAAGTGGTTCTGTTCTCAAGCCAGTGTTTAAAAACACTCCTATAGCACTTGAATGTCATGAAATGAAATACTGATGTGTGTGTGCATGTGTGCATGCATGCTGGTGCACATGCCTGGGCACGTGTGGAGGCCGAGAGGGCATCAGGTGTTCTTTATAATGTCCTAGTTCCTGTGATGACCCGAGTGTGACCTCCAGAATCGAGGGTGGAAGGAGAGAACCACCAGTGACAGTTTTCTCCACATGTCCACTATGGCATGCATGCACACACAATAACAAAGACACCTTAGACCTTGGGGCGGCTGGGACACGGCTTGGCTTAAATGCCCACTGCTCAAGTTCCAGGCACTGAATTCAGATTCCCAGAACCCACAGAAGAGTCAGGCACGGTGGCAGATGCCTGTAACTGCAGGCTTGCTTCAAGAGGTAGGCGCGCACACACACACACACAATTCAGGGGTCAAGAGCTCTTGATGTACAACCATGAAGATCCCAGCAAGTGCTTTTAGCTGCTGAGCCATTTGACATCCACTCTTTTAAACAAAAGTTTAAATTTTTAACTTTCATTATTTTATTACGGCTTTTTTTTTTTTTTTTTTTTTTTTGGTGTTTCGAGACAGGGTTTCTCTGTGTAGCTCTGGCTGTCCTGGAACTCGCTCTTATAGACCAGGCTGGTCTTGCACTCGCAGAAACCCGCCTGCCTCTGCCTCCAGAGTGCTGGGATTAGAGGTGTGCACCATTACCACCCAGTCTGGTAAATGCTAAGACTAACTGAAACTGATTTTTGTTATACTTATTTATGCGTATGTGGAACACTCATGTGGCCTGCACATGGAGGTGAGAGGACAACTTGGGGAGCTAGTTCTCTCTACCATGCGGATCCCGGGGACTGAACTCAGTTGTCAGGCTTGGAGACAAGTGCCTTTGCTTGCAGAGTCATCCCCCAGAGTCCTGTTACACATTTTAAAATGATAGGTAAATGCCAATTCATTTAAAAATACTCTAATTGTGTGTGTGTGTGTGTGTGTGTGTGTGTGTGAGAGAGAGAGAGAGAGAGAGAGAGAGAATGTGCAGAGTCACCTGATTTGTGTGCTCTGAACAGAACTCAGACCCTCTGGAAGAGCAGGACACGATCTCAATCACTGAGCCATCTCCCCAGTCCAACAACTCATCTTACACAAATTAATCTATCAGTTCTTAGACGCACCAAACACTTAACTGCTGTTAGGCTAAAAAACGACTCGAAGGCTACATAACTGAACTTGGCTCAATAAAAAAAATAAAAGAATGTAAAAGAATGTGTACTTTTCTTTCAGAGCAAAAAAAGACGGGCCTTGGTTTTTATGCCATTTATAGTAAAAGTCGAATTATAACTGAATACTTGGTCAGCTCTACCAGCTGAAACATGGAATATGCATCAGGGCAACTGCAAAACTGTCCACTCGAGAGGCGCTGTCCCGTGATAAACGCCCACTTTCCCAGGCACCACACACTTCCTGAGTGGGTCCCATTACCTAGAATGTCCTATGGAACAAACTGTTCTCTCTGAGCAGGAGTGGGGAACAAAAAAGGGGAAGATGTTTGCAGGGCTGCGAGTATCTCGCTTTGTGTCTTCCTAAAATATTTTCTGTCTTGAAGCTGCAGGATTCACGAAGAAGAGGAGCACGAGAAGGAAGAACAGGAGGAGGCACAGCTAAATTTGACTTGACATTTAACTTCTTCCTCTTAATCTGACAAAGACGCAACCTGGTACAGAAAGTTATTACTTCGCTTGGGTACCTGTTAGTCAAAAGCACCTAAAAACTGAGAGAAAGGTCCTCATGTTACCAAAGCCTGTGCTCACATGGGGTGCGTCCAGTCTAGAAGGGAGGTGTGCGCTCTCTAAAGAGACAGAGTCGTGCAGATTACAAGTCAAGGAAGTGGCATAAACGGGAACTTTCAGGAGTTTAGAGGCTGCTATGCAAGACCAGGACAGGCTTTCTGAAAAATACACTGTTTATATGTGCCTAGCCGGTAGCGTGAGCTCTAGCTTGGGGATTAGGAAATCTAGGCCTCTACCCCAGCTTTGCTACTCACCAGCTAGGTAGGGAGCATAGTCAAGGGGGAGGGGCCTTGGGCCTTGAGCACTAGTGTAGGCCAGATCAGTCTGATGATCTATGTAGATGTATAGATTGGTTTACTATCGTTGCCTTTTTAAAAAACCTTCACACATACACATATAAACAACACATACACACACACACTTTCACAACTAAGGTGTTCTTGCTACAAGAACTCCAACCAAAAATAAAGTCAACACGGTATTTTCCCCATTAACAGGAGTGCCAGGCACGTATCTCTTTTGGTCATTCACTTTCCTCAGACATTTAATTATACACAAATAAATAATTTTGCTTTGTGAGGCAAACATGATAAAAACTACAGAAACCTACTTTAAATTTGCTTTAAATACTATTAGTTGAGGCATTACTGAAAGTTCAGCCTAGCCAGTTTAAGGATTTCCTCCTAATGAGACAGGTGTTCTTTTTCCCAGAATGTGTTTGCTGTGCATAAAAGTGTACAGTATTTTTTTAAAACAAATGTCATACAAGCACACAGAACTTGTAGCTAAAACCAAATTAAGAAATGCTTTTCCCACCAAGGAATCCTCAACAGTCGGATGAGGGCAAACCAAAGCAATCACGGTTGAGACAGCTGTACCTCTGGGCTCTAGAAATAAAACTCTAATTCAGCAGCATGCATACAGAGGGTCAGTGTCAAAGGGAAACCAAGTCTATCTGAATGTCCATGGGACATGACAGAGTCCAGGAAAAACCGTACTCATTACCACGACCAAACATCTGTGAACGCAGAACACATCAAACAGTCTAGCGTGCCTTAAATCTCAGCACTTAGGAGACAGAGGCAAGTGGCTCTCTGTGCTCCAGGCCACAGACTGAAGCATAGACTGAGACTGTCTCAAAAAGATAAAATAAAAAAAATAAAATTTTAAGACAAAGTTAAGATGATTTCTGGGATTTTTATCCTTTTAGTATATATATATGTGAGTTTTCTTCATAAAAATGCTTAACCATTTGCAAACACTAAGAAATGAGTAAGATCTCATAAAGTGTAAACTTTATCAAGAACATTGGTTCCTTTATCTATGTCTGGGCCCTTATCTGTGTAGTATACAATACCACAGTGCACATGAGGAGGCACCAAGCATCTCAAAAAAGAGACTTATTTTCTGCCAAGTAAAAAAAATCCCACAAAATGTTCCCACTTATAAATTTAGATCATATACTTTGCTTACATTTCAATAATTCATTAAATTTTCTATTTCCCTCTATGAAATTATCACTCAAGAGTATTTTATATATTCCTCAGTTTTCCTTAGTAACTATAATCTGATACACTGGCTAGGTAAACAGAGTGTGTCTGTATGTTTGAACCCAGGGCCTCTCACACATGACAGAGAATCATCCTACCACTGAGGAGATATCTAAGGTGGAGAACCACACAATGACTAATAACTAGAAGAAAGGCTTCCCAACAGAAGAAACAAGCACAGCAGTCCTCAGGCAAGCACTGTGCTTCTGTGGGTGGGGGTGGAGCACAGGAAATGGGAACTGTCCTATGGGACATTAGTCGTGGGACTTGCAGTTGAGGGGCTGCACACAAAGAAATGCCACGGCCCACAGCATACCTGGGAAGCCCACACTGGCTGCTCCGAGACTGGAAAGGCACTGAGCAGTGGGAGATGACACACTCTAAGAGCTTCTCATCCCGTCCTCTTCCGTCTCCAGATCTTTACCTCACAGGCCATCTCAAAAGCACCCAAACCGGTCTCCCATCTTCTATAAGTACATTTTATTTCATCATTAATTACTAATTGGTCTCATGTACCCAAGACTGGCCTCAAATTGGCTACGTAGTAGGGGCTGGCCTTCACATCCTGATCCTTCTGCCTCAACCTTCCAAGGACAGGAATTTTAGGCAAGCACAGGAGCTGGTAGGCCCCTCCTCCGCCAATGCTCTGGTCACACCTTTATCTTCCCTACAAAACCTCAAATCCTCTTGGCTGGGTAATTATTTCCGTGGCACACTTACCTAGCCTGGGGCCCTGCGGTTCAATTCCCAACACTACAAGAACAAACACAAGCCTCAGACATCACCACCAACCAAATGAAGTACAGCACCATCCACAGCCCAATCCCAAACTGCTTTTCTGGTTTTACCTCCTATTAGTAATGTGATGGACTCTGCTAACCCTCCAATCAACGTGGTCTATTATTTTCTGGACATAATTTTTATTAAATATGCACGTGTATATGATGTATATGACAGAGCGTGGGCACACATGGAACAGTGCACATGGGAAGGTCAGAGGGTGACCTGTGAAAGAAAGTCTGTCCTTCCACAGTGGATCCTGGGCTGGACTATACACACACACACACACACACACACACACACACACACTGTCCGATTCGTGCCCAGGCTGGAGTACACACACATACACACTGTTAGATTTGTGCCCGGGCTGAATGTACACACACACACACACACACACACACACACACACACACACACTGTTAGATTCGTGCCCGGGCTGGAGTACACACACACACACACACACACTGTTAGATTTGTGCCCAGGCTGGAGTACACACACACACACACACACACACACACACACACACACACACTGTCTGATTCATGCACGGGAGGCACTTGTACCCAGTGAGCCATCTCACTGGCGCACGGATGGAACTTTGCGTGCCAGTGTCCTGCTTCTATAAGGTCTGTCACACTGACCACTTCCTAAGGCGTCACGGCTCAGCACACATTCTTCCTGGAGATACAGCGGTGTCTTTTAGTACAGCACACAGCATTTTAACGTCATGATCGAGTTTAAACAAGTTTTACAGTTCTGCATTTACAGGGTTTTTTATTCTCTTCTCTGGCTCACGAAATCACACACTACTAATGGGCTTCCGTTTGAAAACACTGTCGGTAACCCTTTCCAGACATTAACAGGTCCCTGAACTAGATCACGTCTCATGAGAAGATAAACCTATGAATACCAAACCATGATGACTTTAACCTTAAAGATACAGGATAAACCTTGAATCGTATTTTTCATTTTATATATCATAATGCCAGGTATTTATTAATTGTCACTAAAGAGAAAGTTTAATAATAACATAGCCACCATATTAGCCAGGGTCATGGTCAGGATTACTTTATGTTCACATCCATCCTATTTCAAATTGTAATTGTGATGGCCAGAATAGCCAGTTTTCAATACACTATGCTCCATAGTTTCTGCTTTCCTACCTTCTGGAGTCAGAAAGGCCCTGTGAGAAGGGGAGCACATCATCCTCCCTCTTTATGTATGGAGGACACCCACTACCATCCACTGAACTTAATTCTCTTTATCATAGCCACTGCTCCTCCACCTAGCAAGGCATTCTTAGTCCAGTGTCCTCGTTTGGTCCTCCCAGCTTTGCCAAAGCGGTAATAAGTGTGAGCCTTGTGTTTCAGCTGAATGGCATCTCCTAAGGTTGAATGGCCTCCCCTGCAGTCAGCACTAAGGTACTTGACCATTAAAGTCCTGCTGAAGTTGTTGAATCTGCGGAAAACATCACCAGTAATCTGAATTAAGGAAATGAAAACCCAATGAAGTGGCATCCAGACCTGCACTGAACAGTCTCTTCTCTGACAAAGGACCAAACTCATAAGTAAGCCAACAGACAAGTAAATCCTAATACCTGAATCTCGAAGACTCATGAAGTTTACCGTGAGACAATTCACACAAGTCCTGAGGGACAGTTTATCGTGAGACAATTCACACAAGTTCCTCAGGGACAGTTTACTGTGAGACAATTCACACAGGTTCCTGAGGGACAGTTTACCGTAAGACAATTCACACAAGTTCCTGAGGGACAGTTTACCATGAGACAATTCACACAAGTTCCTGAGGGACAGTTTACCATGAGACAATTCACACAAGTTCCTGAGGGACAGTTTACCGTGAGACAATTCATACAAGTTCCTGAGGGACAGTTTACCATGAGACAATTCACACAAGTTCCTGAGGGACAGTTCACCATGAGACAATTCACACAGGTTCCTGAGGGACAGTTCACCATGAGACAATTCACACAGGCTCCTGAGGGACAGTTTACCGTAAGACAATTCATACAAGTTCCTGAGGGACAGTTTACCGTGAGACAATCCACAGGGGTTCCTGAGGGTCAGTTTACCGTGAGACAATTCACACAGTTCCTGAGGGACAGTTTACCATGAGACAATTCACACAGGTTCCTGAGGGACAGTTTACCGTGAGACAATTCACACAGGTTCCTGAGGGACAGTTTACCGTGAGACAATTCACACAGGTTCCTGAGGGACAGTTTACTGTGAGACAATCCACAGGGGTTCCTGAGGGTGAGTTTACCATGAGACAATCCACACGGGTTCCTGAGGGGCAGTTTACCATGAGACAATCCACACGGGTTCCCTAGGAATGTGGAGCCACTGAACATGCACGTGCTGGGCCTGTCAGGGCCTGTGTGGAGACGACGCAGGAAACGTGCTCAGCATGTCCTCCTAACTCAGTGATGCCAGGAGGAAACCATTTCCAGAGATCTCCCCAAGTGTTTGAACCAAGTACTATGGGTGTCCCGGGCCCCAAGTCTCCACTTTTGGGCTTTCAGACCTAAGACCATGGACCTCAACATTTGTTAGCTATTACCTCTTCGAGGCCAGAACCCAGGCTTCAGCAAGCTCAGGGCTTTAAGAGAACCGCCTGGAAGTTCCCTATTATGCATTAACATTGTACACCACCTGCTCTTACTCCCACTGCACTGGCCTCAGTGAAAACCACCAACCCAGAGAGCTTTAGGTCGAGATTTTAGAGCAAACCAAAAAGAAAACATTTTTTCTGACATAAATATATCACACATATATGTATGCATATATAAAGTGGCAAAATTTCAAGAATACAAAATTATTCCAGAAGCGCCTTTTCCAGACGAAGACAGGCTGCTTTGATGCCCTGCAGACTCACTCCCTCAGTGAAGAGCATGTTCTAAGGCCACTGACCTCAAAAGCCTCAAAATCCACGGTGACCAATTTTTTTAAACTAACAGTGTAAATAAAAACTGTGCCTGGAAATAACAACTATTAAATAATACTTGGTGCTCGCTAAAAATACAGTGAGAATACAGGCTGAGCTTTTCAACGTTTTTGTGCTGTCTTCCTGAGAAACACCCCCACCCCTGTAAATCTTCCCATGTCTTGCTCAACCACAAGCTGGCAGCCTTCCAGAGGAAAGGCATAAGTATTCAATCTGACTTTTCTTTTGGCATCGGCCCTCCCATGCATGCTGCTACCTTACAGTTCTATTCCTAATGATAAGAAGCCTTTACGGCTGTGTCTCGGAAAGGTTACTGTACCACCTTCCGGAGGCGGCCCAGGGGTGGGGAAAGGAATAGAACAAGCAGACAAACACAGCATGAAAGGGGAAAGCTAATCGGAGAAGAGAAATGAAGGCTGCTGGTCAGCTTTGGAGAGACGGTCAGCAGAAGACCACGGAGCCCGAGGCTTCTGCAAAGTCGTCTTGCACTGGACTAAACAACTCGAGGGGTAAGCATGTGATGGAGTCAGCGATGATATGCATTAATAAATAAAATTTACTCAAGTCTTTCAAAGTCCTTACCCACATCGTTACCAAACACTGTCTTGATGTGTGTTAAAAGCTTTTTGCCAGGTTTCTAATGGGAGCCACATCCATAGGGAGGAAATAATTACAAAATCCACTTGTTTAGCAATATTTAACTCACATGGCCCAAGCAAGATATAGTCTAATTTTCTTTTTTCTTTTTTTTAAATTGATTATCCCTTCATTTTATTGGTACAATTTTAAACCATCCATTGTGTAATCATATAGAGAACTAACTCCCTCCATCATAATAGTGTTTCCAA
This sequence comes from Myodes glareolus, assembly GCF_982192425.1. Lineage (NCBI taxonomy): Eukaryota > Metazoa > Chordata > Mammalia > Rodentia > Cricetidae > Myodes > Myodes glareolus. The sequence continues at coordinate 8,401,260 of NC_142032.1, forward strand.
ATTAAGAATTTACTTATCATGTATACAATATTCCTCCTGCATGTACATCTCTATGCCAAAAGAGGGCACCAGACCTCATTACAGATGGGTAAGAACCATCATGTGGTTGCTGGTAATTGAACTCAGGACCTCCGGAAGAACAGCCAGTGTTCTTAACTTCTGAGCCATCTCTCCAGCCCTAGTCTAATTTTCTTATTGTTTTTGTATTATTTATGTGTTTGAGTGTTTAGCCTGTATGTATGTGAACCATGTGTGTGCCTGGTACCCAGGGAGGTCAGAGGAGGGCATCAGATCCCCTGAAACTGGGGTAATGAGTGGTTGTGAGAGCCACCACGTGGATGCTGGGAACTAAACCTGGGTTCTCTTTGATAATAGTAAATTCTCTTAACTGCTGAGTCAAACCCATTTTGGTTTTGAGACGGAATCTTGTTTGAAATAGAGCAGGTTGTTCTTGAATTTATTACAGCCCAGGTAAACCTTGAACTCAAGATCCTCCTATGCCTCAAACTCAGATGCTGGAGTCTTCAGATGTGTGTCGCCACGCCTGGCACTCCGTGCTCTAAGCTTTCCTTTCATTTTACTGCAGTGCCACTGATGGAACCCAGTGCCTCATGCACGTGACCATCTCTCACGCTCATGTGGAACCTCTTGCTCACTCACTGTCCCAGCGGAGCCTTTTAAGACTCTCTTCAAATGATAACTAAGTGACTTTCTTGATGATCTTTTAATAAATACCCCATTTCTCCATTATCGTACCCAATTCTCTCTCACACCCACAAAACTTGAGTTCCTTAAGGACCAAAATGGCCTTAAACATCTTTCTTCGTTCTCAGCGAACTCCCCAGTGTGTCCCGCAATGAGGCCGCACAGTTCTGATTGGCAAGCATTTACTGAGTGGATGAATAACCGGGCAAGCAAACTGCAGAGATCCAATGCACTCAAATCAGTCACTTTATTACCTTTCCAGAAACACAATCCTTTAGCCAGACCATGTTTTAAGCCATGAATCTATCCCAGCTAACCCGTTCTCAAAGACAGAAAGGAAGCCATCCCACAAACTCAAGTTCAAATGAGCTCAGTACCATGCTTACTTCTTAAATTACCTTTTCCAGAAAATACAATGTATCACAATTGATAACTTACACATCTAAAAAGTAAAATAACAACTATCCACACACTGTCAACCACTTTCATTTCTCAGGTAAAACAATAAGTTTACTTTCAAACAAATACAAGCTGCCCTTCAACACCAACTCACCGGTTCTTTTCCAACTCATTGTGTGTAGATCTAAAAGAAAAAAAAAAAAGAGAGCGTTAGCCAGGCTTGTCAATAAGGCCACAAGGTACCCCAGTTTCCTCAGCAGTTTACCACAACCAGGGAGCTCAGCAACACAGCGTTCCGACTTCTATACTCAGCTCAGCTCACCTTAGTCATTATGCTTGCCTCAAATGACTGTGACAAGGGCTAAGCAATCTATGCTGAACAGCAAATACAGTGAGCTAGTTAGCAAGGATCACAACTATGCTACATTAGTTCCCTTAAATAAGTGTACTACCACTGTAATAGCCCAGAGTTTAAGACACGGCTTTGATAAAAGAGAATTTAAGTTTTTGTTGTTAGGACTAAAACTTTGGTCATTTTACTTTGTGTGAGTGCCCGTGTGTTTCCTGTAGTCCAGGAACCCTCAAACTCACAGTGTAACTGAGACCCTCCCAAGTGCTGGATTACAAGCATGTACGATTACACCAGGTTCTATGTGGCACTGAGACCAAACCCACAATCTCAGGAATGCTAGCAAGCACTCTCCAGCTGAGCTATAACACCCCATATCACTTTGCATACCCTTGTTAATGTCAAATGCTTTCAAAATATTACATAACTGACTGCTTTAACTTTATCCCCCCCCACTATGGATATTTAATAGTAGATCCATAAATCTTAACAAGTAAGTATTTTTGTGAGCCTCACAATTTGTGAGAATTTACCTATTATCTTGAGTTCAACAGCCCGAGGACTGAGTTACTGTCTGTTTGTCTGTCTACCTTTTGCTTTATTGGCAATTAAAGTTCCACATGATGAAAAAGACTGACACTCACTGCAAAGAGATTATCTTAAGAGAAGCACTTCTCCCTCAAAAAAAAAAAGAAAAAAAGAAAGAAAGAAAGAAAGAAGAACTCTCAAGAGTTCAGCCACATGAGCAGCAAAAGTATGTACAATTCAGGCTAAAGAAAGTACAAAAACAAACAACCTGGACCTTAAAGCTCAGAGCCTAAAGCTCTACCACTTTACGTTTATTCAAAGTTTTGATATTTTTTTGTTTGCGTGAAATGCTCAAGCAAAAAAATTAAAAAGAAAATGGTATGTACAATTATTTACCCATTACAATGTTGTATACGTGTGCACATGCGTGGGCACGTATGCCGTGGTGCACACGGAAGCCAGAGGACAACTTTGTGGAGTAAGATTTCTCCACCCCACTTTACGTGGGTGCCAGGGACTGAACTCAGACTGCCAGACGTGCACAGTAGAGATATCTCAACAATCCCCAAAAGGCATGGTTGAGAAATTTAATTTCTTAAAAATCCTTCAAAATCAGTGGTGAGATTTCCTGTGCCCTCTTGGCAAGGAAAGTTTGGGTTTAGCTGCCTTCCTCTAAAACTAAAACTGATAACAAGTAATACCAGAATAAGAGACAAGCTCTCTATAAAATTCCACAGTAAACCATCAACAGCAATGCTGTATTTATAGAAAAGTAGATGCGAGTTTACCATAAACTTATGCTAAACTATCTGGCAATCCCACTGGTAGCCATAAACACAAAGAATAATACATTCTCTGATAACCAATGGTGGAATTCCAACACTATACTGAGCCTATTATGAAAAGCTAAGACCAAAGGAGCATAATCGGGCCCACTGCTGTGAACAAAATTAAAACAGCAGGTCCCTTCTGCCTGTCCTGAACAGACTTATTATTTGTCTTATTAAAAAAAAAAAAACCAAAAACAACGATAAGAATCTGAACTTTTTGACTGAAGTAGGAAACCCATGACAAGTCTAGTTACACCACCACAGAATTTAATGTGGTTCCCAAATAACAAGAAACAAAACAATCAAAAACATACTAACGATTTCCATACTGCCTTGGTCTTCCAGTGCTTACTCCTTTACATATAATATTAGGAGAGCAAATACTGAATGCTTTCCGTGTTCTACACCGACTCAGACTACGAGGAACGAAAGGGTATCTGGCTGGTGAATTCCCACACGTACAGGAGTCACTGTAACTAAAGGTAAACTAAGTTCACAAAGACACCAACTGTTACAGGAGCGCAAAGACAGTGGTTTACTTCCATATGGGGTTACTGCGAAAACCCCGGGGAAGGTAGCATTGGATTTGGGGCTTAATTGATGGACATATTTGGTATCAGTCAAGCTTGGAACCTATTTAAAGGGATTATTCCAACTAGAAGGAAGAGGAAAACGAGCAGCGTGGAGCAGTCCAAAGGGACACCAGGGAACACCAACGTACACAAGTCACACACCCACAGTGTCAGGCAACTGAAGCCTGGCACTCACACTAGCTGGGTAGCCTTGGGAAAGGTCACTTAACCTGGTTCGCAGTTTCCTAATTTGTAAAATTCAGATATCATCATGCCTTGGCTAGCATTTGTCCCACACCAGGTTATAGTGACAAGGAGAGAAAAAAAAACACACAAAAGCATTGGGAACAAAGTAAGTATTCAGAAAATGTTACTTCCTCCTTGTTTGGAGGCAAGGTAACACAGCCTGGTCTGAAACTCCCAGTCCGCCTGCCTTAGCCCCCCAAGTACTACAATCACAGGCCATACCACCCTGTCTAGGTAACTTTTAAAAATTTCTTTTACATGCGTGAATGTTTTGCCTGTATGTGTGTCTGTGTAGCACCCATGTGCCTGGTGCCCTCAGAGGCCAGGAAATGGCACTAGATTCCCAGGCTCTAAAGTTAGACAGTTGTGAGCCGCACATGGGGCTTGACGTTGAGACTTGGAGCTCCGGAGAAAACAGCCGACACTCTCAACCACAGAACCAACTCTCTCTCCAGCACCAGCAATTTTATTTTATTTACAAAACTAAAAATATATTACTCTAAACATTGTTAAGCACACTGCATAAGACAAATTGACAGGTTTTCAGTTACACATGAAATTTGCCTGAAAATAAATAATCCTTACAAGGAAAAGAGAAAGTGAAAGACAAGTAACTAAAGCCCCTTGGTCATTTAGCCAACTATATGGCTATACAAGGATGAACCTCGGATCAGCTGTATGAGACAAAGATGCCTGATTATATACACCCAGAAAATAGTAGCGCAGATGATGCTTGTAATAATAATGAGTAAATTGATCTACTGCAGAACAACACATTCCCAAACAGCCTTTTGCTTCTGTGACAACTTATGGTCCACCCAAGCCGGCCCAATGTTCTCCACTAGGTTCTGGCTCTCTGAAGAGCCTCCTGGTTGGTTAGCTGATGTTCCCCTTCAAGTGACACGCAGCTCTGAGAGCAAATGCCAGCGAGCTCTTCCTTTCAGACGGCTCTTCTATGCTGAATCAACGTCCATAGACAGAAAACCATCTTTGGTTTAGCACTGAATCACGGTTGATCTTCGCCAATAACATCACTTTAAGAGACCTTCTGCGTGGCACTGGGACAGGCACTTCCGTCTCTCTGACCACAGGAGAACCAACTCTAGCACAAGCTCCTCGGCATTGAGGGTACAGCTGGTGCAGAAAGAGCTGACAAGGAAACTGAACCTGCATAAAACAACGGCCTCCGTCCCAGCGCGGAGACGGCACATCCTGTTCAGTGAGCGAGCCGGTCTTCAATCAGTCCACAGTTTTTGTTTCATTTGCTTCTAAACCTTCAACTACCTAATGAACGCTGCTCTTATGCAATGAACTCAATATTATCTATGAAAATAACTGTGTATCTTCTAATTCATAACTTAAAGTCCGTAACGCACACACACCAGAAAATTGCAGCTATCGAAGGGTGAGGGGTCTCTGGCGCCTATATCCAAAAAGGGTAGACAAGAATGGGAATCAGCGGAACAAAACTTCAAAGTATACTTATTATATTATCACTAGTTATTGTTTTATGTACCACACCCAGTTTTTACTTTTTTAAAGAGTATTTTTGTCCATGTTTCCACTAAAGACGTATCTGTTTTTTTTTTTTAAGAAAAAGGCAGTAAAAGACATTAAAGATGGCAAAATTTAAATTTTGTAAACTTCTGTGGGGAACAGTCTCACACTGTGTTTTCCCTTAATAACAAAACCTACAACCAGCACAGTAATTAATCCACATTGTGTGATTACCCCTGTCCCAGCCCACCCATTGGCTGGTGGACACACCAACTGCTCTCTGTGTGATTACCTGTCCTGGCCCACTTGTGGGCTGGTGGACATGCCAACTGCTTACAGCTCTTTGGTGATTCTGAATAGCATACTAGGATCATTCTGAGTGAAGAGACCTTCATCTTCAAAGGCTGTGCTTCCTTCTTCTCACAGTAAGTTTCACACTTGTGAGAACAGCTAACAATATGAGACACATACGGGTATTTAGTAGGTAAATGTTTTGTTGAAAGATTAGAGGAAACATGTTAATGTAATGATTTATATCGACTGTCAACTTGACAGAATCTAGAATCACCTTGAAGATAAATCCCCAGGAACGTCTAGGAGGGATTACCTAGATTAGGTTATTGAGAGAGGTTGATACATGCAGTGATATTTTGTGTTTTAACAAATAAAGCTTGCCTGAAGATCAGAGTGCAGAGCTAAGTCACTAGAGGCCAGGAGGTTGTGGCTCACACATTCAAACCCTAGACTTGGGAGACAGAGGCAGAGGGATCTCTGTTAGTTCAAGGCCACTCTGGGCTACAGGAGATTGAGAGAAACAGAGCTCACACAAAGGTGAACCCATCACTTGGGACCCCACACCTTTAATCCTAGCACTAGGGAGGGGCAGACAGGAATGACATGGCTGGGCAGAAAAAGGAATATAAGGCAGGAGGAGACAGGAGCAGGGTGGTCTGAGGAGACAGTCTTAGGACAGGATCGCCACTTCAGTCTGAGCATTGGTAGAGGTGAAAGGTCTCTCTAGTGGCTGCCTGCACAGCTTCTCTGATCTCTCAGGTTTCACCCCCTAATATCTGACTCCGGGTTTTTATTATTAAGATCAAACAGAATTCATGCTACAGATATAACCTAAATGTATGTGGTACCAATCTATAGGTTGGGGTCTTCTGTGTGTATGTGTCTGTGTGCAAGAGCGTGCACATGTGTGCGCATATGCATATGGAGGCCAGAGGCAGCTTTCTTGATCATTCTTCAATTTACCTTTTGAGACAAGGTCTCTTACTGAACATGGACCTTAGTGATTTGGCTATACTGGTTCGCCAGCAAGACACAAGAATCTCCATCTCTGCCTCAGATTGCAAATTTTTAAAAAAGGAAAACAAACAAACAAAAACTATCACCCATCAGTACACATACTAAAACGAAACAAAAATGAGAATGAAGACTTTTAAACATTTCTAAATTTCCTTCACAGAAAGCAGTCTACTAAGCCACGGATCCTCCAGAAGTCTTCTCAAAGATGTGTCAACATCTCACCACAAACACTGACCTCTTGCTTGCTCACACACACAACCAGACTCATGATTGCCAATATCTACACTGGGAATGTAACGACTCTAAAACTACCAAGTATTCCTACCACAGAGCTTGGATTTCACTCTGACCTTTGCTGAACAGAAATAAGGCAGGACTCACTAGGAAACTAATTGCAGCCCCTGTCTCAGGAAGAAAGAAAGAAAAGGGAAAAGGAAAGAAACTGAGCGCTGAAGACGCGGCTCAGTGGTTAAGATGACCTGCGTTGCTCTCAGCACCCACATGATGGCTCACGGTCATTTATAACTCCACCTCCAGGGGAGCAGACACCCCTCTGGCATCCAAGGGCATCAGGCATACATGTGGTACACACACATGTACATACACACACAGGTAAGAATAGCCACCGTGGTGGTGCACACCTTTAATCCCAGGGGAAACAGGTGGATCTCTGTAAATTCCAAGCCAGCCAGAGCTACACAGTGAGACCCTCTCTCAAAAAATAATATAGAAGTCTTTTGAAAAAGATCACAGTGTAAGTTTAGCACTTACACTGCTAAACAAGTATCATATACTACGAAATATTTACATTTTATATAGGCAAATCCATGTCTCTGTAAAGAACCCCAGGATGGAGTATTATGATAATAATTTTATAAAAATAGTGGATTGGAACTTTTGATAATATTTATAACCCCAATCAAAAACAATTTCACAGGAAACTAAGATTCAGGTTTTTTCTTTGTCTTATGATAATATTTTCAGGACTATAATCTGCCTGTGAGGGTTGGTTTGAACTGTTAACCTGACTCAATGCAGAGTCACCTGGAAAAGGAGGGGTCTCAGTCAGAAACTCTCTGGTCTAGGATGGCCTATGGGCATATCTGTTTTATTAATTGTGTTAACTGAGGCAGGGAGCCCCACCCTGAATGTGGAAGGCACCATTCCCTAGGAAGGTGGTTCTGAACTGTGTAAGCATGGAGAACTGTGCCCTAGTGTGCAGGCATGCGACAATTCTGCATCATTATGCACTAGTATGCAGGCATGCGATCATTCTGCACTATGACATACCAGCATGCAGGCATGCGATCATTCTGCACTACTACATACAAGCGTGCAAGCATGCGATCATTCTGCACTATGACACACTAGCATGCAGGCATGCGATCATTCTGCACTATGACATACCAGCATGCAGGCATGCGATCATTCTGCACTACTACATACAAGCGTGCAAGCATGCGATCATTCTGCACTATGACATACTAGCATGCAGGCATGCGATCATTCTGCACTATGACATACCAGCATGCAGGCATGCGATCATTCTGCACTACTTCTTGGGGATAAATGCAATGGGGTCAGCTGTCTGAAGCCCTGCGGTGTCTTCATGCACTGACAGACCCTAAGGCGGAACCATGAGCCAGGCTACACCTTGTCTCCCGAGACGATTCTCAGGGCATTTCATCACAGCAACAAAAAAAAAAAAACAAACCGTGACACTGACAGTGCCTTCAGAGGACAGCACACTGAGCAACACGCAGATGTGAAAGCGGTAACCCTGCTGCCCAGGGTGACGATGTAGGCCTGGCATCCCACATGTGGGTGTTGAAGCAGTAGAATCGCTTCAGGTTCAACAACAGCCTGGGCCTCAGAGTAAGATCAAACACAGAAGCTAAGATTAGCACGTTCAGTGTGATGAGAACACAGGGGTCAGAGTTTCTGTACAGGTCATGTGATGGCAGGGCTAGCCTGGAAACTCGCATTTCTTCTTACTATCAAGGCAAACTCACTAGGCATGGACTTGTGATCTCTTAGAGTCTTCAAAGATTTACTGGATTAGTTCATTAATTAAATGCAGAATGCAAGACAGTCCACAGCTTTATCAAATTTAGCAGTTTGGAAAGTTACTGGAAAATAAAATAAACTATAAAGGTTCAAACGGCATCACAAACATCAGTCATGGACCTCGTTCTCGGGTTTCTGATGCAAAGGCAGAACACTGGCACGGAAAATCTTCAGGTGAACTATTACTAAAAAGTCTTTGCTAATCCTGGAGAAACAAGTTCAAGGCCTTTACTTCCTCCTCTAGTTCTACCTAGGATGTTGCATGAAATACAATCCAAATACAATCCTTATATAAGAACAAACCAGAAGAAAACAATTCCCCTTCATACAGTTTTCTGAGGTCAAAATGAGATGATGATGTATGTTATGGACTTTATAAATGCACAAATAGTTACACGCAAGTGATAATTATTACTATTCTTATAAGATGGAGCCTACTTTTTTTCCCTCTTTTTCTTTCTGAAATGTGGTCTCACTATGTAGACAAAGTTTGCCTAAAATTCATAATCCTCCTGCTTCAGTCTTCTGGGTGCTGGGAATACAGGAATGCACCCTTCGACACACCGTTTTAGGTCTCCATGTTTAAAATACAAGGTACATGCAGCATAATTCAGTCCTTGAGTCTCTTGGAAGGACAAGAGAACACCTTAGACTATTTAAATGTCATCAAAAGACAACTAACTGGTCTAATAAACTACTACACACGAAACAAAACTACAATTACTACAATAACAAACCTACAATAACTTAAGATGTCACAGATACGCAAACATGAGAAAAATGTTTGCCCAATAGGACTTTGTTGCCATGAAGAAAAATAAAATTCTTACAGGAAAATGGATGCAACTGTAAGTATCTTTACGAACTGAACTAAGCCAATTTCAGAAAGACAAAGACGTATTCCTTCATGTGATTGCTAGACATTGTATATATGTACGTACACACACACACACACACACACACACACACACACACAGTCATCATGTACGACAGGGGTAGAGTCACCCTGTCTAGGAAAGCAAAGCATATTAACAGTAGGGGAGGACGGGGAAGTGGGCAGGTACAGGGAAGGGAACACGACACACAATATATCCTTGTATGGAAACTTTATTAGAGAAAGATTTTTATATGTTCAGGGTAAGTAAAAGCAAGGTTATAACAGGGAGAGCCATGAAGCTCTCCCTCGGAGATTACATAACCAGTCCCTCTGTTACACACCTCACTGGAGTCTGTGTTTCCGAGATGAAGCTCATCAGATTTTGAAATAATATATTCACATGAGTATTTCTTTCATTAGGTGGGAAATTTCATGAGAACAGAAATACAGTGTGTTTATGTAAATAAACAAATACACCTACATATGCCAAATGGGGATGTGCTAACTTTTTTGTTTTGTTTTGTTTTTTGGAGACAAGGTTTTTCTGTGTAGCCCTGGCTGTCCTGGAATTTGCTCTGTGAATCAGGCTGGCCCCGAACTCAAGAGAATATTCTCTCTCTGTCTTCCAAGTGCTGGCAACGCCACCCACTGTCTGGCACTGTGTCAATATTTTAAATTGTAGATGTGCTGGCTAGTATGCCCTCCCCCAACTTGACAGACTAGGGTGGTCTGGGAAGAGGAAACCTCCACTGAGATAGTGCCTCCACCAGACTGGCCTGTAGGCAGGTCAATAGGAAACTTTCTCAATCCATGATTGATGTGGGAGGGCCCAGGCCACTGTAAGTGCCAGCCCTGGGCAGGCCATCCAGGGTTGTCTAGAAAAGGGAGCTGAGCAAACCAGCAAGCAGCATACCTCCATGGTCTCTGCTTCAGCTCCTGCCTCCAGGTTCCTGCCCTGACATCCCCTGGCCATGGACTATAACTTGTAAGTCAAATAAACCCTTTCCTTTCCACGTTGCTTTTGGTCATGATATTTATCACAGCAACAGAAAGCAGACTAGGACAATAGAAAGTCAAAATAAAAAATATACATAACCAAGAAATGGGGGAGAGAGACCTATAACGCATGCTTAAATTACATTAGTTCTACAACAAACTAAAAATAGTATCTGAAAATACAGTTTTTCAGTCATACTATCAAATCTTTTTGGCTGGATTAATATTTGGAAAAATTATCCTCACTAGAAAAAAAATGATAAGAAGTGTATCAAAAATGAAGATGATGCTGTCTCATTTCTCAGAAGAAATCAAGGTGAGAAAGAAAGCTTTCCTTCAGATCAGAGTCCACGCTACCAGGCTGCAACGACGGACCCGTCTTCAAACTCAGCTTGCTATTAAAAAAGTTTTAATATTCATATATGCAATAGAGTTTTAATATCCATATATGCATAAGTGATCAAATCCACCTCTATCACCTCCTCTCCAATTTCACCGCAATCTCTCACTATTCTGTGTGCTTTTATTGTTTAAATTCCATGTTCACTAAATCCATTTATTGCCACATGTATGTGCACAGGGACGGGTCCATCTACTGGTGTGTCAGTAGCCCCTCAGAGCCAGAATCCCTGAAGAACACGGACATCCTCCTACAGCAGGTATCAATTGCCAGTACCTCCTCAGAGGGGGCGGGACTCCCCCCCCCCCATCCTCGCTGGGATTTTGGCGGGCTTGATCCTGTGCAGGCCTTCTGCGTGCAGTCCCAGCCGGTGACAGACTTCACATGCTATTTTCCTGCAGGCGTCTAGAGCTCTGCCTCTTAAAATCTTTATTCCCGCCCTTCTGTGACGGTTCCTGAGCCTCGCAACATTTAGAGCTGAGTGCTCAGCATCTTTACTCGCCGGGTACCAGTCAGTGCGGGTCTCTGTATTAATCACCATCTACTATAAAACGAAGCGTCTTTGATGAGGGTTGAAAGATGAATTAATCTTACAGGGCGGTTTAATATGATGTCCACTTAGCAGAATACTAGTCTTAGGTTCTCTCCTCGGGTCTATGACCTACCCAGCCACGGCTGACAGTACCAGGCATGCGCTCCAGTTTGTGGAGTGGGCTTTAATCTCCAGGCCAAAAAATAAATATATAAATAAAAGTGATTGGTTACTTCAGTAACATCTGTGCCACTATACAGGTGGGCATCTTGTATTAGGCCAGCATTACTGCAGCTCACAAGATTCACAGCTGGGTGAGACTGCAGGTAGCCTTTCTCCCCTGGGAGCTAGCATTTGTTGAACCTTGTAGCTCCACGAAAGCTAGCCAGTCGAGAAGAAGCTTTTAGGTCCATACCTGCTTGATCTCTTCATGTCCTATGTCTCATGTTTGTGATATTTTCAACTGTAAGTTCTAACCACCAAGTTCTGAGCAATAACAACAGCTTGTAATGCTGGGGACCAATGGACCTCACGACACAAAAAGTTACCTAAACCCAGCACTAGGCTTTATGTTATCATAATGTCTGGGGGAGGCACTGTCCCCATTATTAACGTTAATCACCATCTGTGCCACAGCTAATCACTGACGGCATCTCTTGGCCACATGTATTTAAAGGAGAGAACTGTAACAGATAAAACCAAGAATTACCTCAAGACGTGAGGAGTTCCACGTCATATGTCTACTGACTTACTAGAAAGCTTCAAGTCTTCAAAGCCTAAGACCAAGCCTGGGCTTCAACGAAGCCCCGAATAGAAATCCTGAGTTCATTTAGTGTGAGACACATAATTCTTAAGAATTTTTCCTTTGTGGAAGACAGTACCACAAAACATCTTTCAAAGGACCTGTTTGCTACTCACCATGCAGAAAATACTAAAGAATACTGTCAATATCATGAAGAATTTAGCTGCTAATAATCTGCATTTTGCTTTAAACTTTGAGTTTTCTACAGCACTAAGACCCAGAAACTGTTTTTAATATGAAAAATATAAAACTGGAAAAGGAATTTCATAAAAATGAGTCTCCATGCAATTCTCCAAACATCAGAAACATTCTTAAAGGTAAAACACTCAAGTTACTACCAGTGAGAAAAATCCTCTGTAACTATCCTTTAACAATCAGTGCAGGCCCCCAGGGTAGGTGACAACAGTTTAACTCCAGTTCCCAGGGATCCAACATCCTCATCGGCTTCCACGGCACTGCACGCATGGGACGCAGAGATATACATGGAGGCAAAACACCCACATTGAAAAAAAATTAAAGAATCTTTTTTTTTTTTTTAAAGTGCCGGGCCTAATCCCACACACCTTTAATCCCAACTGAGGAGGTAGAGGCAGGTGGATCTCTGTGACTTGGAGGCCAGCCTGGTCTACAGAATTTCAGGTTTGCTAGGGCTACTTAATGAGACCCCATCTCCAAAAATCAAAAGCAAACAGAAAAAAAAAATCCTCCCCCTTTCCCATCAAAAATTACAAACTCTTGAAGACATCAGAAGGGAGATAAAGGTGAAAATAGAAAATACAATCATTCCTTCTAAATTAAGACAAAGGATGTCTTTGTGTTTAAAGAATGTTAAACCAAACTCTATAAGCACAAGAAAATCTGATGGGTTTTCTAAAATCTTCTTTATCTTAGCAGGTGCAGCTGGAATACTGCTGGTGCTTCCGCATTCTCGAATATCCACGTGGTAATAAAGAGATCATACATTAACGCAAAGTTCAAGTCTGAACTAGCTGATGACTTCTTCCCAGCTCACCCTAAGACAGTGACAAGGCACGGACCATGGATGTGTCACAGGTTCCCACACGTGCTGCTACCAACATTCACTGTTCTTCTGAGGGCATTTTCATGACATGGGATGACAGCGAGTGCTCTTTAAAATGAGATGTAACACTCTGCAGTCTACAGTAACACACTTGTTTTAGAAGAACGATACGCCTGTCTCAATTTTGTGAAGACTTTCAATCCTCATATACTTACCACACACTGTTTACCTTTCTAAAGGTATTATCCTTCACATTTCCCACAACACGACAAGAATTTGCTGAGCAGGAGCTGCACTCTCTTAGATTGTTTTCCTTCCAGTCTAGTGTGGCACCTGGCACAAGAAACCCTCTGGTTCCTTATAAGCTGTCCCCCTGGAGTGTGACAGTCGTCCATACTGTGAGTATCCTACTATGTGTTGACAGATAGTAGAGATAAATGTTACAACAGAAGCCAGGCAAATAGCGCACACCTATTATCTCAGACGCACGTGGGAGGTGAGACCATCTTGCCTTCCATGAGACCCTAGTTCACACAGAAGGAAAAAGAAAACAGCAGAAGACTCAGACCTTGTCCTTACGAAATGTCTCAGCCCAACAAATGGGCCACACATATTAGAAACAATTAGAGGATGGTATTTCTACAAGTACAATGGGTATTATAAAAGAAAGGCAGGGGTGGCATGGAATTTATAAAGATCTGATCTACTGCCAAGCATGCTGGCCCACGCCTGTAATCTCAGCACTTGGGAGACGGAGGCGGGGAATCAGGAGTTCAAAGACAGCCTGGGCCTCAAAGCAAGCCGCCTTACACAACACGAAGCCCTGTCTCAAAGAGACCTCATCTACTACAGCAGATTAAGAATGGCTTCCCGGAGGAAGTTACGACTACACTGAAGATAATTTGGCAAGGAGGGAAGAAAAATGATTGCCTTGGAGTAGAAGGAAACACAGTACGTTAAAGGCACGGAAAGAAAGCCAGCCAATGTAATTCATGAGAATGGCAGTCCCAGGTGCACCAGACCAGGGAGGAGGTGACCACTTGTGGAAGGAGATGATGGCTGAGACTACAAGAGGTCTTGTGACATTTTGTTTGTACTCTAACATACAAAGCCTGCCTGAGATCAGAGGGCAGAGCTAGCCACTAGTTAACCATAGAGGTCTGGAGGTCTGCACAGACAGACAGGAAGTGATATGGCTGGGCAGAGAAAGGAATAGAAGGCGGGAGGAGACAGGAGCTTGGCCTTTTCTCAGCTGAGGAGTTAGCAGGGTAAGAGTTGGCTGTGGCTGGCTCCTTTGTCTCTCTCATCTGTCAGCACTCACCCCGCTATCGGGCTCCAGGTTTTTATTATTAAGACCAATTAGAAGTCGTGCAGCACGTTCTAGTGACGTCAGGAGAAAAGACAATGTATTTAAGAATACTTAAAGCAGTATGACACCTAAGCCATGGCTCATTTAGCAGACTTTTAAATTCTCAGTTGAGATTCTGAGCTTTGCTGCTCCCACATAGACATCAATTGCAACAAGTGTCTCCATAGAATAAAGTTAGAATTCAACAACAATTCTACCCTTAGAAAGCCTACAAACTCATGGAAACTGAACAGTCAACTACTGCACCACCCCTGGGTCAAGGAAGAAATAAAGAAAGAAATTAAAGTCTTCCTTGAATTCAATGAAAATAAAGACAGAACATACCAAACCTATGGGACACTATGAAAGCATTGCTAAGAGGAAAGTTCATAGCACTAAGTACCCACATAAAGAAAACGGAGAAAGCACACATTAGAGACATAACAGCACACCTGAAAGCTCTAGAAAAAAAAAGAAGCTGATTTACCCAGGAGGAGTAGAAGACTGGAAATAATCAAACTGAGGGCTGAAATCAACAAAATAGAAACACAGAAAACAATCCAAAGAATCAATGAAACAAAAAGCTGGTTCCTGGAGAAAATCAACAAGATTGACAAACCCCTATCCAAACTAATCAAACGACAGAGAGAGAACAAGATCAGAAATGAAAAGGGGGACATAACCACAGACACAGAGGAAATTCAGAGAATCATTAGATCTTACTACAAAAGCCTGTATGCCACAAAATTGGAAAATGTGAAAGAAATGGACATTTTTCTAGATAAGTATCATATACCAAAATTAAATCAAGACCAGGCGAACAATTTAAATAGACCTGTAAGTCGCAAGAAATTAGAAGCTGTCATCAGAAACCTCCCTATCAAAAAAAGCCCTGGACCAGATGGCTTCAATGCAGAATTCTACCAGAACTTCCAAGAAGAGTTAATACCTATACTCCTTAAGGTATTTCATAAAATAGAAACAGAAAAGTCATTGCCAAACTCCTTTTATGAAGCTACAGTCACCCCGATACCAAAACCAAACAAAGACTCAACCAAGAAAGAGAATTACAAACCAATCTCACTCATGAACATCGATGCAAAAAATCTCAATAAAATACTGGCAAACCGAATCCAAGAACACATCCAAAAAAATTATACACTATGATCAAGTAAGCTTCAACCCAGAGAGGCAGGGCTGGTTCAACATACGCAAATCTATCAATGTAATCCATCATATAAATAAACTGAAAGAAAAAACCATATGATCATTTCATTAGATGCTGAAAAAGCATTTGACAAAATTCAACACCCATTTATGATAAAGGTCTTGGAGAGATTAGGGATACAAGGTTCATTCCTAAATATAATAAAAGCAATATACAACAAGCTGACAGCTAACATCAAATTAAATGGAGAGAAACTCAAAGCCATTCCATTGAAATCAGGAACACGATAAGGCTGTCCACTCTCCCCATACCTCTTCGATATAGTGCTTGAAGTTCTAGCAATAGCAATAAGACAACATAAGGAGATCAAGGGGATTTGAATTGGAAAGGAAGAAGTCAAACTTTCATTATTTGCAGATGATATGATAATGTACATAAGTGACCCCAAAAACTCTACCAAAGAACTCCTACACATGATAAACACCTTCAGTAATGTAGCAGGATACAAGATCAACTCCAAAAAATCAGTTGCCCTCCTATACACAAAGAACAAAGAAGCAGAGAGTAACATCTTAGTTAAGTTCAATTTTAAGACATGTGCCAAAAAGGTATGACCAAGATTACAGTAAAATCAAGGATGATTTAAAAAATAATTATTATAGGTGCTACCTCCCAACTGCCAGATAAAGCTACTAGCATTTGCAAGGTACGTATTTATAATATCACATTATATCATTCATTTTCTTTCCTTTGTACTTCTGTAAAAATTGATTTCAAGACTTATGGGCAAGAGGAAGAGAAAATTTATGTTATGAGTCAAATAACTCCAAACATAAACTTACAGAGTAACAGTTTCTATCAGGAATATCACAGTATGCCTGAGAACACTAGTGGGAAGGCAGTCACTGTATCTCTAAGACGCTACAACTGCTTCATGACAGACAGTGTGGTAACACTGGTCACCTAAGATATCAGTGCTGGGCTGGGGGTACAGCTCCGTGGCAGGGTCCTTAGGTAGCAGGCGCAAAGCGGAGCGTTCATTCCCCAGGGCCAAACACGATAAAAATGGAAAGGTTATCAATGTTTAAGCTACAAAGAGGAACAAGTTCTACACAGATGACTGGACAGGAAATAGTGTCATATGGACAGGAAATAGTGTCATATACACTCGGCTCTCTCACTTGAGGGGACAAACAGAAATTCCAATACATCATTTTTGTTTTATAGAACCAGTATAAATAAGAATCTATTCATGCTCATGGTAAGCCTGAAGATGACAGGAAGCTTACAGTGACCCGCATAAACAGACTAAGTCCAAAATACCCGGCATTAGAAATTTATATTTAGCTCCCCTATTTCCATGCACCAGAAAATTTATGCAAATGACTAATAAGAAATAATTCCTAGTGTTTCGCTTTAATAAACTAGTTCTCCATCATAGACCTTCACCTAACATGCATAGGCCTGAGCCTACCTTAAGATAATATATTATCCATTTCTAAATCCTGTCTCGAAAAACACAAAACAAAGAAAATCAATTTCTTTTTCTTGTTTGCTTGTTATTTATGTTCCCATGAAAAAATATATTTCTCACAGGGCAGTGGTGGCACACACCTTTAATGCCAGCACTCGGGAGGCAAAAGCAAGCAGATCTTTCTGAGTTTGAGGCCAGCCTGCTCTACAAAATGAGTTCCAGGACAACCAGGGCTACATAGAGAAACCCTGTATTGAAAAACCAAAAAACGAAACACATACACATAACAAAACAAAACAAACAAAAAAATCTTGGTTTTAAGTGGTTCAGGTAAATATATTCTTCCTTGAACATTACCAGAACCCTAAAATGCCTATAGTTTTACAATGTATCTGACATGTTGTGCTGAGACACAATAATTAACACTGTGGCTTCATATATAAGAATTCTGTCAGGCGGCGGTGGCGCACATCTTTAATCCCAGCACTCAGGAGGCAGACACAGGCAGATCTCTGTGAATTTGAGGCTAGCCTGGTCTACAGAATAAGTTCTAGAACAGGCTCCAAAGCTACAGAGAAACCCTGACTTGGAAAAAAGAATGAAAGGAAGGAAGGAAGGAAGGAAGGAAGGAAGGAAGGAAGGAAGGAAGGAAGGAAGGAAGGAAAGATCCTAATAACAGGAGTATGAATGAAAATCTTAGTCAAACCCAAAGTTACTCCAGCGTTAAGTGTAAAAAATAAGGGACCAAAACCTTCAAGTTAAAGAACTGCAATTAGTAAAATCTAGAACTGCATGTCTTATGAATGTCTCTGCTGCCCATGTTAGTAAAAATGCCACATGTGTAATGATGAGGTGATACATGTAATTACCTACAGTAACCAGGTTCTGAAACTGTCAATCAAAACTGAGGGGGAGGAACCTGGGGAGTATCTAATACACCTTATTTTACATATGAAAACAGTAAGGGCCAGAAGAGACCTGCAATGAGGTCAAAGACCCAACTTCTAGAAGACAGGATCCAAACACAGAACCCAGGCCCAGTTTCCTAAATGGCACTCTTTCCATAAACGTAAAAACAAAAACAAAAAAACAAAAAACAAAAAAACCCTTTTACTTTTCCTTTAAATCTTATGGTGGTCTGAATGGCCCCCCAAAGGCACAAATATTCAAATGCTTGGTCCCAGTTGGTGCAACTGTTTGGGGGGGGTAAGAGACCTGGCTTTAGTGGAGGAGGTGTGTCACTGGGGGCAGGCTTGAGGGTCTCAGAAGCCCCTACCACCCTAGTCCTCCTAGCCAGGCTCTCTGTCTAACTGCCTGTCTCTCTCTCACTCTCTGCCTCGATGTAAGCTCTCAGCTCCTGCCCCAGTGCCACGCCTGCCTGCCTGCTACCACGCTCCCCACCACGATGGTCACAGACAGTAAGAGGGCACCCAAACTCTTCTGTACGTTGCCTCGGTTGTGGTGTTTGCCACAGGAATAGAAAAGTAACTATGACAATTCTACATATGGATTAAAAAAAAATTCCTGAATACATCTCAGTTCTTAACAGGGTAACCAGAAAAATTACAAAGACAATCAAATACATGTTCTAAACATTTATCATTATATATTTAAATGTACATATACACACATACATGCACATATCATACCACAAGAGATCATCTAGACTCATAAATAAATATAGCATATTAGACATAAGGCTATTTTGATAGTTAAAAAAATTAATTTTAAAAATATCAGTCTTGAGAAAACACGCAGCTCAAAGGTGCAACTAAAGAAAGGAAAATAAATTCAGTTTTGTCTCAAGGATGTCAAAATGCAGTGTGGAAAGACTCAACCTCGGGACTTACAACTGTTATCTACAGGAGTCTAGGGGTTTTCTGCCTTTTAGCTTCTTTTAATTTTGATGTTACTGTGTCCACCTCCTCAACCCAAACTACCTGGCTGGAGCTCCCCACAGCCTGCAGGGACCTGTAGGGACCCAATCCCAACCAAAAGAATCATTCTTTTTATTCTCTAGACAGTGTTTACAGGGCGAGAAAGGTTTCATTTAACTTCCCTCTGATCAATGGAAAAAATACCCTTCTCTTAAGAAAGGTTTCTTAAAAACTGCGTATCAACACAAATCCTTGGGATTTACTGGCTCTCTGGAATCAAAATTCTGAAGAGTCAGCCAGATGCTAACCAAAAGGGGAAGTCACTCAAGTCTCAGATCCTGTAGACAAGCATGCTCTGAAAAAAAAAAAAAATCCGTCCTAGGACAGGAATCTTGGTTATCTTTGCTTTAAAACCTCCTTACCAACCAGTTCCCATGAAATAAGACTCAAATGTTGCACTGCATGGTTCTTCCCCTAACCCTTATCTAACAGACAAGGCCCATTAACATATCTAAATATTTTTATTTCTTTAACAACGCCTTGACTCTCTTTTCTATCTTGCCAGGGATATTTCTGATTTTTAAGAATTCTTCTTGGGCTATCATAAACTTGGAAAGAAAAAATGAAAACTGGTCCAACAACACTCTTAGCATGTGGCTATAACATGGGCACAGCCTACAAGTCTCAATTCACTGTCCTCTAGGCTAAAGATGGGGGCACTGTAACCACACCAGCAGGAACATTTTCATTGCCTTTTTAAGATTCTCCTGCATTTTTTTCCATACAAAGCCAGGGTATGGTTTCCACATTTCATTTTTATAGAGAAATCCCCATTACAGGGGGTGGTGCTCTGGAGTTGGTTATCAGAGGGAAAGCAGTCAACAGTGCTCGTCCTGGAGTCTGGCTCCTTCACTCTCCTTCCCTAGCCTCCCCCAACCGCTACCTGTTGGCAGTGCTGGTAGTGCTGCTCCCACTGCTGTGTTTCTGTGCCCGGCTCAACCTCCGTGGGGGCTTTGAATGCTGTAGCCGGGGGCTCGGCATGGAGGGGAACGATGAGGCGTAGCCATGTTCACACTCTAAAAACAGCAAGGAAAGAAAGGTATAAGAAGAATACAGACAGCCAAATCCATGGATCTACAAATTCAAGGTCCTGTAACAACACTTTTTTTTTTGAAAGTAAAAAAAGTAAAATATTTCTACTCTTTCTGATTAGAAGATAAAATCCCAGTGTTTAGCCAATGTCTGTACATTCCTTTAATCCGAGGAGGCCCAGACAAGAAGATCCTGAGTCCCAAAGCCAGCGTGAGTTACGTGACAAGACCCTACCCTAAGGAACAAATTCATTGTCTGGACATTAATCTGGAAGCACACGCAGACCAACCTGCTGCCAAGAGATACCGATACAGTTTCTAAAGCAAACTACCCCCTCCTCTCTAAAATCTTTTCATCCAAGAATTCTTTTTTAAAAAGGAGAGATCTCATTTTTTATGTGTGTATAAGTGTGCAGGAGTCTATGTATGTGTACCATATGTATGCATGTTCTCTGGAATCCCTCAGAAACGGTGGCTCTCCTGGAACTGGAGCGACAGGCCACTGAGAGCCGCCCTACCTGAGTGCTGGGAACTGAACCTGAGTTCCCATAACAGCAGCAAGGACTCTTAGCGGCTGAGCCATCTCTCCAGCACCAAGGATTCTTATTAAAAGTCCTAGTTTCTAACACCAGTTACCCATGCAACCCCAAAAGATTTCACTTGTCTTGTAACAAAAAATCCCTTCCCTTGACTCTCACCTCTTCACTGCCTCTGTAGGCTCCTCATTTTTGTGTGCCTCAACTCTTTCGATCACAAAGTCTTACGAAGGACCCCCTCTTTCCTGACGACAGCATTGCTGCTCTTCACGCCCCAATTCCCCAGTCTCTTCATTTGCCCTCCGGTCTCCACCCCTCAGCACGTCCGTCCCTCCCGCAGCCCAGCCGCTCTTCTGGGGACATTTTCCACCCGGGGCTCGCACAGGCCCCGCCTCCCGCACCTCCTGCGTCCACACCTCCCCAGCTCCCACCCACTAGTCTCAAGTTGCAAGAGCTCTGGTCCAGCGCCCTCCGCCCTCTCCCCGGGTCCTCCCCCGGAGCCCCCCTCCTCCGCCCAAGCTCCCGCTCACACCGCAGGCACGCACGCGCACCTGCCGGCCCTCGCACGCTCGCGTCTCCCACGCCTCCACTCGGGGACTCACCTGCACTCCTGAGCAAACCTCCTTCCCGGCGCGCCCACCTCTCCACCCGCACTCGCGGACTTCCGCGCGCGCGCGCACCGCACACGCAGGCGTGCACACTCCTTCCCACACGCGCGTGCCCCTCTCCCCGCGCGCGGGCGCGTACCTCCCCTCACCGGTGCACGCACTTCCACACACGCGCGCACCACCTCCCCTCACCAGCCGCGCAGCACTCCCCGCGCGGGGCCCGAAGCGACGGCGTCCAGCCGTTACCTCGCTCCCTGCGCTCCAAAAACTCGGCGGCCTCCAGCAGGCGCTGCACGTTGATCATCCGCACCCGCTCCATGGGCTCCGCGCTCCCGCCCCCCGCCGACAGGAGGCGCCACAGACGGCTACAGTCCCACGACGCCCCGGGACATGTGCGGCGGGCGGGCGGGCCAGCTCGGCCCCGGCTCGGCGCGCTCTCCGCCGCCCCAGCCGTGCCCGCCGCGCCCGCCGCGCAGCCTGCAGCCCGCGCGCGGTTTGTTTACTTCTCCGCGCGAGCACGGGGGAGGGACCAGAGCAGCGGCGAGGACCGCCTCCGCCCGCCCCTTCCGATGCCTCCTGGGAAATGTAGTCCAGCCCCCGCCACTGCACGTCGGGAGTCTAGGGACACGGGCCGCTTCAGTGCGCCTGAGCATGAGGACTCCGCGATGCCCTCTGGGAGATGTAGTCCCTCTTTGGCTTTCGTTTTCTCGTTAAAGGATGAACAGACTAAACTTACATGACTTTGCTTCTGAGGAAAAGAGTTGGTTGAGCTTTGGGTCTGCTCCCAAGGAGACTCATTTCTTAGTTGGTGCTCAAGGCCTAGAGCATTCATTATGGAACTGAATCTGTCCTCTATCTACTGCTTACTCGTGGCACTCTAGTGCCTCGGTTTCCTCACTCACCAATAGAGCGAAGAAGCGTATCTGCAAAGGCTGCGTCACATATACATTTGAGAAGCAAAAATTGCTGTTCAGAAACATGAGATCATTTAATGAGAGCCAGAGAGGATGTTCATGAGGTCCTCCCCCTCCGCTGCAACACTGACGAAAAATTTTCTAACCTCTTTTCTTTGTGGACTGGATTCTTGCTCGGTGTCTCATTGGTGTTTCTGGACAGAAACCTATTCTGATGCTACAAGGAAAGGACACAAAGATTTGTTATTGGGATCGGAGCTCTGGCTGTGTGTGGACTCCTCAAGCTTCCTTTTCCCCATATATAAAATGGGTTTAACCATTTATGCATGGTGTTTAGGTCAAAAGTGTGCCCAGCACTGAACCAGACTTCATGTATATAGTCCTGAGAGAAACATGTATATAGTCCCAGGAAACATACATATTTAGTAAGCTTCCTTGTGAAGTCTAAATGGAATAATTCCATCACTAGGTGCATTCTAGGCGCTCAGTGAAAGGAAGCTAGGATAATGGCTGCTCCTCCCATGGTCTCTTAAGGAAACTGACAGCAGGGACTTGGACAAGCAGGGAGAGCCGGGCTGGTGGCACACTGCTTTAATCCCAGCACTGAGGAGGTCATCCTGGTCTACAGAGTGAGTTCCAGAACAGCCAGGTCTACTCAGAGAATCTCTGTCTCAAAAAAACCAAAGAGAAAAACAAAAAGCAGGGGGCACACTGAAAAGCAGCCACTCACTGCTCTTAACAACTACCCTCTCCTCCAAGTCCTTCGTCTAAGATGTGTCTCAACCTTGACATTATTGATGCTTTGGATCTGATGGTTCCTCCTGGAAGCCAGGGTCTGTTCTGTGCATTGTTGGATGCCCAGAGCATACGTAGGCTCTACCCACTAGATGCCAGTAGCACACCACCACCCCTTGGGCATGACAACCAAAAATGACTCCAGATACTGCCACATGTCCCCTGAGACAAAACCATGCCAGCTGAGAGCTCTCCGGGGAAAGGAAAAAAGACAAGATGGTGGAAGTGCTGCACACTCTAGGAGCAAGCGGGAGCTGTGGAAATCAGCCACAACCTGTCTCACTCCGACTTTGTTCTCCTTCTTCTCTTGGTAAGGAGACAATGCGCCCTTCCTTGTGGTCCTGTTATGGCTACTGCAAAAGATACATCTTGGGATGAATTGCTTACCCTCTCGAAAACATGGGTTTTGTGCTGCATTTTAATGTCCTCTCTCCTCTACTTGGTTTCTCTCCCTCCCTCTTCCTCTTTTTCCCTTTCTCTGCTTCCCCCCACCGCTCCTCCTTCTTCTTCATGAGTGGTATCCCCAGTGAGGTCACAGGCCCTTTTAAATATTACACTTGGCACAGCATTTAAGAAATAGATGTTCATCAATTTCAGGGAGACCCAAAGGGAGAAGTGTACACAAGCCACAGTGGGGCAGGGGGACTTCTCTAGACTTTAAAGAAGGTCTGTGCTTTTTCAGCTGTTGGATACATCATATGGGTTTTCCCATTGCATACTGGTAACAGCCTCCCTTCATCCCCAGCCAAGGGCATTACTGGATAGAGGTAGGAAGAAATTCTGTGCATGTGTGCATGTGTGTGGCACGTGTCTATAGTTGGAGGCCTGCCTAGTCTCCATAGTGAGTTCCACAACAGCCAAGAGAGAACCTGTCTCAAAAAAAAAAATATCACTCATTCAGAACACCTATTAGTTGAAAATAAAGAAAAATATAAGGTTAAGGGCCAGGTGTGGTGGTGCACGCCTTTAGTTCCAGCACTCAGGAGGTAGAGGCAGATGGATGTCTGTGAGTTCGAAACTAGCCTGGTCTACATAGTGAGTTAGTGAATTCCAGACCAACCAGGGTTATATTGTGAAACCATGTCGGGGGCGGGGAGGCAGAGAAAAGAAAGATTATGAGCTTAAAAATTCACTTTTACCATTTGCAGAACCCCTTAAAGTTTTCAACTCCAAATTCCAAGGACTCTGGGAATTTAAGTCACTTTGCTAGCAAGAGATGGTCTACTGTGCCCAGTGACAGAGAAGCCTGTGTAGCATGCAACCAAGAAATTCGGTAAAACCTGAAAATGTCCATAGATTGAAAGTGGCTTTGATTCCATATATTAAATTATAGAGCCAAGGGAAGGTTAGTGGGAAAAGGCTGGATAGATGTCACAGTTGACACCACATGAACTAGCCTGGAGCACTGACCAAGAGGCTGACGAAGGGGTGGAAAGCCCACTTGCACATGTGGAAGGGCACTGGCAAGGGTGACAGTGGGTTGACACATGTACAGAAATCTCCAGCCTTTTCCATGCGCAATTAAAGAGACTGCTAGCCACACATCCCCCTCAGCTTAGCCAGGGGGAGCCCAGAGGCAGCCATGGTGTTGCTTTTGTTCAGATGCAGCCAATTTGCACTACAAACATGGTTGGGAAAACAGAAAGACATGGGCTGCTTTTTTTTTTTGATTTTTGGAGACAGGGTTTCTCTGTAGCTTTGGAGCCTGTCCTGGAACTAGCTCTTGTAGACCAGGCTGGCCTCGAACTCACAGAGATCCGCCACCCTCTTATCTCTGTTTCTCTTCCTCTCGATTTGAAAATAGCAAAAGTCCCCCAACTCTACCACAATCGAGAGTGGATAGGCTCAATCTGCCTCAGAAGAAGCAGGCCAAGTTCTCCACTCTTAGGGCCTTTCCTGCCCCTCCACTCAGGTACAGTTTAGTAGATGCCAATTCCCAAGTGATATTGCAAACTCATACATGGAGGCTGATTAGCATATAGGCTCGGCAGACAGTTGAGATGGAGAAAGGAGGAAACGTCTGGGGAGTTCAGTTACAAGTCCGCGGTCATTGTTGTTGGGGACACTGGCGTTGTTCGGGTTTGGAATCTGCAGTGTTTGCTGTGTGGGCACAGCTTTCAGCAATTATCTGTAAGGCTTTCAGATAACCAAGGTTTGGACAGGGGAGCATGAATTCCTAGGTCCTAGAAGTCAACTACATGAACAGTTACCTATTTTTGCACACACACCAACACACCCGCTCCCACATGACGGCAGCAGCCTGCTCTCCCTCCAGGGTCCAGAAACGTGAAGAGCTACTGAAAACCTTGCCCAGTGAGTCAGCCTTGTCTAACTTGGTGCGTAAGCTCTCAAGTCACCGGCAGCTCGGAGCTGCGGGGCTGTGTGCAGCCGAGATAAATTTGGGTCTAAAGGGATGACGTAATGCTAAACCCGAGAGGTGGCTGCCGTCTCCCAGGGCTCCAGTCGCCAGGGCTGCCGGCTGACTTCCCAACCACATGGAAACGCACCAAGCGACCCAGGTGCCCAGGCTGGGGAGAAACGGAGAGGAAGGGGAGGGGGTAGCGGCAGAGGAGGCAGTGGTTAATCCCAGATTGCTGAATCTGGAAGTTTGTTGCTTTTAACTCCAGTGTTTCTGGTAAGATCAGACCACTGGCAAAGGCTCGAACAGCTGCATTTGACTTCCATTCTGACCCATCTCTTGCTTTAAAAAAGGGCTTTTTACATTTTATTAAATGGCCCTAATTACAGCTGCCTATTTCGATGATTGTATTGGTGTACTAAGCTTTCAAATGTTCTCTCTCTCTCTCTCTCTTTCTCTCTCTCTCATGAACTTGGACCCAAGAAGTCTGCATTGCAGGATTCCATTAATATGCACGTCTAAGTTTGCTCACCCCAGAGAACACACCTCAAACCCAACCCTGGTGGGGGCCATCATGGGGAGGGGTAAGGAGCTCAAAAAGGGTTTTGGTAGATCGATGCCAAGTGAATGACCCCAAAAATGTTTCATAGTTTTGAGTCCTGGAAGTTTCTATCACTAAATTGATTCCTCAGCTCGAGAGTCCATTTTTTTTTTAAGTTCAGAACATCCAGGCTCAGTGAAGAATGCCAACATGCCAAAGCCACACAGCCAGCATACTGGTGGAGAAAGAGTTGAAACCTAGGTCTTAAGATGCTCCCTTCTTCTCTCTAGAATTTTCTTTTCGGATTGACACACATGTCAAAGAAAGGAGAAGGGACACACACACTCTCTAAAGGACAGCAAGTTTTCAGATCTTTTAGGTCTGTGAGGCCCCCGATCTCAATCCTGTAAATGTCGCAGTTAAGTTACATTCTTAAAGCATCCCAAATCTGCTTTGTTTTCGTGTTCAAGGCTCATTTTTCCCTAAAGAAAGGTTGCCTGCCAGCTGCTTTCTCATCGGTGATGATGGCAAGCCTTGGGTCCCTCTCTAAGGACACAGTTCCTACCCGCAGGTCCCTGCTGAGTAATACAGCCGCCTTCCTCCGGAATGCCTCCCGAGTCCTGTTCTCAAGACCTCATCTGTGTCTCTCGTGTCACATAATCGCCTGTAATTTGTTTTTGCAGCCACGTATGATCTCATGATGTCAGCAATGCCTGTGCATGCGACCTGGTCAACCATGGGATGGTATTTTTTTAGGAGCCCTTCTCAAACCTATAATTTGGGTTTTACTTAGAATTTTTCACCTATATTCAAGAACAGGAATAAACTAGAAACGGCTGGGGTGTGGCTCAGGGCTGAGAGCTTGCCTAGCCTGCCTGAGATCCTGGATTCGACCCCTAACATCGCGAAAATAAATAAATAAATTATAATTTTTGTTTTGTTTTAAGACAGGGTCTAATTTAGCACAGACTAGCCTCAAACTCACTACAAGGATGACCTTGAACTCCTTGCTCCTCCTGCCTTCACCTTCCCAAGTTCTGGGATTGCAGGCCTGTACCACCATACCAGGCTAACTCATTTTTCAGGTTTTGCTAGTACAAAGATCCTTTTTTCCCTGTTTGTTTTTTTAAATCAACTTCCTATTAGTGCATGTGTGTGTGTGTGTGTTCACACATGTGCATGTAAACGCATTCCCAGTCCGCAGTCAGAGGAACACTTTGAGTATCCTGCCTTATTCCTCTGTGCTATGTCTTCTTGAGACAAGGTCTCCTACAGAACCTGGAGGCTGCTGTTTTTCAACCAAGCTGAATGGCCAACCAAAGCAGCAATCCCCCTGTCTTTTCCTGCAGTCACCCAGTGCTGGAGTTGCAACCATGCAGACTTCTACATGAGCGCTGGGGCCCCTGGGTCTATGCTTGTGCAGTAGGGCTATCATCTACTGACTCCCCCACCCCAATTAGAAGCAACTTGATTTTAAAGCCTTCGAAAAATAATAAATAAATGAAATGAAATAATAAAAAGAGTTGAGTGCCTTGGGAAACACTTTTAATCCAGAATTAATTCCAGAAGGCAGTAGCAGGCATAGCTCTGTGAATTTGAAGCCAGACTGATCTACATAGCAGGTCCAGGCCAGAAGGGCTATATAGCAAGGCCCTGTCTCAAACAAACAAACTAAACCAAAAACTAAAAATATGCCAGAGGCCAACCTCACTGCTAAAGGCAGGGTTCAAGTTCTTGCCATGGCCCCAGGTTGAGAAGACTAGCCTGGAGTGGCCCTTCTCCTGCCCTCTGCGGATATCACCACCCCTTTCCTGTTGGCACAGACTGGTGAAGGGTCATAGTAGGTTCCTGCAGGCCCTGGGCACTAAGTCACATGCCTAGCCCCTTCTGCTTCAGGTCTTTGGGCTCAGCCTCAGATGCAGCATTTACAATAAAACATAGGCTCTTGGCTCATCTGAAGAGATCCATGATGTCACCTCACCTCCACTTCAAGCTCCACCCTTGATTCTAGAATGTTAGAAATCTCCTAAAGCCTATAACAAAATGAATCCATTTACCGGCTTGCTGCCATGTAACTGTATTTTCGTCATTCTTCTATTAATGTGAAGAGACACCATGACCACAGTACTTTATATAGGAAAGCATTTCATTGGGGTTGGCATACAGTGTCAGAGGTTTGGGCCATTATGGTCATGGTACGATCCATGGTTGTGTGCAGGCAGATATGGTGCTGGAGAGGAGGCCGAGAGTTCTACACCTGCACCTGCAGGCAGCAAGAAGAGACAGTGACATTGGGCCTGGCTTGAGCATTTGAAACTTCAAAGCCCACCCCCAGTGACACACAGCCTTCCACAAGGCCACACCTACTCCACCAAGGCCAAGCTTGCTCTACTCCCTAAGAGCCTGCAGGGCCATTTTAATTCAAACAACCACAAACTTCGTGCACTGTCTGCTCAGTTAACCCGCAGCACATCTTTGAGATTCCTGTGTGACAGATGAGGCCCAGAAAGCCACATAGGCAGTTACTAAATTTGAAGCCAGATCTTCTAACACCCCCCACTCCTGTGTGTATGTGTGTGTGTGTGCGCACACACACACACACACACACACACACACACACACACACCATATTTGACCAGGCAAAGTTGCTTAGGTCTATGGTTCTCATCCTGAGGAGGTTGAGCTAGGCCTCAACTTTGTTAGAATGGGATTTCCTTGGAATTTAACGGGGGGAACTAACGGTGCTACATCCTGCGGTATTCTAGACTATTTTGCACTTCTGTCTAAATAATAGCTCTCAGTTTCTGGTTTGTTTCATGGCTTTTCCTCAAGACAAGGTCTCAGTATGCAGCCAAGGCTATCCTAAATGTTGTTATGTACCTCAGGCTATCCTCCTTCCTCAGCTTCCCCGGGGCTGGGGTTACAGCTGCAGACCTCCACGACTGCCGCAGTGGTGTTCTTGTGAAAAGGTAGCTCAGAAAATTCATCATTAATTCAGCAAACACTCCCTCGATATCCATTACATGCTATGCACTCATGAACAAAACAGAGCTTGCTCCCTGTCCTCGGAGCCTGTAGTCTAGGCAGACGGACGGAGGAGAAGCAAGTAAGACTGTGAAGTAAGGTAGACAAAGAACCATGGTAAATGCAGCTTCTGACTTAGCAGGTGGCATGGAGTCTGGGAGGCTCAACGACCTGTCCTAGAGATCACCATACTCTGAAAAGCAAGGAGTTTGGATTTCCTCCTAAGTGAGGCAGGAAATAAACGGTGGAAGGACTTTCACATGTGAGTGACATGAACCCAGTTATGTTTAACACCACTCCAGTCTCTAGAGCCCTACTCAGGACCAGAGGGGGTTGGACCTCTGTTGCTGACAGGAACCAGCTGGCCCACACTGTCCGGCAGCAAATGGGACTTCAAGCTCCTCTCAGAAATCCACACTGCCTTCCTCGTTTGCCTTCTCGGCAGAAGCCCTTGGCGCCAAGCACCGCCAGCCCAGTTGTCCTACAAGCCAGGGCGTCCCAGGAAGTCTTGGAGCCTGACAGGGTGTGGATCCACAGCCCTGAGAGTCAGCCTGTAGCACCACAGGTGCCCTACTGGTCGGGTGAGTTTCTCAGAGGGTGCTGGCAAGGTGGCATGAGCCAGTAAGCAAAAACACCCCAGACCATCAGTCTCCAGGGAATGGCTTCGGTGTCAATGCTGGAAACCCCTGGCTGCTTCTCTCCACTCTAGGATGAGCGCGGAGAAAAGGAAGCCACTTGAGGGAGCCTTCAGCCTATACCACCAACACCCAGGCTCCATGTCTTGCCTCTTGCTAACTTCAGGTTCCCCCAGGTTCTCCCCAAACCCCAAAGGAAGAACAGTGGGTTTAAGCTGCAGGCCCGCCACTGTTGGCGTGTGGGCTTGGGAAAGTGAGCCAGCCTGGCCAAGGCTGAAGCCCTGGGCAGCTATAAAAATGAAGGTAATTACAGCACCTGCTTATTGGATGCTCGCGAGGATTTAATATCGAGCCCTTAGCATTGTGCTGGCACACAGTAAATGCCCAGTAAAAGGGGGCATTACCACCATTCCTCTGGAGAACAGAGAGGAGGCTGCACTTGCCAGCAGCTCTCTTGGGGACTGGTTACCAGACTCCCAGGAGACAGACTAGAATTGGGTATTGGTTTCTATCTGGCTAATATTTGAACTGGAATATGCACCTGGCCTGGAGAGCTGACATGCTTCCCTCTCAGAGCACCAAGCATGGAGTTTAGCTCCCGACCAGTTTAGATATTTCTTTTTGCGTGAAGCTGAATTTCACGACTGGTCCAAAAGGATGAAGGGAAGTTGTACACAAGGCAATCAGAATTTAAGGGAATAAGAGACATGGCAGGAATGGTCAGGTTGCTGTGGGAGCCATTCTGGAGCTCCGGCCCCTGTCAAGTTAAAACAAGGACAACGCCAGCTCCTGTTTGCCACCCATCGCCTGGGCCTGCCCTCTACTTTAAAACAATAGCCTGTCTGTTGAAACTCCCAAATCATCTTCATTCCTGTGTCCTTGCAATGACAATAAATATACAAAGTAAACCATTTCAAATGTCAGATAGCCCAAATCTCTCCCTTTTGGTTTAAATTAGAATCTCCTAATCTCATCCTCCCTCAGGACAGCGTGTTTATCTTTCTAATTCTGCAGGGCTTTGATTCCTTAGAAGACACTGGAGCTTGGTGGCCAAGGGCGTGCTATCTGGGCAGTGGACTGGGTATCCTGACCTGGTGGAAATACCCTCCGAGTGCAGAAGGGCCCATCGGATCTGTTGAAGTTAGAGGTACAAAAACATAAAGCTTTTAAAATGCTTGATTGGGGACTAGGGGGCAGCTGTGTGTGTGTGGTGCAGCAGGTAGAGAGGAATCTCCCTTTCTTACACACACACACACGCACACACACACACACACACACCGTGACAGGGTTTCTCTGTGTAGCCCTGGCTGTCCTGAAACTGGCTCTGTAGACCAGGCTGGCCTTGAACTCAGAGATCCAATTGCTTCTGCCTCCTGAATGCTGGGATTAAATACAGGGATGCCTTTTGGAACCCCAGGATGAGTTTTTATTCTGTTCATAATGGGGGATAAAACCAAAGACACAACTATCAATTCAGTACTGTACCCACTGCTGGAGTTCACTTTGAGACAACTGAGTTTCTGAAGAGAGACGTGACTCAGTGTGTGGAGTCCTTGCCTCCCCTGCGTGAAGCCTGTGTTTGATCCCCAGCACCCATACACCGGACATGGTGGTGCATGCCTAGGATCCCCAGCACTGGAAGGTAAAGGCAGGTTAATCAGAAGTTCAAGGTCATCTTCATCCACATGGCTAGCCTGCGCTATATGAGACTCTCAAAAAAAAAAAGTAACTAAATTTTCTAATTTTCTAATCCTGGCACTGAAGTAGAGTACACAGCACAGGACGGTGACAACTGCGCTCTGCTATCCTAGCACCACACCAAATGGAAGGCAAATGTGAGCGCCACACACAGCAGTTTAACCAATAAATGAATGAATGCACATAACTGATTTAGGGCGATTACTGATCTACAGCGTAACTCAGTGTCTTATCCCAACTGCCTTTAAGCAATGGTGACACATGCCCTTAGTCTAGCACTCTGTAGGCAGAGGCAGGTGGAGCTCTGTGAGTTCGAGGCTAGCCTGGTCTACAAAGAGTGCAAATGAAATAAAAGCCTTTAGGAGGAATTTCTCTGGCCTAAACTATTTTGAAAGGGGTTCTGTGTCTACGTGTTTTCTGGAGATTTGTTGCTTAAGGACTCACCCGAACTTTCTCAGTGTTTCTCAAACGAGGGGCCCAGCCCAGCATCCTGCGAAGATGAGGAAGCAAAGACTGAGCCTCGAGCTCAGGATCCCGGGGGCAGGTGCCCATTGGTCTGAGCCCTTTCTCTCTTCTCTCTCCTCCACTTCTTCCTCTTCCACCACTCTGAGTCTGGAACCGCACCCCACCTGGTCCCCTAGGAAAGACTGGAATTTTCCTCCTCCAGTTAAGGCTTGGCGTGACCTTCGCTGTCACCAGCCTGTTGTCTCCTTCCCCACCACCCCTCTTCTGTGAGAGAAAACACTTCTCTTAGTCCAGCAAAGTCAAATTAGCTTCATTTTGAAAGACTACGGAGAATGTGGCAATGACCTTTGCAATAACCAGACACACCCTGGGCTCAGCACGGCAGGCTGGAGAAGTGCTGGTTTTACCAGCACCTGACCTGTAAAACAAAAGCTGCTTGGGGCTCTGTTTGTAGCCCGGTCTCCTACCACACAGAGGAGATCGTGGTACAGAAAGGCCCGGTTCTGCCTCTGCTGTGTCACCATGGGCAAGCTGCTGTCCCTCTCGTGTGTGTGTGTGTGTGTGTGTGTGTGTGTGTGTGTGTGTGTGTGTGTGCGTGCGCGTCCCCTTGTGGGGGCGCTTTGGGGCTGGGGCTGCTGGGACTCCCTGTGGCCAGGAGGCTGTTTTACCACCTGCTGCCTTTAAACACAAAACCAAAAATGGTGGTAGTAGGGCGGAGGAAGAGAATGGGATTCCCGTCCACTGAAAACCACTTGCTTCTTTCTTGCTCTGCAGAACGTCTCATTTCTTGCTCAGTTGTTGCCCCCTTTTCCTCTTTCCTCCCTTTTTTACTTAAAGGATTAAAAAAACGAAAAGCCCCAAAACCACATCTCACCTCCCAAAGGAACAGGGTCACTTGGAAGCCAGGGCCGGCTATGTGGGGTTAGGTGTGTCAGGCCTGACGTGCTGGTGGGATCTAAGTGAAAACCAAGCCAGGGCAAGCATGTGTTTCTCCTCCAGAAACCCAGTTTAAATAAATATTTATTCAACTGTATTTATAGAAAGTCGTGGTGGTAGGGCTAGGGAGTGGGGCAGGGAGTCAGGGGGATCTAAAACAACAACAACAATAACAACAAAAACCCTCACAATTACCGATGCAAATCTTAATCTTAGTGGCCAATTTGCTTCTTTAAGGTCTGTTTTTTTCTCCTTCTTTTGTTTGTTTTTTTTGGGTTTTTTTGTTTTTGGCGAAAAATGTAGAATTTGATGAACCTGCTGTTGACCTCAGTACCATAGCAACAGCCCTAAGTCCTCTAACATGCCCAGAGGACAGACTTGGGACAAGCAGCAGGAGGGGGTAGTGTTTCCTAGGAGCCCTGAACTTGAGTTAAGGCCAGTATAGTTGAATAACTAAGAACTGGAAAAAAAAAAAACCTCTCTGATTGGCTGCTCAGTCTCACTTCTCTAAACAAGGTGTGTACAGGAAGACTTTGGAAAACCAACAGGGCGTTCCAGATACCAGCTGCACTTGGTATCTTAGGCAAGTCATGTCACCTACCTGGACTTCATTCCTTGGCTGTTAAATGAGTACACGTGTATGCTGGCGAAGGCTGTGGGCTCTGGAACTGGAGGCCCAGGTGGCAAACTCAGCTCTACCACCTACTAGCCACATGACCTTTGGAGGGGTTACCCAGCATCCCTGCTCCTCAGCCCCTCAACCCCCACTGCAGAACAGAGGTAATAAAACCGCACACGCTGTAGGGTGGTTGTGGACCGAAAAAGATAAGACCTGGCTAGTCTCTTGCTAACCATTTTCCATACTCAACAATGGCAGTCCGTTCTAATATTAGGCCATGTGATTAGCTGCCACAGCTGCTGAGCGCAGGCACCCTCTGTCTTCCTGTCTCACCTCCAGGCTTTTGCTCAGCCATCTCCAAAGGAAAACCCCACATCTGGGTGTACCAGTGAAAATTTGTTTGAGTTAAAGATAGAAGATGTTTGAACCATTGCTGCTTCGCCTATGTAGCTGAGGGAGCCTCCACCTCCCCTTCCCCAGCCCCAGCCCTCCATAGCAGCAACAGCTCAGTTCAGCTTCCTTAACTTCCTACAGTCCTGTCTTCACCCCCTGGATCCCCTTCACGGGATACCCAGTACCTGGAAGCTCCGGAGTTCTGAAAGCCAGAATGACATTCTCAATTGTCTACTTCTGGCATCTACCACATTTTAGTTAGATCTGCATCAAATCCAAGAGCACAGTCTAAAATGTGGAGGATACGGGGTCCTGCTTTAGCAATGATCTTTACACTACTCTTCTGAAAAATGAACCTCCCTACCTGTCCACCCCACTGTGAATCAACAACCCACAGTGTTTGCAGGGGGAAAAAGCAACCACAGAGTAGACACTCAGCACTTGTTATGGAAGCAATGGATTCATCCAGAGGTGCCTGCTCTGCAGAGATATGACCTGTTTGAACATTAATGCCCTCCAATTTAGCACAAGTCACTCTAGCCCCCACTTTCTAAGCAAGGACTTATTCATTCTTCGGCCATCAGCTGTTGAAAGAATGTAGCTGCAGCTGTCCAGACCTGACCCATCATCTCCGTGCTGGCCCTGGACTTACTGCCCCCAAACAACCAGAACTCAGAACTTTCAGTTTTGATCATGCCTCTGACCTCCAAATCTGACTGTATGCTATAGCCAAGAAATGGCAAATGCAATCCATAAAGGAATCTATAGCAAGTGCCTACCTTCCAGATGACGCATTCAGAAATACGGTAGTTGGTCTGATCCTGTAAGACCTTAATAAATGGGTTGGGGAGGTGGCTCAGCGAGTAAGGCATTTGTCACTCAAGAATGAGGTCCTGAGTTTGGATCCCCAGCACTCATGGACAAACCAGGTGTGATGTCACCCATTGGTGACCCCAGTGCTGGGGGCAAGGCAGACAGGCAAATCCCAGAGTTCACAGGACAGTCATTCTAGACAATCGGTGAACCTCAAGTTCATTAAAAGACTCTCAAAAATACCCCTGGCTTCTACAGAGCACACGTGAGAGAAGCACACATACATCCAACACCCGACTGAATGTATGCACACCCTGCACTCATACACATGCAAGACGTTGTTATCATCCATGCAAAGATAAAGCTAACACATAGGAAACAAACTGAAGCTTGTTGTGCTCAGGTAAGTTATTAAAAAAGTGTGTGTGTGTGTGTGTGTGCGCGCGCGCATATGTGTGTGTGTGTGGTGTTTACCAAGTGCACGTTGCTGCCCAAGGAGGCCAAAAGAGGGTGTCGTATCCCCAGGAGCTGCAGTCAAGGTAGTTGTGAACTTCCTGGTGTGTGTGCTAGAAAGAAAACTCAAATCCTCTGCGAGAGCAACAAGCCCTTAGCTGCGGAGCCATCTCGCCAGCCCCATAAGTCACCATTTATTGAGCATGTACTGTATTTTAGGTGCTCGAAATACTTAAAACTGGTGATTCAGTCATTCTGTGATGATGTAAGGGAACTGGTGTCATGATGTTCACATGCCCTACTTATGAAAGGCAGCCTCGGAGAGTCTAAGCAACTTGTGTCCAACAACAGAGCAGGAATTTGGACCTCTGCTCCTTCTGACTACAATGTATTTCAAACTCTTAACTAATCTGACTCAGGAATTAACACCCTGTGAGCTGAAACAGCCCATAGCCTTCAAGGAGGAGGTAGGAATTAGCCTAAGTCATGAAGGAAACCCTGGGGAGTAGGTGAACAAGGGTGTCCTCAACTGAGTCAAGGACAGGGGCATGACTGTGAACCCTGATTGCTGGTGGACCTGCTGGACAAGAGTTGAGGTTTCATGGCCAGGCAGAGAAGATTAAGTCAGGAAGGCAGGGTGGGGCCAAATAATACCACACAGCAGCAACTTCCAGTCGAAGCTTCCTACACCAACAGGAGGAAGCTGCTTCGGGCCTGTCCATGCCTCTAGGAGCACACCCTACCTCAGACCCGGGCTGTCCACTCCAGAGCACACTGCAGCTTCTGTTCTCAACCACGCACACTCCCCTGTCTGCTGCCGCCTCCAAAGCACCTGCCCCAAACACCGGGAGCTGTCCTGAGCCACTGTAACTTTTTCCGGTTTACAGGCGCTTTGCTTTTAGGATTTATATGTGCATGTATGTGTGTGTAAATCTGTGGAAATGCCCATGGAGGCCAGAGGTGTTGGGTCTCTCTGGAACTGGAGTTACAGCTGGCTGTGAGATGCCCAACACGGGTACTGAGAACACAACACAACTCAGGTCCTCTGCAAGAACATGACACACTCAACTGCTGACCCATCTCTCCAGCCCCCAACTTCCAGTTTTATTCAGAGAACAATTATTTTGTAAGTTTTAGGCTTTGTCAAAATAGAAACAAACCGTTTTCTGAGTAGTACTCCGTAATTGTTTCCCTTCCAGTGGGTTCCACGGGCATATAAGCGATGATACCACAGGCTGTTTCCGAGCCTGTGATAACAGGGTCACTGCCTACCGTGATAAATATTTCTGGAAGCTTCGTACCAGGTGACATTTCAGAAGACTGTACCTGCATTACCTAGGGAACCCCTTTCCTTGCTAGTGCATGGTCAACATTGAGTAACTATTCAAACTCCTCCCTCAAGAAAATCACCCCATCTAATGGAAATAATTCATCACTGCGGCCGGCCAAAACTTGGTGAACACTCCCAGTACGGAAACCTCAAAGAGGCAATAAAAAGTAGTTCTGACTACAGCGGAAAATAAGCCAAGTGACTACTTTGCAAACTCTGGAGACCAAACGTGTGAACGCGTGAGCAGGCGCTCTCGTCACATCTCAAGAAGAGCTCAGAGAACCCGAAATGGAGTCGAAAGGGCCGGCTTGTCACCGACATGAGAGTCCCTTTAAGAAAAGACTGGACCAGCTGGCTGCACTACAGCTCCTAGTGATTTCCTGGCTCACGTCCTTGCTCCGCCCCCCAGCCTCCGGCCTCAGCAACGCGTGACGTCAAAAGAGGCAGATGCTGCCGATTGGCTGGACGATGCAGCTAGGTCAAGTCCAGTCGGAGGAAAGAAGTTTGTCTCCATGTGGAAACCATGTGTCTAGTGCTGGGAGGGGGAGGAGGAGGAGGCGGAGAAACTGAGATCAAGTGATTACAGGGGAACTCGGTGAAATGAAGGCGGGGAGGTTGTGCACCTGAACCCGCCAGCCATGCCCTTTGCAGTAGTGACCTAAAAAAAAAAGAAAAAAGACTCACACAACAAACAAAACCTGGGCACCCACCCCCACCATAATAACTACAAAGCATAGGTGAAGAGGGTCTTTCCTTCCTTCAAAAAGCTGTGGGCCAGGGAAATGCTGGAATCCTATCGGAACGCCCAGATTCACCCCCCCTCCCCAACAACAACTGAATGATGTAAGCGTTTCGGAAAGCAGAGCTCTGGAGCAAAACAAGCCCCGCGCGCGCGGAGCGACCTGCAGTGCCCGAGCCCGGCGCACGCACGACCCGCCCCCCGACTCGCGTTATTGCTGTGCACACGCGGACCGCCGTGACGCGCGGGCATTGTGTGCAGCGAGCAGAAAACAACGGCGAGCGCCGGCTGCGCGGAGAAGCGCCCCCAATAAAGCGAGACAGATGTAGGGCTCGACATTTGCCATACTCTGGGGGGGAGGAGGAGAGTGGAGGGGGTAAAGTGGACCGAGTGGGCCGCTTCGGTTAAAATAATCTGGGGGGGTCCGACGGGTGGTCTCCTTGAGTTTGCGGGAGGGTCACCCCCGTCTACGTGAGCTGTCGCGGAGGGAGCGAGGGCCTGGAGCTGAGTCCCTGCAGCCGAGCCAGGCACGGCGCAGCGCCCCACGCTCTCGGGGAAATCTGGGGGCTGTTGGCATCACGTCATTTCGAGCCAAACAGCAGCGGCGAAAAGACGCGAGAGTGCTAAAAATACTCCCGCGGGGAGCCGGTCGGAGGAGGGGGGCTGCGGGACGAGGGGCTGATTACGCACATGAAGTTGACTTTGACTGGGGTGCAGGGGCTCTGGAGCCCCTCTCCGGGGCCGGTGGGCTTGCAGAGCGGTCACCCCGGGAGAAGGGCCGGAAGGAAGCCCCTCAACTGTACCGGCCTCTGGAGCCCTGGCTCGGCCACCTCGGGCCCGCCCCGCGCGGGGCAGCCCAGCCGGGCGCGCCCGGCTCTCTGCTTACGTGACTGGTGGCCACGCCGGAGCCCCGACACGGGGTAAACAAGGAGGTGGAGGCGGCCAGGGCGGGGAGGGGGGGGGGAAGGTAGGACTCCGATTGTCTCCGGGTATGAAAAGGGGGGGGGGGCACGAGACGCTGGGGAATCTCTGGCCACCTCCTAACATATCTCATTGCTCGAGGCGTGGGGGGGGGGGACGAGGTTCGCTGAGCATTGCCAAGGTGCCCTCTTTGGGTGCACCCCCCGAGTTACAGTCGGCGCCACGGGACAGACTCCAGAGACGGGGGATCTGGGAGGGGGGACGACTAAAGAAATCGCGCCCCTCCCCCTGCAACAAAAGCAAACACACCAAACAAAACCACCTCTTCACCCAGCTCCCCACTAGCCTGGGCTTTTCAGAAACTATTCTCCAGACGAACGCACCCCATCCCCCCTACACACAGACACACACACACACAGACACACACACACACACCAATGAATAATCGTTCAGCGACTCGGCTACACAGCCTGACTGCTATGTGCCTCTCGCAAGCCAGGCAGGCACTCTGAGCAAAGAGGCGACAAGAGAGAAAAGATCGCACCACCGACCTCCCGTCACAAGATCCTTGTTTTGGTCTTACCAAGTCCCCACAATTGCACTGCCAACACTCGGTTTACTTTAACCCTAAAGGCCCGGGTGTGTTTGGTGAAGGTGTTTTTGTGTTTTGATGGTTGTTGTGGTGGTGGTGGCGGCGCGGAGGGGGGGGGGGGTCGTGCAAGATCTGACACGTTGCAATCAGCTCTCTCGCTTTTTCATTGATCTTTCTACTTGTTCTGGCAGATTACACATCTCGGTTTTCTCCTCTCTGTGAGTCGTTTCCCCCTCGGCCCGGTCTTCCTTCTCACATCTATTATTCTGAGGACGGTGCTGAAGAGGCAGCACACGCGTGCCCCCCTTAGGGTGCTAAGTCGAATGCCTGGCGAGAACTGGGGGCCCCGATTGGCAGGACAAAAAGGAAACAAATACAGAAAGGAAGCCCAGGCCCGGGTGGGGTTCCTAGCATCGGTCTCCACCTGAGGCGGCGGGGGGGGGGGGGGGGACACGGTACCCAGTAAGGCGTTTGTCTTGCTCGCCCTGTGCGTCTCTCAGAAAATAAAGAAAACGTACACAACAGCTTCTTCCCCAACTATTGTTTCTGTGGAATCCTAAAGTTTGCTTTTAGCCACATCCCCCTCGCCAAGTCTCCCCCACACCCAGCGCGCGCTGGACCGCAGGACCAGGGAGAGCTGCTGGCGCTGCCTGGCTCCACCGGCCTGTTTCTTGGAGGGGACCAGAGGCCGTGGCATCCCAGGGCCAAAGAGGCATAGGGAAACGGTGTCCCTAGACACGATGGCCCGAGCCCAGTGGGAAGGGAGGAAAAACGAAGTAGGCAGGAGGAAGAGCCGGAGCCAGGGCCCACGGCGTGAAGAGCTGCTTGGTAGTGGTGGTGGTGGTGGTGGTGGTTATTGTTGTGATGTGTCTGTGTTTTCTTTCTGGAAGCCCGAGCCCTGCTTACCGTTTCCAACTTTCAGCTTCTAATCCCCACCCAACCCTGGAAACGAGCGACAAAAAAAACAACAACAACAACAACAAAAAAACCAAAAAACCAAAAAACAACACTTGTCTGCCCGAGAAGGCTCCGGAAAGAAAAAGGAAAAAAAAAAAAAAAAAGGCGACCTCGGAGAGACGAGCTCGCAGCCTCCCAGCTCAGTTGTCAGCAAACAACAACACTCCCCCACTCCTCGGCCAGGCCGTC
Source organism: Myodes glareolus (assembly GCF_982192425.1). NCBI lineage: Eukaryota > Metazoa > Chordata > Mammalia > Rodentia > Cricetidae > Myodes > Myodes glareolus. Next base: position 8,440,867 of record NC_142032.1, read on the forward strand.
CTCCGGGCCTGCTGGAGACCGACAGACCAAGGCACCGACAGGCCCCCTCTCCCCCTCGCTGTCTTTGTTACATCTTTAGCAGCTTTGTGCGTGCGTGCGTGTCCTTTCTCCCGTGTCATCGGCTTTACTGCCGAGGGTTCATGTATGTGTGCGTGTGTGTTGGGGGGGGGGCGCGAGCCGAACAGGCGACAGGGTTCGCCCAAGGGGGCGAGAAAGAAAGAGCTGGGCGCCGGCGAGCAGTCGGAGCCCCCAAACTTACTTTTGTTTTCTTTCTCGATCTGCTCCAGGTAGCTGGCTGCCTCGAGCAGAATCTGCACGTTCTGCAGAAAAGTGTTGATGTGCTTCTCCATCGAGTTCTCGCTCGTGTTGAAAATGTCCGAGAAGGGGCACCGGGGCTTGGCCCCCGCCGGCTCCTCGGGCTGCTCCGGGGGCTGGGGCGCGGCCGCGGCCGGGGGCATGGCCAGGGGCGCGACGGGGACCAGCCCCGAGCCCTCGCAGCGCGCCTCCTTGCGCGGCCGCCCGCGTTTGCCCATGGAGGCACGGGGGTCCGGCGAGCTGGTCCTGGTCCGGGGCTGCTCTGCCGGCGGAGTTGTGGGCCCCCTGGGAGAGCCGGCCTGCTGGAGCCGAGAAAGCGCCCGGGCAAGGAGCGGGCCTGCCTTCCCGAGGCTCGCTGAGTGCAGTTGTGAGTGTGAGTGTGTGTCGCTCTCGCTGTGTGGGTCTGTGTGTATGGGAGATTGAATGAACCTACAGGACAGACGGAGGCGCTGTGGCGCCTGGGTCCTAGTGCGAGTCTGTCGCCATCTGACCGGTCAAAATAAATGGAGACTAGGAAGGCAGGGCCCGCCCCCGGCCGATCCCAACACCCTTCCCAGTCTCTCCCCCAAATCCTAGCTGCGTAGAGAGCATTATTCTTTTAACACGACTGGGAAAAAAAATACTCGGGTGTCTCCAGATGCATCTGCACAAAAACGTTTTTCTTCACAGTAAAATAATTCAGCACAATGCCTGGCACATAGTAGGTCCCCAGTAAATAGCAGCTGCTAGGGCTTTTAAAAAATTATTATTACTAAATAAAAGCCCAATTCTCGGAAGGTTGAGACGGGAGGATCGCTAGGTCAACGCTAGCCTGAGCTAAATATTAAGACATTGTTTCAAAATCAAACAATAAAAGTCCATTTCTGACTGGGAGAATCGAAACAGCACCAGTAACTAGAAACTCCTCCCAACACAAACATTCTACGCGTGAACGCGCACGCGCGTGAACACACACACACACACACACACACACACACAGAGACGCACACACCTGTGTGTACCTTCACACAGGCAAATGAAATCTTGAGGCTGCCCTCTCCGGTTTACCGATTTACCCACTCTTTTGTAACCCTTCAAATGCAAAGTTATTTTCCAGGAAGGGGGAGGAGATGTGAGCATCTCTCCATACAACTCAGTCCAGCTGTGCAAAGCTCACGGCAGGGTAGCTACACAATTGGCCCCTTTTATGTGACAGAGTGGCCCAAAGAGAGAAGTGGCAGGCTGGGAACCACCTCGTCTACCCTCAGAGCAGCCGGGCACTCACTCCCCCGCCCCTATACCCTTATCCCTATCCCGGCACACAGAGCCGCCAGGCCTGACAGGTATGTGGGAAACACCGGGAGAGCTGAGAAGTGTTCTGGAGCCCCCTAAAGAAGCGATGGAGTTCTAGGTTTGTTATATGCAGACTGGACAAATCCTCTAACCCACCTTGGGTGACATTTCCACATTCCTGAAACCTCTGATAAGATGCTGGAGTGGGTGGACTAAGTTAATACCACCCTGGCACATCCTGGGTGGTACTGAGAAGTTTTTGTTTTGTTTTGTTGCCGAAGATCAAAGCTCTGTGCATGCTGGTCGAGTGTTCTCACCCTGGGCTACATCAGTAACCCCTTCGTGAGACTTTTTTCAGCTGGAACCTAGGTCCTCTTTGCTGATGTAACTTGAATCTAAGTCAGAATGAATGAGGTAAACTAGATTTTTCCACATTTCACCGGAAAACATCTCAACACAAATCCTTCCAAAGATTTTCACTTTGTCTTGTTTTGTTTCATTTTCATTTTCTTTTCTTTTTGGTTTTTCCAAGATAGGGTTTCTCTAGCAGCCCTGGCTGTCCTGGAACTAGTTCTGTAGAACAGACTGGCCTTGAACTCGCAGAGATCCTCTTGCCCCTGACTCCTGAGTGCTGGAATTAAAGATGTGTGCCCCCATATCTGCCTGGGATGCCAGGTCTTGTTCTCTAGAGAAGTCACTAGCACATAGAGTGCTGCCCCCTGGAGTTGTGTCTTGTTATCACCGGCCCCTAACACTTCCACACATATTAGTCACAAAAACTGAAAATGATAACTTTCTAAATAGAGAATATTTTCTTGGCAAAATGTTCTTTAGCCTGTATACACACCCCTCATACAGAGCCTGTGTACACACCCCTCATACAGAGCCTGTATACACACCCCTCATACAGAGCCTGTGTACACACCCTCACATAAAGCCTGTATACACACCCCTCATACAGAATCTGTATACACACCCCTTCATACAAAGCCTGTGAATACACCCCTCACATAGAGCCTGCAAGAAGACCTTTGTGTGTTCTGAAAAATGTTATACCCTGGGCTGTGGCTACCAGTCAGGGTTAAAGCAACTTGCCTAGCTTGCACAAACCCCTGGATTTCAACTCCAGGAACACATACACACATTTAAAAAATAAATGTATAGGAAAAGGTAGTTCAGCACTGCTTGCTCTTCCAGAGGACCCAGGTCTGATTCCCAGCACTCACATGGCTGCTCACAACCCTGTAACTGAGGTTCCAGGGAGATCAGACACCCTCTTCTGATATCTGCAGACACCACACACGCATGTGGTGAACAGACATGCATGAAGGCAAAACACCCAAACACATACAGAAAATTTTAATAAATGAGTAAAGCAAATACAGGCCAGGGGCTGGAGAGGTAGCTCAGCAGCTGGAGCACTGGCTGCTCTTGCAGAGGGCCCAAGTTCAGCTCTGCACCCACACTGGGCATCTCCCAGTTCCCTGGTGCCCCAGTTCCAAGGGATCCAGCATGGCCTGCTCAGGTACCCGCAACATGTGGCACACATGTATACACTCAGGTACACATTTGTATACATACAAAATGAAATAGATCTTTAAAGAATGTACATGGTCAGGTGACATGGCTTACCCAGTAAGGGCACTTATGGGTAAGCTCAGTGGCCTGGCTGCCATCCCTGGATCCACATAATGGAAGAAGAGAAGACTCTCATACGAGTTGTCTCATCTCCACAGGTGTGCCATGTGTGCATGTGTCTATACCATAAATGTGTGTGCACCACATGGGCACACACTTAAAAAAAAAAAAAGACAGACCTATGTACTGACCTGCTTCTACGACAGGAACAGACCGTTTCTGGCATTTAGAAATAAACATATTCCAATTTTGGAACAGAATACAGCAATTGTCCACCTAGTCTTTCTTCGCTTTTTCATCTTGGGACAGATTTTGCGTGGTTGAACTCTGCACCCTTGGGCTAGACTAAAACGAGGACCTTCTGGTAAGCTGTGAGCTAAATGCTCATATTCCATAACCAGCACAAAGACTAACTTTTTCTCTTTGTTTCTCTACGAGCCTTCTGATTCTGAACTGTTCATGTTTAAATGTCCACAAGCATCTAAGGACTCTTGGAAAGCCTTGTGTAGGAATAATCCCCAGCAAGTTTTATTCAATGCCATTTTGCAATAACTGGTGCTTTTAAAGACAGTTCTGGTCTCCTTTGCCCCAAATGAAAGATGATAGTGAGATCATGAACCCGCTAATCCAGAGTTTCTCTTTAATTCCTTACTGGTGGAATGGTTTGCCTATATACGGTACTGCAAACCACATGTGTGTATGTATACACCCACCGAGACAGACACACCCCACACATGACCGCTGGGGTAGGGAAAGGGTGTTTTGTAATTATTTATTTTCCCTGTTCCATCTCTCATAGGTCTGTGGGCTTTAGAAAACCCAGTGGGAATCTTCAAGCTGGGCTACGGATCTGACCAAAGCCAAAATAAACAATGGCTTGAAGAAAATCTACAAAAAAAGTGCTGATTTGCACTATTCCCACAGTCGGCCACAGCCCCCAACGTCATTCCCATGGAAAACACCACTGCTGGTGCCAAATCAGGTTTCCCCCCATCGGAGGGGCATTGTTTTTTGTTATTATGTGAGTTCTTAGCACCAGGCAATGACACACAAGAGACACAGTGCAGGCAGGAGAAATGCCTCTTTGTTTCCCAAAGTCTTTCTGCAATTGTGCCCCTGGAGTCTTGCAGAAACTTTACTTGCATATATTCATTTTGGTAGCATGTATGTGGAACAATGAATATGCCAAACTAAAGCCTGAAGCCCCTTCCTTATTTTTTTTTCAGAGCCCATCAAGTGTTAAATCATATTAGCATCGCCTTGCTCTCTCTCTCTCTTTCTCTCTCTCTCTCTCTCTTTCTCTCTCTCTCTCTCTCTCTCATCCCCCTCCTACCCTCTTACCCCCCAATTAACAGATTCTCTAATCAAGTTTGGCCCCTGCAGAAAGTGGTATTTCAGGGGCTCTAACACAGGACAGGCATGCAGGATTCGGGGTTACAAGCTCAGCTCCATTCCCGATTAGCTTTGCTTCCCAGGAGGAGCCATTCAAGCCCTTTGGAACCCCTCCTCTCTCTGGGGCTTTGATTCCAGAAGTAAACAGGCCTCTTTGGAAACTTGCTGAGAATGTCTGCAGAGAACAGGTAGGGAGTGAGGATGCAGCCGCCCTGGTAGGGAGCTGTGTGAACTGAAATGCCCAATGAGGTCAGCTAGGACTCTGGTTGGCCCAGGAGAGTGGGCTGCCTGCTTGCTCAGCCTGGCTCTTGTTTTCCCAACCTCCTGTTCATTGGGCTTATTTATTTGTTTAGTAGTATTTTTTTATATCAACTCGTTTACATATTAAAGCGAGATTGTTCTCTATTTATCCCTCTTTCCCTAGACATTCTATACTCTTACTTCAAAGGACTTGTTTTGCCTTTAATTATGCCTTTCCGTACACAGAGGCTGGTAAATTACTGAGAAGGCGATGGAAGAGCTGCCACTGAGACTCCCGTCCTGCACTGGGAGGGATGCTCTACCTCTTGGACCATTTGGGTTCTCGGGGACTCTGTTCTTCCTTCCTCATTCCTTCTCCCCTCCCTAGCCTTTTCTGCCTAAGGCTGTCACTCCAACCTTTGGCTTTTCCTTGTGCCTGGTCAGAGTGTCTCGGTCAGGTCCCTCCCCGCTCTTTGCCCCGTGGTCTTTGCACTCAGTCTTCATAAATACAGTCAAGCGATCTTCTGCCCCTTGTTCTGTGACTGGAGTCACGATCTGCAGAACTTCCCTAGCCATGCTTCTCATACTCAGAGTATGTTTGCCTTTGCAAATTAATCGCCTGGCAGTGAACTGAGCCAGCTTCTCCTCTTCGGCAGTCTTACTCTTGCCTTTGACTGTCAGAGAGAACCCGTACGATAGAGGGCGAGGGACTGGAATCTTCTTGCCAGGACAAGGACAATCACAAGTCTCTGAACCCTCTACTGGTTTAGATGGGGTAACTGACCGTGGGCCTCTTCTGTGGCATGCACCCTACCTTCAACCCCCATTCCCCCCCCTCCAGCACACAGACACACTCAGTCAGCTATGGGTAGAGACCTCGGCTGAGGACAAGAAGTTTCTGCCCTAGATAAGAGCTGACTGGGTGTCCCTGCTCCTCGGTTACATCTATCCTCCTTCTTCTGACCAGGCTCAGCAAAGCTCCAAGATCCTTCTACCTAATGCCCAGCACACACAGGGTTCTTTGGACTATGAGCTCATCAAAGGGCAAGAAGGGCACTTCCGTCCTCTGGCCCCTGCCCTTAACTGTAGAACATCAATGACATAAAGCAGGAGGCCTTGCTTGGTCATGGGGCTCAGAGCAGTGGATGCTCTTTCCTGCCTGGCTAGCGTGGCTTTGCAGCTCCAGGATGGCGAGAAGAGGCATTTGGCAATCTGTACCACTCACATTAAAGTTTAAATACTTAAATGTTGTCTTTGTGGAGAAGCCAGAAGCCCATTGAAGCCAGATGGTTGAGGTTCTTTACCAAAAGGCTCAGAGGTTCTGCTGTCCTCCGTCTTTACTGTTTTATAACAACAGATATGGGGACAAGATGGGATTCCTCTGTAAGAAGATGCCCACGTAGAAAGTTGGTTTTCGCTTTGTTTTTCTTTCTTCTAATTACCAGGAAATCCCATGGAGTCTTTCCCTCATCGACATGTTCTAGATTGTTTCCCAAATTCTTTAATACTTCTATATTGGGGGACCATTTGAGACAGGGTCTCTCTGTGTAGCCCTGGCTGTCCTTGAACTTGCTATGTAGACCACATTGGCCTCGAACTCTCAGAGATCCTCCTGCTTTCCCCTTCTGAGTGCTGAGCTTAAAGGCGTGTGCTGCCATGCCTGGCTATTAATAATTCCATATTCAGGGCCTAGAGAGGTGGCCTCAGGGATAGGAGTTCAGATGCCCAGAACCCACATAACATTCCAGGTGAGTCTGATGGCCAGCTTGCAATTCCAGCCTTGAAAGGCAGGGACAGAGGATCCCCAGAGCAAACTGGCTAGTGAGACTAGGCACAATAGCAAGCGCTGGCTTAGTTTGAGAGTCCCTGCCTTAATGAATGCCACAGAAGAGTGATTAAGAATGATTCCTGATGTCATGTGCTCACACAAGTGCCTGTACATACACGTCTACACACATCAACACCATAGTCATCTGCATGTGCTCACACAAGTGCCTGTACACACGTGCCCATACACATCCTATCATCTACATATGCTCACATGAGTGCTTGGACACACGTGCCCACACACATCTACACCATCCTTATCTCCACGTGCTCACATGAGTGCCTGGACACACGTGGCCACACACATCTACACCATCCTTATCTCCACGTGCTCACATGAGTGCCTGGACACGCGTGCCCACACACATCTACACCATCCTTATCTCCACGTGCTCACATGAGTGCCTGGACACGCGTGCCCACACACATCCACATTATCTCCACGTGCTCACACGAGTGCCTGAACACACGTGCTTACACGCATCCTCACCATACTTACATGAAAATGGGGGGAGGGCGTGAATCGAAGAGCAGGGGACACAGCTAAGTCGATCAAGTATCTGCTTTGAAAGCATGAGGACCTCGTTTGAGGCCCAGCATACACATAAAGATGCCAGCTGTGGTGGTGTGCACTTGTAACCCCAGAACACTGGTGAGCTCTAAGCCACACAGAGATCGGTTTCTGGGAAGATGGACAGCATGCCTGAAGACGGCACTCAAGGTTGTCTCCTGGCCTCCACGCATACATGCACACGGGCACACGTAGCGTACATGCATCTGCACGTGCGTTGGTGTGTACAGACGTGAACATAAAAAGAATTCTGCCAAAGATTCTAAGCTTTCCCGGCGAGATCTCAGCAATGAGCAAGTTTAAAAAGGGTTCTTTCTAGAGATATTTGCAATAAAAGATGGCTGGTGCTGCAAACCAAGACAACAGAGATCTAACGAGATATTAGGTAACAGGAAATGGAAGCTGCAAGCAGAATGGTGTCTTCTTCCTAGTCATCCGCTGTGTGACCTGGCATAAGTCATTTAACTTCTCAGAGCCTTTGCGTTTTCATCTACAAAACGGGAAGAAGCACATTTGCCTTGTAAAAAGGGAACGGAAGGAAGCTTGGAAGCGGACCTGGACCTGTTAGCACACATGTTGGGAATATCAGATTGAAAGTCCTGGAAGGTTTTTAGGGAAAACAAACAAGAGCCATGAGAAGAAGGGAGCAAGAGTTAGAGGACCAGGGTAGGGAGACATTTCTTCCAGGGCACCGCGTGTGGTTTTGCACAATGCTGCCCCCCCTCCCGGCGGGGTCTCACTGTCCTCACTTGAGGTAACAAGGCTTCATTCGACAACTTCCTCCTCCACCCCCCCACTTTCCCTATGTCCGTTAATTACAGCCTGGATCATCACTGCCCAACAGGCCTTCTTGGACCAGCATGAGAAGAACAGCTGGGCCACACAGAGCTGGTGAAGTTCTAGACCAAAGCGCAGAGACGGCATCTTAGTCCCAATCTGCCTTATCTCTGCATAAGTCTGTTTCTCATTTGATCTCGTTTTGTTCTGTTCAGGGAACGGAACCTAGAGAGTCATACATGCTAAGCAAATGCTCTCTGCCACGGAACTGCATTCTCGATCCCGCCCCTCCCCCCAATTTTACTTTTTTGTTTTGAGAGGCTCTCCGTGCGCTGCACAGGCTGGCCTCAAACTCACTCCATGGCCAAGTATTGGGCTTGTGAGCTTCCAGTCATATACTCCAGAAGAGCGGAATTACAGGCCTGGTGCTCTGATTATTTTTTGAAAGACAGAATAGTGGGAGGAGAAATCTTCAAGATGTGGAAGCTCCAGACCCAAGGCCATGAGCCACAGGCCTGGGGACTACGGAAAACTGGCCTCTCACACTGGAATCTGCTGCCCCTAACCCCTGACAAACGTTTTACATTGTGTGCATGTGAGCATATGCACACACTTGTGCACGTGTGTGTGTGTATGTGTGTGTGTGTGTGTGTGTGTGTGTGTATGTGTGTGTGTGTGTGTTTGTGAGACAGAGTCTCAGTTTTCTGTAGCTCTGGCTGTCCTGAAACTCTCTCTGTAGACCAGACTGACCCCAAATTCAAGGAGATATGCTGTGGGACAATGGTCTTTTAGCCTGTCACTTGTATTATTTTAAATAAAATGCTGATTGGCCAGTAGCCAGGCAGGAAGTATAGGCATGGCAATGAGAATTCTGGGAAGAGGGAAGTTTCACCCAGACACAGAGCAAGCAAGATTGACTGCCTCGCCAAAAAAGGTATCAAGCCATATGGCTAACACAGACAAGAATTATGGGCTAATAGAAGTTATAAGAGTTAATAAGAAGCCTGAGCTAATAGGCCAATCAGTTTATAATTAATATAGACCTCTGTGCATTTCTTTGTGACTGAATGGCTGCCTGACTGGGCAGGACCAGGTAGGACAGAAAACTCGGTTGAGAGAGATACCCCTGTCTCTTGCCCTCTGAGTGCTGGGATAAAGGTGCATTCCCACCGTCACCAAGCTTACATTATTATGCTTTTGAGACAGGATCTTACTTTGTAATCCAGACTGGAACTCACTATATTACCCAAACTGTCTTGAGTTTGTTGCAATCCTCCTGCCTCAGTTTCCCAAGTGCTGGGATTACAGGCATAAGCCATCATCCTCCCCTTAAGTCATAGCTGCCTCCTTCTTCTCCTCCTCTTCCTTCTCCTCCCCCTCTTCCCCTCCACTTTCTCCCTCTCTCTTCCCCTCTTTGATTTCTTTTTCCCAAGGCCCTGAAGTTGTGCAAATTGTTCTCAGCCTCCCTTTCCTGACCCAAGCACAGGGCTCATGGGTAACAGAACTAATGAGCTCTGCAGTCAGTATGTTTATCCAGGGTAACAGATTCATCAGCACGCATTCTGCGTGCACATTAGTTCATTCCATCAGAAGACACTGTGAGTCTGCCGTGTGCCAGGCTCATTTTAGGAATATGGACACAACAGTGAGCAGGCAAGACCTCCGGCCCTCACAGGACTCATTTCTTAGCCACACACATGGAGTATACACACAACACACATACAGACATGTAAAGACAGGTCTTTTGTTTCCTGTGTCCCTCAGACAACTCAAATGAAAACTCCAAGTGGGGTTTAGAGCAGGATTTACACAGACTGGCTTCTCTGTCCTCCCATATACCACAGGAATAGTCACGAAAGAGAATGAGGAGAGGTTCTCTGCATTTTCCCCTTTACTCTTCGTGTTTTTAACTGGCCCTGTGCGTATCACATTTGCCTCAACATTACAAAGACACGATGCATGGTATGTCAGAAAAGCTAAACAATGCTTTCCTGTGCTGGTGACGGAACTCAGGGCCTCATCTACTCACTCCGAGCAAATCCTCCAGCACGAGTCACGCCCTCAGCCTCAGAAAAGCTAAGTTAAGGAGAGTCATGCATCATCCCCATGCACAAAGGCCCAAGCACCTCACAGATATGTGTGCCTTGCCGAAGAGTCACGTCAAAACAACTGTCAGAAATTATAACGTACCTGCCAAAGTCAGGAGCATAATCAGAGGCTGTTTCCATATAACTACACTCTAAAACACCCACCCCAGACAGGCAGGCACACAACAATAACATGTTGGCAAACAGATGCAGGAGCCTGCTCCAAACCTGTGACATTGAACTACATCATCATTACAGATGAACTATGTAGAAAGTTCCTAAGACAGAGGACAGGGTTGACAGCCTTCTTCCTTTCACGGATTCCTCTTCCACATCCTGCAAGAAATAAGCTGTATTAAACGTTATATTGAACTGATGTCAAAAAAAATAAAAAGTCTGTGGTTGATTGTGTTTTTACTCTTTTGCCCTTTAGGAGGGGGCCCACCACCCAGCTTCCAAATAAATAAATAATTATTCTTTCTTATGAATGCCCAGCCTTAGCTTGACTTGTTTCTAGGCAGATTTCTCAGATTATGCTGTCTATCCTTTGCCTCTGGACTTTTGACTTTCTCTGTTCTATATCCCTTTCTTTACTTCTCACTCCATGGCTTGCTGTGGAGCTGGGTGGATGGCTCCTGATGTCCTCTTGCTGTGGGACAGTGGTCTTGTACCCTGAAAAGATTTGTCACTTGTATTGGTTTAATAAAAATGCTGATTGGCCAATAGCCAGCAGTAAGTATAGGTGGGGTGATCAGAATAGGAGAATTCTGGGAAGAAGAAAGGCTCAGTCTGCAGTCATCACCCAGATACAGAGGAAGCAAGATGAGAATGCCTCACTGATAAAAGGTACTGAGCCACGTGGCTAACACAGACAAGAATTATGGGTTAAGATGTAAGAGTTAGTTAATAAGAAGCCTGAACTAATAGGCCAATCAGTTTATAATTAATATAGACCTCTGTGTGTTTCTTTGGGACTGAACGGCTGCGGGACCTGGTGGGACAGGAACCTCTGTCAACACCCTCTTTCCTCTATCTCTCTTCCTAGATTTCTCCTTCTGTTTATTCTCTCTGCCTGCCAGCCCCACCTATCCTTTCTCCTGCCTTGCTATTGGCTGTTCAGCTCTTAATTATTCCAATTAGATGTTTTAGGCAGGCAAAGTAGCACAGCTTCACAGAGTTAAACAAATGCAACACAAAAGAATGCAGTACATAATTGCATCATTAGACAAATGTTACACAGCATAAACAGATGTAAGCCATCTTAAAATAATATTCCACAACAAATTTCTTCTTCTGTTGTGAATTTTAACCTTACATCCTTTGTACATGAACATTTTTGAATGCCGAATAAATGAATGCTGTGTGGTCTTACACTGTTTTGTTTTTGAAAAAGGTTATCACTATGAATTCCAGACTGGCATCAAATTCTTAACCCTCCTGCCTTCCAAGTACTGGGATTACAGGCCTTTCAGTACCATTCTAGACCCATATTGTGTTAAAGATGCTGTAATTCAGACAAGTGGTGATGTAGCTGTCTAGCAAACCTGAAGCCCGAGGCTTGAGAAGGGAGCATCTATACTTGTAAAAGCTGCTATTTATGTAATTAATGCTTCAAATACTCCGGGATCTAGTTTCCATGCACAATTTGCTTCACTCTTAAAATTGTTCCATGAGTTTTATAACATCACCCTCTATACATGAAGAAATGGACATTGAATAAATACAAATTGCATTTTCTCCCCCCCCCCCTTTTTTTTTGTTTTTCGAGACAAGGTTTCTCTGTACTGTAGCTTTGGTGCCTGTCCTGGAACTAGCTCTTGTAGACCAGGCTGGCCTCGAACTCACAGAGATCTGCTTGCCTCTTTCTCTCAAGTGCTGGGATTAAAGGCGTGCACCACCACCGCCTGGCCTGCATTTTCTTTTTTAAAAAAATCTTTGTGTCTGTGTATATGTGCTCTGTGCGTGTATGTGGTGTGTGGTATATGTGTGTAAGTGTGTGTGTATATGTGTTTTTATAGGTGTATGTATATATGTGGTGTGTGTGTAGGTGTATGTGTGTATGTAGGTATGTGTGTAGTTTGTGTATATGTACATGTCTATATGTGGTGTGTATGTGTGTATATGTAAGTGTATGTATATATGTGCTGTGTGTATATGTGGTGTGTGTGTAGGTGTGTGTATATGAGGTGTGTATGTGTGTGTGTATGTAGGGGTATGTATGTGTGTAGGTGTGTTGTAGGTTTGTGCATATGTACATGCGTATATGTGGTGTGTGTACGTAGATGTGAGTGTATATGCAGTATATGTGTATGTAGGTGTGTATATGTGTGTTGTGTGTGTGAGTGTGTGTACGTAAGTGTATGTGTATATGTATAGGTGTGTGAGTAGGTGTGTTTATATGTGCATGTGTATATGTGGTATACGTGTATAGGTGTGTGTGTGTGTGTGTGTGCGCGCACATACCCTGTACACTTGCTGACCAGAGGATGACCTCAGGTGTCAACCTTCATCTTCCATGTTGATTGAGAGAGGGTCTCTGTTTTTGTTTTTTGTTTTGTTTTGTTTGTTTGTTTTATTGAGACAGGGTTTCTCTGTGAAGCCCTGGTTGCCCTGGAACTCACTTTGTAGACCAGGCCTTGACCTCCCAGAGATCTGCCTGCCTCTGCCTCTGCCTCTTGAGTGCTGGGATTAAAGGCATGTGCCACCACTGCCTGGCTCGAGAGAGGGTTCTGGGTATTTGAACTCAGGTCCTTGTACTTGCATGATGAGTGATTTATCCCTGAACTATCTCTGCAGTTCCAAAACATTTCCTGACCCAGATACATCAAATGTAATTATGTCTATAAAATGCCTAGCACAATGCTCACTGTAGAGGAGGCTTTAGCAAGAAGTTATTATTATTTCATTCCTTGGAAGCCCCTCACAGGCTCGGTAGCAAAAAGGGGAGCAGGGGCTGCTGCTCCCTATGGCTGTGGGTACAGCCTAGACCCTCATAGGCAATTCCTTTGCTGAACACAGGACTTAGGTCTGACCTTTAGGGCTTTGAGGAGAAAACTAAATCACGGGCCATGTCTGTTAAAATAGGATCACCCATAGAATAAAGGAGAGGGCTGACACAAAAGAAGGGACCCAGCGGCATGAGTCGTGAGCTTAGCAGTAGCCGGGGATGACTTAGGGTAGGTCATTGCATCTCTCAGGGTTGGGCCAGATGATCAATCCGTTCACAATTCTGCCACCGACCAGCCTGTGGGAATTCTGGCCTTGCCTTCACAGCTACCCCTGGAGAATTAAGGAGCTTCTGCTACCTATTCCAGGGTTCTGAAAAGGAACAGCAGGGCTCACACAGGGCAGGGCGGGCACTCTGAGAGTTGTGGGTTTCCTGGCCTCTCTTCAGATGGAAATGGACATCTGGTTTGCTAAAACTACACAGCACACTCTCCTCAGGTTACACTTTCTCTTCAAAGGATGGAGGAGAAACTGCCACCCTCACGCTGTCTGGACCCTTGATTTCTTTACTGTGACCCCAAACCCACCACTACTGACCATTGTCAAATTTCCTGGGATGGAGCTGAGATGCGAAAGGGCTATTCTGAAGGCATCATTCAAAAGTTGAAGACCCTCCCCCGTCACCATGGCACTCTGGACGCACCTGTCTGTCTCCTGTTAGAAATCCTTCCCTAATCCTTTTTTAAATTTCACCTGCCATTGAGAGTCCACTGCTGCTGTCATTTCTGAAGGACAAACCTGTTTTTCTAGTGATAATTGCATTGGCCATCTGTCTCCATTAACCGCCCCCCTCAGTCCTCCTCCAAATCCCCAAATGACTCAAGTAATAGCGCAATAAAAGGCCGTATTTTGTCTGATTGCAACAGGCAGTGTTTTGCCCGTGTTTGTTCAACATGAGGATGACCCTAAGGACAGACTAGGAACCAATGGAAAAGTCTTCACTGGGCTTCCAGTGCCCCCACAACAGAGTTCAAGCTGGAGAAACAGCTGCCTTCCACCGAGGAAGAACACCATTTTATTAGGGTGTTTTCCACGGAGGGGTTGCGTTACTGTTGTCTCAACAAGGGGATGTGTACGAACATTCTTTCTGATCGTTGTTCATCAGGACTTGAGATGAAACCAGCCAGAGTGGTTCTGGGTTCCCTTTGAAGCTGCCCAGGAAATCTCTGAGAGCCTCTGGCTCCGGGGACACCAAGGAGACCCCTCCTTCCTGGATAAGATCCAGAGGTTTGTTTCTGATTCAACTCCGGTGAAAAGAATGTCTGATAGGAATTTAGGCTGCATCTTCAGGAGATCAAGCCTGGAACGTGAAGTGGGGGTTACAGATAAACAGATAATTAATTTGGGGCACATCATCAGGCACTGGTTAGAGGTTTGGCAAGACCCAGCGGCTGATCATGGTGGAGTTTTTGAGGTGACCATACCGAATGGAACACTGTCTTCTCCCTCTGAGCTATCAAGATATAACACCATTTCATGTGCTTAAGTTTACTGTGAGAACAGAGCTACCCAGAAATGTGCTCCTACTATTTAGGCCCATTGTGTCCCTGGAAAGAATGACTCAAAATATCTCCTGGAGACACTCTCTTGGTGAGAGACTTCTAGAACTTAGAGAAGTTGGTGAGTTAGACTAAAAACAGGAATTAATGATATTCCGGAGTGGCTGTGCTTTGGCTAAAAGGTAAACAAAAATGCAGAGGAGAAAACTACTTCCAGGAATACAAGGTAAACGTCCTTTTATCTGTTCTTCCAAACTGGGACATCACGTAAAAAACACATGGAAGATGTCTTAAAAAGAAGAGGAAAGTGCAGACTGGCCAGGGCGCTCAGGTCAGAAGAGTAACACTGAACTGGTTCTCTGGATTTTATTTTTTGCCTTCTGTATTCTAGTCATGGATCTAAAAAAGCTAGCAACCCAGGCACACCAGGAATTATAGACCAAAAAAAGGCCAAACGACCGGGGCCAGCCTACCTTCCAGAACAGAAAGCTCCACTGTAATAGTCACCCCCCTCCAGCCAAACACCACGGGAAACCTGTGGTCCCACCCTTTCTCCACGTGACACGCTAGCGTCTAAGAACACCTCTACGGAATGATGTCAGAGAAGACAGAATAACAACACCTCTACCGGAATGATGTCAGAGAAGACAGAATAATAGCACCTATACCAGATCGATGTCAGAGAAGACAGAATAACAACACCTCTACCAGAATGATGTCAGAGAAGACAGAATAACACCACCTCTACCGGAATGATGTCAGAGAAGACAGAATAATAGCACCTATACCAGATCGATGTCAGAGAAACAAAATAGCAACACCTATATTGGAATGATGTCAGAGAAACAGAATAGGAGCCAGGACCTTCAAGCCCTGGCTGGGGAGATAGTTCAGTGGACAAAACACTTGCTGCTCAAGTGTAGGGACCTAAGTTTCAAACCCCAGAGCCCACCTAAAGCTGGACAGAGAGCTAGAGACAGGAGGGACCCAGGAACCTTTAGAGCCGGCTGAGCATGTAGTGAAAACCAAGACAAGGGACTCTGTCAAGAGCCAATATCTTAGGTTGTGATGTGAATGCCACATGCATTCCTGCATTCATACATGTGAATACACACGCACACACACAAACATACATGTACACACACACACAAACACACTCAAAAAGACTAGTGAGATAGGACTTCAGTTTTGAGACAATTCTGCAACTAGTTCTACAGACCAGTCTGCCTACAAACTCAGAGATCCACCTGGTTCTGCCTCCCAGTGCTGGGATTAAGGCTTGGGTCACCACAGCCCCTCAAGATAGGACATTTCAAACCGAAGTAATGAATACCTTTCCCAGGAGCCATGAAGGGGGGTCCTCTTCCACACAGGTGGGTCCTCTCCAACACAAGGGGTCCTCTCCCACACAGGGGGGTCCTCTCCCACACAGGGGGGGGTCCTCTCTCACATGGGAGTCCTCCCCCACACAGGGCTCCTCTTCCACACGGGGGGGGGGTCCTCTCCCACACGGGGGTTCTCTCCCATACGGGGGTCCTCTTCCACACAGGGGTCCTCTCCTACCCTTTTACAGTTTAACTAAAAATCTAAATATCTTCCCCAGATGTCAAGGGAGGCCTGGAAGGAAACTTGAACTCTGATATTAGAAAAAGTCATTTGAAACAGCAATGCTAAGTAAGAATCAAGACTTTAGAATACAACAGGGAAACATCCAAGCTCCTATACAAAATCATTCATTATCCCAAGAATCAGGAAGTTCTTGATCCAAGAGGGGAAGGAGAAAGAGAGAGTTAGGGATGTTGTTGGCCAAATAATCAAAATTTCAGTTAGAATGGAGGAATTCGAGAGATCTATTGCACAATAGAGTGATTATAGCTAATAACAACATGGCGTATATTTGAAAATTGCTGAGAGGAGAGAGTGTATCCTTGCCACAAGAGAAAAGGATATGAAGAAAAGGGTATGAGCGACACATGTATTATTTCCCTTAATTTAGTCATTTAGCAGAATATGCATGCTTCAACCTATCATTGTACAAACAGCTTTTTTTTTTGCCAGTTTTAAAGACGGCTGTCAATACTAGATAAAAGCAAATCCCACCAAAAAAAAAAAAAAAAAGGTGTTTCGTTGTTGGAAACACATGAAAAAATAGTCTTAGTAAAGAAATAGAAAATACAGAGTGTCAAACAGAAATTCTTGAAAGAAAAGGTACATTAATTAAAAGAAGTTCTGTGGATGGGGTGGGGTGGGGTGCAGAGAAGGGACCGGTGAGCAGAATGAGAGAGCGGAGAGGGAGGGGAGAGACTTAGAAACTACACAAAGAGGCAATAGCAAGGGTGACACGGTAGCCCTGAGGAGCGCAAGCAGAGGACACATAAAATGCCAGCTGCGGCACTCAGGAGCCAGAAACAGAGTCCCTGGGGCTTTCTGGCCCGCTAGTCTTGTCAAATCATTGGGTTTTAGGTTTGGTGAGAGATCCCCCATCTCAAAAAGTGAGGTAGAAGGGGCTGGAACGATGGCCCAGTGGTTAAGAAAGCTTACTGCACTTGCAGAGGACCTGAGTTCAGTTCCTGGGCTTCACATCAGGTGGCTCTCAACTGCTCTAAACTCCATCTCCAGGGGACCTGACGCCTTGCCTTCTTCGGGACTCTGTGGCTGTCTGCGCTGAGGTACACATTCTCACACAGGGACACACACAATTAAAAATAGTAAATCTGAGGAAGAAGAGGAAAAGGAGGAGACACTGGCGGTGGCAACTAAGTGAACTCTGCTCTACTTTGGATGTAAAATGTCCCCCACGTGCAGGCTGCTCCCTCCCACCATCCCAGTGGTGCCCACAGAGTACCGTCCCAGCCAGTCATCACTGAGGTCTGTCACTCAAACCATCGGCCCTGTGTGAGCTTTCCTCCTGTAAATTTTCCTCTTGCTGGCAAAGGCTGCTGTGAGGAGAACGTTAACAAGTGCATTGCCACACTGCCTTCATCCAAAGAAATCTGTTCCAGCATTCACCGTAATTAAAATTCTAAAAATTAAACACAAAGAAAAATATCTAGAAAGCAACCAGAGAACAACGGTGCTCCATTTATACGAGAAAATAAATTGAATGACAACCTACTTGTCGTCTGAGTACACTGGAGGCCAGAGAGAAAGGATACAATCTTCTTCAAGTCCTGAAAGGTTTCTTGAGACTCGAATTCCCAGTGAAAACATAGCTCAGGAATAAAAGGAAACTATCAAAACATTGCCAGATAAAGAAAACTCAAAGGCTGTCACCAGCAGCCACGCCCAAAGAATGGCTTTAAAAGTTTGCTAAATGTGAAAAGGGGAAAAACAACCTTCAAGGAAATTTGAAGCTTCAGGAACGAAGAAAGGACACAGTGAGCAAAAATAATGTAGATCAATCCACAAGTCTCTCCTTTTCCAGAACTTTCTAAATTATGCTTCCCGTTGAAAGCAAACACTAGCAGACTACCTGCTTGGCTCTAAATAGAGAAGGAGATGTCTGGGATAATTATGAATGGGAGAGAAAGTAAAGTGGGGGCATCGACGTATAAACTGATAGAACTGTATCAGGAGACTGTTGTGTTTATATAAAAATCCTAAGAACGTCCTAAGAATCTGTACAGAGAAATCCTCAAAATACCAGAGCGGGGTTAGCAAGGCATTTCTGTTGGTGGGAGCGCTGGCTGCCAGGTTGAGGAGTCAGGGTGTCTGGAAGCCCACGGTGGAAGAAGACCCGAACCCTGGAAGTTGTCTTCTAGCCTACATGCCACACTTATGCTCCCAATAAATAAGTAAATAAATAAAAAAAAAAAACTAAAAAAAAAAACCCATAGAAAACAATGGTATGGTGTTTTGAATGTAATCAGCCCCCATAATCTCAGGGAGTGGCACTATTAGGAGGTGTGGCCTTGTTAGAGGAAGTGTTTTGAGGTCTCCTATGCTCAAGATACCACCCAGTACGATAGTCCATTTTTCTGTTGTCTTCTGATCAAGCACCATGTTCACCTGCGTGCCGCCATGCTCCCTGCCATGGTGATAACGGACGGAAGCTCTGAAGCTGTAAGCCGCTCCAATTAAATAGTTTCTGAGAAGCCATTGACAATGGCACTGGGACTTGTTTCCTCTGCATGTTCTGGATTTTTGGGATCCAGTCTGTTTGGATGCTCACCTTTCTAGACCTGGAGGGAGGGGGGAAGAACTTGAACTTCCCACAGGGCAGGAAACCCTGACTGCTCTTAGGGCTGGAGTGGGAGGAGGAGAGGGAGTGGGGGGAATGGGAGGGTATTGGGAGGAGGGGCGGAAGTGGAAACTTTTATAAATTAATAAAAAAAATAAAATAAAATAAAAAAGAGTTGCCACCTTGGTGGCATGGTATGATGTCTCTTCACAGCAACAGAATCCTAACTAAGACAAAATCTTGAAACACCAGACTTAAGCATGATGTATCAATATCTGGTCTAATTAATCAATCTTTTAACAGAGATTGCCAAAGCAGATTAAAACCATAATTGTCCCTTACACTGTCCTATAACCCAGGAAGCTGCCACTTTCTAATATACTGAATAAACTATCAAAAACCAATCATATTTCTGACTATCAGAAATCACCTTGACTATAAGAGCATAAGTGGTTGACAAAAATATTTTAGAAGACATATTATGTGAAAGTTAACAAAAAGAAGGTAGATATGGCTTTATAAATATGAGACAGAGTAGACTTTAGGGAATTAAAAAAACCAAACCCAAACAATAAAAAATAAGACCCTAGAGAAAGAGAATAAAGTACACCATGCTAAGGAGGCCGCCACAGAGAGGAGTTCGTTTTTCTAAAGGAGTTTTTCTGAGCAACAGACCCGAGAAATGTGTGAAGCCAACTGAGAAGAGAAATGCATAAACATAAACCTTTAATTTTTGTTGGGAGACTGTGAAGTTTCTGATGACTCTGACTCCAAAGCTGACTGAACAAGCAGACAGTAAATCACCCAGGATGAGAAGAACTGAACACCACCACCAACCAGCATGATCTAACTGACATGAACCCAACACCCCACCCAACTGCACACTCTTTGTTCTCAAGTGACCACAGAAAATATCAATACAGATTGTGTCCTGGGCCTCACCAAATACAAAATATTGAGATGTTAGAGTCGGTTCTTCAGCTATCTTGGAATCTAACTGGAAGTCACTAATAGAAACACAATAAAAAAATTTCAAACATTTATAAACTAAATAACATACTCCTATGTAACCCAGGATTAAAGGAGGAAGCCATGAGACAAATTAATAATGTGTTGGAACTGAATTAAATTAAAATATAATATGTCAAAATTTGTGAAGAAGAGCTAAAGCAGCAGCAAGTGGAATATACAGTTCTCATGGATAAATTAGAATAATCTTAGATCAGGAAGCTAAGTACACTCTTCAGGAACCCAGGAAAGGCAGGGCAGAAACAAACTCAGCAAGAAGGGAGAATGAAGCCAGAAACCGACAAAACATAAAACAAAAAGTATAAAGAAAAACTTAGTGAAACAGAGAACTGTTCCTTCAAGGTGGTCAATAAAATTGACAAATCTCTAGCAAGGTTGACAGATGAAAAAAATCAAGAGACCCACATATTATCAATGTCAGGAATGAGATAGAGGATATTACTGTGGCCCTGACAACATCAACAAGATAGAGGAACAGTGTGGCAGTTATAGGGAAACCGCAAGCCACTTAGTATGAAACAATTTAAATATCCCGTCAACGATTAAGCACATTGAATTGTGAACGGAATTAATTAAATATCCCTAAGAAATAAAGGTTCACTCTAGAATTCTGCAAAACTTACAAAGAAGACCAGGGCTCAGCAGGTAAGAGTAGGCTACTATTCCGGGGATCACCATTCTAGTCCCCC